>NC_033797.1:81157600-81267654 GCF_001876935.1 Asparagus officinalis | reverse complement strand
TCAATTTTTTATTTTTCAAATTTAACATATCATTGTTTTCTTGAAGAGCAATACTTTCTTGAGAAATGATATCAAATTTGGAAGCTAACTTCTCATGATCGGATTCTAAATTATCATGCTTGCTTTTTAAATCAATAAAATTATTTTATAATTTCTTGTAGGCATGCAATAATTTTTCACTAGCACAAGCAAGTTCATCACTAGATAAATCATTATCGGGTTCGAACTCGCAAACCTCACTAGGGCTATCGCCTAGTGGCCGTGTGCATGAGGCTCCACATGAACTTGAAGCGGGATCCTCCAAAGCTTGTCGGATCGCCTCCAAGTCTCCTTGATGCGCTTCTATGAATTTCCATAATGTATAAGCGCTATCAAAAGAATCAAGCTTGTTAGACATAAATGAATCAAATGCATTTAATAAAAATTCTAACATAAGCTTGTTCATAATAAACATCTTTTTATCATGTTTGCTCCACTTGGATTTCTCCAACGTGGGCACAATATAAGCACAATCAATGATTTCCCATAAATCGATATTTTTAGATTGAACAAATATTTTGAATCTAAAACACCATTGAGCATAAGGGAAAGCATTGAATTTAGGAGCAATACTAGAATCATAGCCTAAACAAGATGCATCATTCATATTCATAATTTGTAAAAATATATGCAAGCAAGATACAAATAAAGCTCAAAATTAGATTAGCACAAATAAGATAACTTGGATCTTTAACTCAAGGCGGTTAGACCTTAAATCAAAGAGCACCAAGCTCTGATACCAATTGTTAGACCCTAGAGGGGGGGTGATTAGGGTCTTATGCTAATCTAATCCGATTTAAGTGCCAATTAAAATTAATTAACAAGTATATTCTTGCAAGATAGATATACAAGAGTTATGTGCAAGAATAAGCAATATGAACAAAGGTAAATATCCTAGCAATGATATATACTATGAGATATATGCAAGGATATATGAGCTAACACAAGATGATATATCCTATCAAAGAGATATACAATATGATATATGTATAGGATATGTAAACTGACACAAGGGGTAAACAATCTAAACAAGATAGTGGATGATATAGATAATGAGCTAATGACAATGGCGATATAAGATATGAACATAAATATGAATGAACGCCAAAGCACACTCAAACAAGCAATATGATCACGGAGTTCGGACCTTCCGTCCTACGTCTCCGCTCCCCACTCCCGGGGAGAAATCCACTAACACAATCCGGTTTGGAAGCCGGAACTTCTTCTACACACTCGGTTTTCTAGCTAACCGAAAACTCTACAACTCACACTCTTGCAATCACACTCTACACCCACTAAGTGTTGGACCTAGCCGTGTCTCCCTCAAGTGCTCGGTTACAACCTCTCCCTAGGCACGTCAACCGACGCCACTCCTCTTGGGACGATCCCCGACTCTCACCACACACTCCTCACTCGGTGTACAAATGTATTACAAAGTGATCTCACAATTAAGCACAAATACAGTAAATGATTTGTTCTCTACAATAGGTGAGAACACAATGTAAGCTCAATCTCACAAATCACAATCCCACAACCCACTATATGATGTATGAAATGCTACAAGCTCAAATAGGGTGTGTGTGATAATATGAGCATAAATAAATTCTAACTCAATTAACAAACTAGCAATAATTGATAATATGAAAATAAAAACGAATTGCTAGAGAATAGAGTTAGAAAAACTTCTCTAGAACAAGAGAGATGGAGATGGAAGATTGAAAGCCCAAATTGAGATTGTTCTCCTCTTCTTGTAAAACAATCTTCACAAAACTAATTTTGTAAATAAACACTTAAACAAACTAATAAACTCTTTTTAAAACTTTTCTTAGATGATTATAGAGCTGGGTATAAGGGGGTATATATAGGAGACCCCAAAACACAAGAAAAATCCAGCAAAAAGACAAAAAACCCGAAAAACAAGGAGTCAGAAAAACTAGCCGTTGTACAGTGATAAGTCGACTTGCTACAGTGATAAGTCGACTTATAACTAGCCGTTACGGTCAAAAAACAGCTTATAAGTCGACTGCAAGTCGACTTAGAAGATGGTTCAGGTTTCTGGCAGAGTCTGAAATTTTGCGTATCTGGTTTTGTAAAATCAATTAAAAATAGTAAATCAACTCCAAACATTATGAAATTTTGAGGGATGTTTCTAAACATGTAAATAAACATTTTACGAAAAGAATTTATGAAATATCACTTCTCAGTTGTGAGAAATAAATATTTGAATACAGATATTTCAGATTCTAAAAACTGCTGAAACACCCGATTTTCTAAAACCAATTTGACACAGTAAATCAACTCCAAAAATCATGAAATTTTAAGGGAAGCTTATAAACATGTATATGAACATGTTAGAGAAAGAATTTCTTAAATATCACTTCCCATTTGAGAGAAATAATTTATTTTGTAAACTGGTCAAAAATACATAACTCTGCAACACTTCATAAGTCGACTTAGAAAATGACATAAGTCGACTTGGTATAAGTCGACTTAACAGTTCGAGTAAGTCGACTTGGCAGAGAGTTTTTGCACATTCCAGAGTAGTTCATAAGTCGACTTGTCAACTCTGATAAGTCGACTTATAAACGTGCACAGGCACTGTACATGCTGAAAATCTGATTTTAAAAGTGCCTTTAAAAATAACAAATAAATTCCAAAAATTATAAAACTTTGGGAAATCATTGTAAACATGTAAATGAACATGTTACAAAAGGAAATTTTGGAATTGCACTTACCAAAAGTGAAAACTCATCATTTTATAAAACTAGTCCAAAACATGAAAAGTAAACATACATGTTTTTTGACATTTGACATAAACCATGTTTTGAAACTTTGTAAAATATTTGTATGGACATAATAAAAGATGTTTATGATGTATATATAGTCCAAAACATATTTTTCATAAAAACACCTATATTTACGAAAATCATAAATATATATGTGTGTGTATATTTGAGCTTATAGAATTAACACACATTATATAAAACCTAAACTACAAACATAATAAACTATATACCCAGGCTAGATGAAGGTCTTCAATGAGCTCAACTTGGTAAACAGGCAGATGAAGCTTGACTTGGATCTTTAACATGAATGCAATGCTTCAACCACTACTCCGCCAACCTCCATTTGATATGATCGTGAATGCGCAATTCCATCCATCCTCCAACTACGTTGTTTGTCTACAATATATAAGAATGTACAAACACTAGACAAACAACATTAGAAGTAAATTGTTTGTTAAACATCATCAAAACAAGAAGGCCAACAGCAGTCTCAACAGCTGTAATGATTTGGGTAAACATTTACACAACAGTTATAACCATTGAGATTGAGAAAATAGCTGTTGGAACAAGAAACGTTGGAGCATTCTCAAGCCCAATGGTTTCCTAGCGGTCCCATCTGTTGGGCCATCTACCCTAGCGGTTGTAATCGTTGAGGTAAGTAAATTTTATTTTCTTTTTAAATATAGAAATAATTAGGTAGAAAAATGAACAAACTTGATGGAACAACCTAGACGTCTAATTTGAGGCAACCTAGACGGAATTATTTCCATCTAGGTTGCTCCGTCTAATTTGAGGCATTCTAGATGGAGATTTCCGTCTAGAATGCCAAACTAGACAGAAAATTTTTAATTTTCTAAAATTAAAACGCAACATAGACGGAAATTCCGTCTAGATTGGCAACCTAGACGGAATGTCCGTCTAGGTTGTCGTTAATAAAATATTTTTTTACAAAACCCTAACCCTCCTCCTCCCCGCCCCCCCAACTCTCCCTGCCCTCATTCTCACCCCACCCCCGACAAAACCCTAACCCTAACCACCTTGCCGACCCATCCCGCCGCCCCTCCTCCCGCCGTCCCTCTCTCCTCCTCTTTTTCTCATCCCTCTGCTCCTCTCACTCGGCCGCCCCCCCACCCTCTCTCCTCTTGCGACCCGCCCTCACCCTCTCTCCTCCTTGCCGCCCCCCGCCCCACCCTTCTCTCTTCTCGCCCGCTATCCCCTATCCCCGCTGCCCCTCCCCCGCCCTTCTCCCCCGCTGCCCTCTCTACCATCCTCCAATCCCCCGCCCCCTTGCCCCCCACTGCCCCTCTCTACCATCCTCCCCTCAATTGGTCGCCCCTCGTTGCCCTCTCTCCTGTCTCTTTCTCCTCCGTTAGACGTTGCCCGACCCCCTGGAACCCCGCTGCCCTCTCTCACGTCTCCCTCTCCCTCCATTGGCCGCCCCTCACGCCTCGACCCCTCAATTAAAAAAAATTTAAAACCATAGCTTCCCTCGGGTGCCGTTCTCGCAGGTAATTTCTCAACCCGATCGCGACCACTACCTCTCATCTCTTTGAAAGGTATGATTTTCATGAAAGTCAAAAATTTATAATTTTTATATTGTTTATTGCTGAATTTAGTTTAAAAACTATAAATTATGATGTAAAGAATACCCGATTTATGATAGTCCATCACTCCTAATTATGATGTAAAAACTATAAATATGTGTGATTATGTAAGGTTGTGATGTGAAAATATGTGAAATAAAATTTAAAAAAAATAGAGTGATATATAACACATTATAACTTTTAATAATATATGTTATATATCTAATTTAGGTGAATAAAAAAATAACATTATCCCTAAACTTCCGTCCAATAATTACATCCAATTCTTTGGACTTATAATATAAGATAGACGACTCATATTTGGGTAGGAGACAATGTTTCCTCCCGAAATTGATCGTTTACTTTATATTATACGAATAAAGAATTGGTGCTAAAATTCATAATTATTGGATCTATTCTTCTCGAACGGGTTGGAATATAGTAGTGCATACATCTAACTTTGTATACTTTGCATATTTTCATTCTTGAATGTTTCAACAACACGTATTTGTTATTCTCCATGTACAATAAACATATGTTGTTCTGCGTTTTGAGCTATTGCTGATATGCATAATAACATCCGTACAGTGTACAGGGAGAACAACGGGTAGGTGCTACAAAAATTTTTAAGAAATAAAAATATATAAAGTATGCGAAGTTGGATGTAAGTACTACAATATTCATAATGGGTAGAAGCCTTCCTATGACAGCCGCTAGATTGGTGTAATTATTTTCTATGTACGTTTCATATATATTTTATGTAAAAAAATATTCATATTGTTAAATAATATATGAACGTATGTTTGATGTGTGTTGTATGTATATTATCAAGAAGAGTCATGAATGTACTAGTAGTTGTGAGATTAATCGTAGTTAATAATTATATATAATGTACAAATAAGGATAATTCTTGACAAATCATGGATAGATATTCCACGGCTTCATAGATTTTGTGACACGCGATACAAGGAGGGATGTGACACATTCATGCATTATGCTGAAATGAATCCGAGAAATTTAAGTAGCGTTGCTATGTATTATCCTTATTGTAGGTATAGAAATATGAATCTACTAAATAGAAATGATATAAAGATCCACCTAATGAAATCAAGTTTTTATGAAAGATATAAATATTGGTCATATCATGGGGAAGGTTGTACTGAAGATCAGAATCTAAATATGCGTGTTGGTATGTCCGGTGGCTTATGGAAAGATGATACAAAAACAATGTTGGATGATATTTTTTCTAGACCTACAGAATATGATGTCGATGATAATGTCGAGGATGATATCAGAGATAAAAGTGAAGATGATATCGAAGTTGAAGCTGAATAAGTAGGAGATGTCGAAAGTGTCGAAAATATTGATGATATTTATTCCTCCGCAGAAAGAAAGAGAATAATGGAGATACTAGAAGATAGTGGAAAGGACTTATATGAGGGATGTACCGAGTACTCCAGATTTTTATTTATGCTGAAACTCCTACATATTAAGACACTTAGCGGAATATTAAATAATTATTTTGAAATGCTTCTTGATTTACTTTGGACGGTAATTCCTGGAGGAGAGATTGGCATACCCTAAACAACTTATCAAGTTGAGAAGATTGTCTCTGCTATGGGTCTTGATTATAATAAGATTAATGCATCTCTAAATGATTATCTTTTGTACCACAAAGCCAATAAAGGTCTTCAAGAGTGTCTGACATGTGGAGTTTCTAGGTGGAAGCAAAGCACAAACTCTTCAACAAGGATTACAATGGAAAGAGAGGTAACACAAAAGAAAAGTCCAGTGAAGGTGGTTCGACTAGATTGTGACGATTGTACATGAACAAGGACACGACAAAGAACATGAGGTGGCACAAGAAGATCAAGTAGATGATGGTGAACTAAGACATCCTGCTGATGCTTTAGCTTGGAAGCATGTTGGTCGAAAGTGTCGAAAATATTGATGATATTTATTCCTCCGCAGAAAGAAAGAGAATAATGGAGATACTAGAAGATAGTGGAAAGGACTTATATGAGGGATGTACCGAGTACTCCAGATTTTTATTTATGCTGAAACTCCTACATATTAAGACACTTAGCGGAATATTAAATAATTATTTTGAAATGCTTCTTGATTTACTTTGGACGGTAATTCCTGGAGGAGAGATTGGCATACCCTAAACAACTTATCAAGTTGAGAAGATTGTCTCTGCTATGGGTCTTGATTATAATAAGATTAATGCATCTCTAAATGATTATCTTTTGTACCACAAAGCCAATAAAGGTCTTCAAGAGTGTCTGACATGTGGAGTTTCTAGGTGGAAGCAAAGCACAAACTCTTCAACAAGGATTACAATGGAAAGAGAGGTAACACAAAAGAAAAGTCCAGTGAAGGTGGTTCGACTAGATTGTGACGATTGTACATGAACAAGGACACGACAAAGAACATGAGGTGGCACAAGAAGATCAAGTAGATGATGGTGAACTAAGACATCCTGCTGATGCTTTAGCTTGGAAGCATGTTGATAAAATTTATCCTTGTTTTGCCGAAGATTGTAGAAATGTAAGACCGAGTCTATCTAGCGACGGATTCAATCCATTTGGGATAGTAAGCTATGGCTGGTCTACGTGGTCAGTTGTATTAATGCCATATAATTTACCTCCATTGCTTTGTATGAAGCAACCATTTATGATACTTTTATTATTGATACCCGATAAGCACGCACCGGGTAATGATATTGATATCTACTTAGAGACTCTAATTGATATCTCCTTAGAGACTCTAATTATATGCTTTCCTATTGTGGATGATTAATAATTTTCCAGCTTATGCTAATCTGTCCAGTTGGTCTACGAAGGGCAAATGTGATTGTCCTGTATGTGGTCCGAAATTTGAAGCTCATCAATTACCACATAGCCAAAGAGTTGTTATTGGTTTAATCGTAGGTGGTTGCCCTTTAGTCATAAGTATAGAAAATTATCAGCTATGTTTGATGGCACAGTTGAGAAGAGAATGAAACTGCGTAAGCTGACAGGAGTTGTGATCGTAAAATTACTTGAGGGGTTTCTAAAAGTTAGGTTTGGAAAAAATCATTATATTAAATTCAACCTGCTCGGAGTAAGCGATTCCTTAAAGTCAAAAAAATCATTAAAGCGAAAGCGAAAGGTCTAAAAAATGCAAGTTGAGAATGAAGCCAAATACCACCAAGAGGATGGACTAAATTTAGCATCTTCCTTTAGCTACCTTACTGACAAAATCTTAAAATCCGACACAACTTAGATGTCATACATATTCAGAAAAAATATATGTGATAATATAGTGTCAACTCTCCTACAAGATGCAAACAAGTTGAAGGATGACCTACGGGCGCTCCAATACCTAACTGCTTTGAATATCTGGAATGATTTGCAAACTCAAGATGTTGGTCTTAAAATATTAAAGTTGCCTCCGTCTCGCGTTACGATATCAAATGAGCAGATGCATCGATTTTGTGAAATTCTCAAATCGATAAAGTCGCCGGATGATTACTCTGATAACATTACAAATAATGTCCAAGTGCAAGAGAGAAAACTCTTAGGTCTGAAGACCTATGATTATCACGTTATTCTTCATCAATTGCTCTCAGTTGTACTCCGTAACAATATGGAGAAAGAAGCGTCGAAGATTAATATTGTGTATTGTGGATTCTTTAGAAAATTATGTTCTAAAGTCATAGATGTAGATGAACTTAAAAACTTGAAGCTAAGGTCCGAGTTACTCTATGCAATATGGATGTAATATTCCCTCCTTTATTTTTTACAATTATGGTCCATCTCACCTAACATTTTGTAAGAGATGCTAGAATCATCGGTCCTATTACTTATTGTTGGATGTATCTGATTAAAAGGTTAGAGTTTTCGTGACATTCATTAATTATATATACATTTCGTATATTATCTTGATAATAATTACTTCTTTTTATAATTTTAAGATACTTGGGCTCTATGAAACACAATGTTCGTAATCGAGCTCGTCCCGAGGGCTCGATAGCTGAAGGATATATGGTTAACGAATGCTTTATGTTTGCATCATGTTACATGTGTAAGAAGAAAACCACATCTCAAGCACCTGATAAGGAGAAGAAGTGTGAAAAATATCCAAGATCTCTCTTAGATCAAATTCATGCATATGTGTTGGAAAACCATGATATATTCGAAGACTATCGAAGGTAACAAATAAAATCAGTAATATAGATGAGAAATATTCATTTTACATATAGTTTACCAATAGAAACATATATATTGTTCATATAGGCGACATTTGAAGAAGCTTAAGAATAAAATAACCGGTAGGATTGCACCGCATAATATTCAGAAAAGACATAAGAAAGAATTTTTAGATTGGTTCAGAATTAATGTAAGTATTTTACAATTAAATTTTGAACATTCATAATATAACTTGTCCTAAATATTCTCAAATTGTTTGGCTTAGGTTGAAAAATCACTTCTTGATGGCACTACATTACCAGATAAAATTATTATTCATGCACAACACCCTTATCACGAAGTAAGATATTATAATGAGCATCTGGTCAATGGATATAAATTTTAAACATTAGAGACCGATGATAGGAGGATTACCCAGAATAGTGGGGTCATGTGTTGTTTTGCTCAAGAATGTTTTTCAAGTATAAGAGATCAGAACACAATTCTAAGCGACATACTATATTACGGCCAATTAGAAGATATTGTTGAGGTAAGTTACATGTTTGATAAACCAAAACAATGTAGTTACATGATGTTCAAGGTACGGTGGTGTCCTGAAAAAATGTAAAAGGATTATTGTAAGTTTACACTTGTCAATCTCCATCGATAAATATATATGGATGAGAAATTCATTCACAGAACAAGCTGATCAGTTTTTCTTTATGAAAGATCTGAATATCATGTCTGATTGGGTGGTTTTGTACAAGAAGCCAAGA
Source organism: Asparagus officinalis (assembly GCF_001876935.1). Lineage (NCBI taxonomy): Eukaryota > Viridiplantae > Streptophyta > Magnoliopsida > Asparagales > Asparagaceae > Asparagus > Asparagus officinalis. The sequence goes on along the minus strand of NC_033797.1, from coordinate 81,258,298 downwards.
TCTGTTGTTCTTCCTAATAACAAAAAAAATGATGAAGAAAGTGAAGATAATTATAGTGAACCAATTGGGTACACACAGAATGTGGCGCTTGATGTAGGTATGAACTATGTTACGCTGCATTACCGATTGTCAAAATTTCATAATAAAATCAATAATTCTTTTCATAATAATATATCTCATGAGCATGTATATATTTTTTCTTAACTATGTTAAAAATTGAATTTGTAGATGAGGAATGTGAGGAGGCTCTTTAGTGGGGACCGTGATTGATCACATATATCACCCTGGGTACTGGTACTGAGGAGACACCACCATCTCCGGATGCAGGTACAAATTATTTAATATTTTAATATATTTTATAAATTATTAGTTATCTAGCTTATAGTGTTCATTTGTTTCAGATGATGGTTATTCAACACCCGGCCCCTCTGATGCAGCACAAGAACCATCCCCGGACATCGGTATTTAGTATTTAATATTTGATTATGGTAAATTTAAAATTTATATTGATGATTCTCTTTTGTTATGTAGATGATTCATGGACACCATCATTTCCTTCATATACATTCCAGGCTGACTTGCGTGCGAAGATGCAACACTATCGCAGTTTACCCTTCCCTCCAGACTCTCATAAGTCTAGGGCTGAATCAATAAGGTACCACCCACGTGCTGCGAGAAGATTGGAGGAGATGATGCCTATGTTGGAGGTTAGGAAAGTTGTTGCACTTGTAGCCAAAGAAAAGGAGAAAGCGAATGGTAAATTTTATAAATACTTTTAATTTTCACATTTATATATTATATGATATATTATCATATCGTTATTATTGTAGGTGCTAAGCCAGATCGTATAGAGGGATGATGTGGCAGGAGTAAGCTTGAGTCTAAACAACCACCAAGAGGCATGAGGGCTATTATTCGGTGGAATAATGATGCATTGCCCGTTGGTGCTTGGTCGTCTAGATTGAATTCGTATATCGGGGTTCTCGTGCATAGAGCGAACATCATCAATCCTTATTTTAATTTTCAAGAACTACCATAGACCGCCTATGAGGACATATGGAATGAGCTTATGGTAACTTTATATTACTTTAGCTTTTCATTTATTAATAATTAGTAATTGATATTAAATTATCCTAATTGAATGTGTATGCAAATCTACAGGAAAGCTTCTGCCTTGAGGACTTTGAGGGAGCTTGGCATTATGTTTTTAATGTCATGGTTGAAGTTGTCCTCAAACAATGGAGGCATCAGATTAAGCACGAAACCTATAATAGGTATTCAGAGGACTGACAGAGGTTTTTAAACCTTGATGATAGAGATAACAAGCTTCATTTCACAGCTCTTCTCATGTATTGGGACACCATTGCCGCCTAGATTAGTTTCATGAAAACTACACTAAAAACTTGAGATATTCTTTCATTACATATTTACTAAAATATATTTTTAAAGAATAAATCAACCAAGGGATCACTTAATAGAAGGAAGAATATGCATGACCACCACTTGGGCGCACACTCCTATACCAACCTGGAGAATGGTTATTGTTGGGATACAATATATATCATTTAAAGCTTTAAATGATCTTAATGATTAGTATGACTATGAAATTTCATAAATTTATAATATGATAGGGAAAATCAATAATGCCGATAAACTTGAAGGGAAAGTTGGTATATGGTACTTTCCGTGAGCAAAATAGGGATGAGAACAAAAATTGGGATAAGATCAAGGAAAATCTTGAGTTGGTGGTGAGACTTATATATCACTTAATTAGTATTATTAAATCTATTTCGTTCTTAATTTTATGAAAAAACGAGAACGCGAATAATATAGTCTTTACAGAGGAATATATGACATGTGAATAATCTAACACATTGACCTAGTAGTAAACAAATTTGCAAGTAAGTAAATTTGGTATTTACCTTGAATAATTATCAAAATGAAGCTGCAACCAATTTGATATTTGTAAACTTATATTTGTGCTTTAGGAGGATTTTGAAACAGTAACCAATGCCGCTACAACATTGTACACGTCGACGGAGAAAGTACAAGGCGAGCCAGACCCTCACATGCTTTTCTCCAGAGGATAACATCACTCTCACTCAGAACCTATTGGGACATAATAGGTAGGGATGATAAAAAAATCAAGGTTCATATTTATATTTGTTTAACATTATTGAATTCGAGAGTAATATCTAATATTCATTTCTTCCTAATAATAGGAGAGGAAGATATCCTCTGCATGGTGTTGGAGCTTCACCATGCATAAGCATAAGATCATCTACAGCATCCTCCATGCCATCTACAACAATGAGAGTAGCCCAAGCAGTTTTCAGGCTATGTCATTTTTCATATGTGTCTCTGCGTATTTGTTCTACAAGATTGACCTATAGCTGCATGTTCAGGTGAGTAAGGAGATGAGCAGAGTTACGAGGAGGGCCCATTCGATGGACGATGTCATGTCTTACGTTGTAGATTATTTGGATAGTGTGATTCCCTCTAGTCTGTTTGGTGGTATCATACGACTCATAAGCTCGGGTGTTGATAATTCCGGCGTTGGGCAGAGCAGCGCTTAGGTATCTTATTTTTCCTTATATTTATAAAACCATTTATGTTTAATATGTTATCAAACATCACATAATTCTAATATATTTTATTTAATGTGTTTAATAACACATAGCAACTTACTAGTATGTTTAATAAATACTCTATGTTTAATATGTTATCAAACTTTACATAATTCTAAATTATTATTCAATTGGACCTTCAGACTAGAGATATTGGAGGGAACAACACCCGTCCTCGTATGAGGGATAGAGATGCTGTCGACGATAATGATATGTGAGGTTTCTCTTATTTTTTAATGTAATGAATAATTTTTATTTGTTATAGCACTCTACTTTTATTCATGTCATGTACTCTATCTTATTCATCTCATGTTATGGATGGACTTGGTATTGCTAGTGTATATGTTGTAAATATTAAGATAATTTAAGTTTTTACTGAAGTGGAGATTGGAACAAATTGTTGGACGGAATTGTAGGATGTATATTTTAGATTAGATAGTTGGATCAGTATATTGAAGATGATATTTGATTATATTTGGTTATGAATAGACTTGATATGAATTTTGATTATATTTGGCTGGATGTATTCATGTGTAATTGTAATTAAATGTACAGGAAATTGATATTTAAAACTAATTTTTTTTCTGGGAAAAAAGCAACATAGGCGGAATTTCCGTGTAGGTTGTGTTAGCCTGGACGAAATTCCATCTAGGTTTCCATTATTGCAACCTAGACGGAAATCTATCTAGGTTGGTAACTTAGACGAAATTTCGTCTAGGAACGCAACCTAGACGGAATTCCGTCTAGGTTGCATTCCTAGACGAAATTTCGTCTTGGTTGCAATCTAGATGGTTTTTCACATTCTTTCTAGGTTTCTTTCCATCTAGTTTGATCTATCTAGATGGAATTCCGTCTAGTTTGAGTCAAACTAGATGGAATTATTCTAGACAGACTTTCCTAGACGGAATAACATCTAGATAGTTCAAACTAGACAAAATCGTAAGAAACCTATATGAAAAAATCCGTCTACGTTGCTCATTTTTCTACTAGTGGCAACAACTTGCACCGACTCCGAATTAATTTTAATCGTTCACAATGCTCCTTAAATTTTTGGTCTCACATAATTAAATGAAAGTGTTTCTTATAAATCAAATCTACAAACTATGTTCTCTTGGTGAAGCAATGGTTACCTCCTTAATTCCATAACAACCTCAACTCCTCTAGACTAAATCTGATCATTTTGTTTCTACGTAGACTTTTCTTAAATTCCCTAAATAATTCACTAAAAGTCTAAAATTATAGTGAGAATTGAGGTGATATATTTGTTTGTTCTTGTAACAAGTGCTCATGAGCACATGTTAGAAAATAAGAGAGAAAAATAATAAGTGACCCCCTTGCTTGACACTAATTCACTATTTTCTCTCCTTACTTCTCTTCTCTATGTCTCTCTCATACCCTAACAAGTACCTATAGACATCCATTAGAAAGACTCAAATTTTATATTCTAACATTTTTTTAAAAGAAAAAAAATAGGGCAATGTTCCCTACTCATGAAATATGTAAATACTATGAAGAGTTACATGAAATGAGATAAAAATAAATAAATATTTAAGTATGTTATGTTTTTTGGTCAATAAAAAAGAATTTTTTAGTTACCATGGAAGTTAAAGCATGTAAAATATAACTTGTGCATACCAAGTATTACAATTCTGAAACATTTTATACTAAAAGTGACTATACATTCGAATAAACCATCTAACAATCCATGAACAAGATGATAATAAAAGCTATGTAAAACAAATATAAACACATAATACTTACTCATATGATGATTAACAATTTTTATTTCATTTTCACACTTTCAATAAAAGCTAGGTAAAACAAATATAAACACATAAAAGCGACTATACATTTTAAGTATATATTTAAGTATGTTATGTTTTTTGGTCAATAAAAAAGAATTTTTTAGTTACCATGGAAGTTAAAGCATGTAAAATATAACTTGTGCATACCAAGTATTACAATTCTGAAACATTTTATACTAAAAGTGACTGTACATTCGAATAAACCATCTAACAATCCATGAACAAGATGATAATAAAAGCTATGTAAAACAAATATAAACACATAATACTTACTCATATGATGATTAACAATTTTTATTTCATTTTCACACTTTCAATACCTATAATTTTGAATAACTTTCATTACTATGTGAGTGCTTTTAATGAATTTTTAGGAAATAAAGATTTAATAAAGAGAAGCCCAAATAAAGATCAATAGAAGTTCATATGAAGCCCAAAAAACCTTGAATTGAAGCTCAAAAGAAGCCGAAGAAGCCCACTAATCCAAAATGAAGAAAAATAAATAAATTTTAACACATAAATGAATCTATTTGTGGGACACATCGACTAGCCTATCAATGAGCTCATCGATTGGCCTATTGATGATCCCATCCATGATTACATAACAGATTTCAATCAATGGCTGAAATTGATTTTCTGAGAGAGCAAATTTGATACAATGGTTGTAAGCAATTTCTATAGGATATAGATATAGGGATAGAGTGAGAGTGGGAGCATGATAATTTTTGTTAATCATTTTATGTGGGGTCAATTTTGTGGCCTTCCAGCCTTCTAAAAAATTTAGTTATTGTAATAAAAGAAATATTTGTTTTCTCTCTAAAATTCTTCTAAATTTTTATGATGAGAATTTGAAGAATTTTTTAATGTACATGATGGGCCAACCCTTCTCAACATGAGTTTTTCTTTTTTAATTTTTGCCTTTTAACTCTTGTTTTTTCTTGCTTTCTTTCATGCTCTAGGATTAATTTAATTTTTAGTTTTAAATTTTTTCTTTTATTTCAAGTTTTCTTTTATGGAAAATAAATTAATAATTAATATGACCAGCTAAATTTCTTAGGCGATTTAGAATTAGATGAAGCTAGTGTGAATTATTAATTTGATTTAGAATTGCTCTCTTTATGCTTTAACTGCATGCTTAGATTAATCAATTAATAAGTCACTAGTGAAAAGTAATGATTGAAGCTTGAGAATAAGTGATGGATTATCGACCCCTCGCTGATGTTCACATTGGAGACAAGTCGACGGCTATTGCCAATAGACTATCAGCAATGTCAACATTGGCAATAGGTGTTACACTCGTCTCCAATGGCAATGAGCATTAGCGATGACTAACCCGTTGCTAATGTTAGGCCTGCTACTAAAAAAAGGTGAAGAACCTAAACCCTAAAAAGCATTCAATCTCCCTAATTCCTCCCAACAAAATAGCCACTCCTCAAATTCATCAAAAATCCGTCACGTGGGTGTTGTCCCTCGCCATAACCCGTCTGATGCCACCGCTCCCTTAGATCTACTGTCATTCCTTCTTTCCTTCTCTCCTCTTCCCACCACAACCATCTTTATCCACGACCTCCATCCTCATGCCACCACCCCTTTATTCCCAGCGCTAGCTCCAACCCAACCACCATCTTTAAATCCATAGCTCTCTCCTTCTCTCCTTCTATCCTCTTCCTACCATCACCATCAATAGCCACCACCACCATCTTCAGACCACTGCCGCTGCTTTATTCTTACCGTGCACTATAACCACCACCGCGATGCTCAAGCCTGCCATCTTCTCCTCTTCCTTCCCTTTGTAAGAGGTAAATTCACCTCATTTTCACACCCTTTTTCCTATTTTTTAGATTTTTTATTTAAATGTTTTTTTTAATTTGATAATTATTATGCAATAAAATTGCCTTAAATCTAAATGCCCTAAATTTGACCTTAATTACACAAATATTAATATCCTAAATCTAATTAACCTAACCCTAATATCCTAAAAATGTGTGATATAGTCAAACAACTATATATGTTTTTTAAAGTAGTTGTGTGATATATAATAGAATAATGTGTTACATATCCATTTTATGTGAATAAAAAAAGTTAATGTTATCCGTGGACTCCCATCCAATAATTACTTCCAATTCTTTAGACTTATAATATAAAATAGATGACTCACTTTTAGGTATAAAATTAAGTTTTATACTCGAAAAGGATCATTTACTTTATATACTATAGATAGAAAGAATTAGCACATAACTATTCGATGTATTTAGTTTGGATGGGTTAGGAATATAATAGTGCATACATCTTACTTTGTACAATATTATTTGTAAAAAAATTTAGCTACAAATAATGGTTCTCCATGTACATTAAGCATATATTGTTTTGCATTTCACTCTATTAGTGATATGCATAATAACATCTGCACATTGTACTTGGAGAATAGTAGGTAGGTGCTGCAAAATTTTTCTATAAATAAAGATGCACAAAGTATGCAATGTTAGATGTATGCACTACTATATGCTTAATAGGATAGAAGCCTTTGTATGACAACTGATAGAGGGTATAGTATTTATTCAAATTAAATATAATGAAGATTATCAAAGAGTTATCAACCTAGTACTACAATGAAGATTATAAAATAGTGTTCAAACTAACTTAGTATTTGTTCAAGTTAACTATAATGAAGATTATCAAACATGTTGGGATATACGATATTGAAATAATTAATAAGTGTACCTAACCTATAGAAGAGAGGAGTTCCTTACAATTCATGGGTCGATATTCCTATTATGGAAAGAAGAAGGGGAGGTGATACTCCATATCAAGATGGATGGGATGACTTCCTTCAGAATGCGGATACGAATACAACAAAGTTGGGTAGCATATTGCTATGTTTTCCATGTTGTAAGCACAGAAATAGGTTTCACTACATGGAATCACTATATAAACATTTAGGAAGATGTGGTTTTGATGACAATAAAAATATTAAAAATCTCACATGGAAGATAGTTTTGAAGATATTGAATGAGCAAAGATGATTCGATACTTTCCCTTAGTGCCCATGTTATAGTGGTTGAACATGACTAAAGACACTTCTAAAGATATGAACTAGTATAAGGAAGAATTGTAGATGATGGTAAACTCAAACATACAGCTGATGTCAAGACATGGAAGCATATCGATCATTTTCTCTAGTTCGTCATAGAGTGCAGAATTTTTAAACTAGGTTATCTAGCGAAGGATTCAACTTATTTGGAGTTATGAGTTTGTGTCGGTCTACATGGTCAATAGTTTTAATGCCTTATAATTTGCCACCTAGACTGTGTATGAAATAGTCATATATGATCCTTTCATTGCTTATTTTAGACAAGCACTCTCTCTGTAATAACATACATGTGTTTATGGAGCCGTTAATTGATGATTTGAAATAGCTCTAGGGAGAAGGCATCCAAACATGTTATTTATATTCAAATGAGTCGTTCAATCTCAATGTTATTCTTATGTGGATGATTTATAACTTTTGAGCTTATGCTAATCTCTCCAATTGTTCTACGGAAGGGACATATGCTTGTCCTTATATAGTCAAAACTTTCAAGGATTCCATTTATAGCATACCTAAAAAATGTATTACCGGTTTAACGGAAGATGGTTGAAGAATAAGCATAAATACAGGGGTAAAAACTAGGCAAAAATATTTGATGGCAAAGAAGAGAAAAGAAAAGCTACGTATAATGATAGAGATAAGATTGTAAAATTGTTTGAGGGTTATTCTCAAGTCAAGTTTGGAAACAATCGATATAAAAAAGGTTCTTTTTAGTCCGAGATGCATTTTCGTCATGAAGAGGGCATTGAAATGAACAAGACAAGTGTACGATTTGGATGAGATAGAAACAGAGGAGCTACTTGCATGATGGAAAAAATTTAACATCTTATTTTAGCTACCTTACTGGCAAAAGCTCAAAATTCAACACAACTTGGGTGTAATGCACATTGAAAAGAGTATATATGATAACCTACTGTCCATACTTCTACAGGATATCAATAAATCAAAGGATGACCTAAAGGCTCACTTGGATGTGAACACATTGAACATCCAACATGATCTACAAGCATGAGAATTCGATGATGGCAAATTTAAATTGTCTTCATTTCACATTATGATGACAAAGATTGAGATGCAGAGGTCTCGTGAGGTCTTCAAATCTGTAAAGTTAACAGATGGTTGCTAGTTTTATATTTAAAACATTGTTTAGGTTTAGAAGGATAAATTTTTGGGACTTAAGGGTGTGTTTGGCAACTTAAAAAAGAGACTAGGCCAAGTCTAGTTTTCTTCTAACTAAGCCAAAGTTAGTCCAAGTTGAGATGGTTAAAAAAAGAACTAATTTAAAGCGTAAATTTTGAACTAAAGAAAACTAGTTCAACTTTAAACCCATTGTTGCCAAACTAAAAAATAACTTTTGGACCAAAGTTGTACCCATTACAGCTTGTTTTATGGAGTTGCCAAATACACACTAAAATTCATGACTATCATATCTTTTTTTTATCAATTCGTGCTGACAGCACTCTATAATAACGTAAAAGTGAAATGAAATGAAACCCTCTGGGAAATGGAGATACTCTTTCCTCCATTATTTTTATGATCATGGTACATTTTACACATTCTATTTGTAGATGAAGAATACTTGGAGAACTAATTAACTATAATTCAATGTATCCCATAGAGAGGTTACTTAAAATTTAAATTAGCACACACACAAACACATACACACACAGGCGCACATATACGTATGTATATATATGTGTGTGTGTATGACAATAACGGGTATGTTTGGTACCAAGTAGGATGAGAATGAGCCACCTCACTAACAAGCACTAATTTTTGTGCTTGGTACCAAGCATGCTCATCTCTCTCTCTCTCTCTCTCTCTCTCTCTCTCTCTCTCTCTCTCTCTTCCCCTAGATAGGTTTACATATACTTCTTAACAAATAGATATTAATGTTTTCTTTAGATATTTGGGTTTCTTGTAATCAGGCTCATCCAAAGGGTCTGATTGCTGAGTGATATGTGTAAAATAAATGTATAATGACTGCCTCTTAGCACATCCAAGGTGTAATGCCTCGTGTCGTGTCCCAGTATCACACGATAGGTATGTGACTAGGCTAGGTAGCATATGCAGTTAACCTAAAATCCACACAAAAGCATATATGTAAACCTATCTAGGAGAAAGCTACATACATCTCAATAATCACAATGACAAAATCATAAATAATGCATGATCGTAAATATGGAGGAAGTTGATATACGAAAAAATAAGTATATATCAATAAATGCTCAGCGGGAGCAATCTTACACAAACTAAAATAGTCAACAGGTCCCACAAATAGTTGAATAATATATAAAGATGTCGCAAATCTGATTTCAATGTCATCTACATAAACATAACGATAATAAGGTCGCTCAGCCTTATAGGTCTAACGTATCACCTGAAATAAGCAAGATATTAAGAATTATTCCATAGGCAGAGGAGGACTCACAACATAGCCTAAAACAAGTTAATAGCTGATAACTAATAAGCGGGAATAGGAATTGGTGGATTAGCAGACATATATTCTGATTGATGAAACTCCATCCCAATTGGGTGTCGCTATAGTCTGCGGTATCTGAAAGCAAAGATGATGCATTTTGGGTTCACTACTAGTGTGCAAATCAGAATGGCTAGAAAACTATCTAGTGAGTGGTAAAATAAATGAAATAGCTTGTGCACATGTGATATGTATCATGGATGCATGGCTGATATAAATATAAGAAATATTATATAATTATATCACTTTAATTCTCTTTATAATTAGAAAACAGACAGCAGATCTAGACAGAAAACATAACTAGCATAGACTTTACTTAATCTTTTTGGGAAAGTTCTCACCAGATAATGTGTGCTTGGTATAACCGCTGAGAATGTTATTTGGATTCTTACTTTACTTGGTTTTTGTGCACAGAATTCATCTGACACTAGTGCTTAAATACAACCTTGGACTACACATTATTCACAAGATGTCCAAGTCCCTCCCGATAATTAACCTATGTGAAATTTTTTATTATTTAGCTATACATAGTATGTTATGCGTTGAATAGCTCTATCCATAGAGAACATGCATCATGTTGGTGCCCCCTCTGACTAGGTTTTTTAATTAACAAAACATAAACCTCAAATACCAAACCAAGTCAATCATGACTTAATACATGAGAATATTTGATCACTTTCTTGATTTATAACGCTTTATACTTGATCATGTTTTTGATGTTGGAGAATCACTAGCCTCCACATACAATCGTAATATATTCCAAACCTAGAACTTTCTGATTTAAGTAGAATCATTCTTGATTTAGTGTCACAAGGGACATGCCCAATACCCAAACATAAGCAATCATTGTCATCGTGTATAAACCACAAAACAGTGCCTATCATACATTACCATATGGCTAAGTCTCATGATAATGAAACTAAGAAAAACAAAGGTCCAAGGTATCACTTTGGCCAATGTACATAATATCAATGAATTCAGTCATAGCATAACATTCATAGTATGACAGAACATATAACATAATACTATGTGATAACATAACACAAGTATCTTTACTTGAATCAAGCTTTCGATAAACCTAACATAAATAAAAGAACTTTACTTAATCATCTATTTTATCTCAAGATGATAAGAACAAGCATTATTGTATTTTTAATATCATAAAGACATGAATGGAAACTAACAAACCAAGAGAAAAAGCTTGAACAAATCCAAAATTATAAGATAAAAGAATCAATTTTTCTTGATCCAAAACTTTTTCAATACCAAACCAAATTAAAAACTAACTTTGACCTAAGTTTTTTACTATCAAGAAGAAATTATTCCATCAAGTTTCATATCAATAATCAAGTATATCCAAAATACTATTGGAGCTCTCGAGTTCACATCTAAAACCAAAAATTGGGACAACCCCTTATCAGTCCAACTTATGCTGATTTAAAAACAAACAAAGATTGTAAAGAATAAGTTCTACTCAAAACTCATGAAAAATCTTATTAAACAATGGACAAAATACTCACGTTTGTAAAGTTATCATTATGCCACAGCAATGGGTCCTTGCCGTTGAAAGAGATTGTAGATTGAGATCCACCACTTAAAGATATCCTTCCCTAGATTAAAGCTAACAAAAATGGAAACAAAAACTTCTAAAAACTTATTTATATTAAAAGAAAGAGGAGAATGAGATCTCCAAAACCCATAACTTCAAATTTCCAAAAATAAAGATTTAGGTAAGAAAGCACATGCCTTGGGATAATGATGCGCTCTCTCTTTGGTCTCCAAAATCTCCCTAATCTCAGCTTTGACTAATTCAAGATCTGATCATCACATTTTATTATATTTTATAACCTCATTATCTATTTTATTTGAATAAATATATCACTAATAACATGTTTTCTCTTAATTTGTAGAAAAAAAAGAATTGATGAATAAGATCCTAAAAGAATTGAATTCTTCTATTTTTCTACCACTTATTAAAGCCAAATATCAAGCCAAGAGAAGGTACACAAAAACCCAAGGAATCAAGAAAAAATTAACTAAAGAAACAATTTTGTTAGGAACTAATCGGTTCATCAACTGATTGGCCAATTAGTCAACCAACCGATTGGCTAATTGATTGGTTCATAATAGAAATAATAAATAGCTAAAATTTATTTCTTCTAGTCCAATGCTAATCTAATGACTCTTGTTAATTGTTGTAGGCTATAAATAGGAGTAGAAGGTGAGGGGTTTGAGCGTGAAAAAGATTTGTAAACTTCTTTTTGGAGAGAAGGACCTTTAATTAGATATTTCAATTTATAAACTTTTTAAGTTTGTAATAAATAATTTTTTTTACATTTTGAATTTTCTTTTTCTTTTCTTCTTCTTTATTGAAAAAGATGAACAAGAAAATTTACTATCAAGGGGCCAAACCCTTGTATTGTAAGCTTTTATTTTTCTTTTATTTTCTTATTTTAGAACTTAATGTTTTAGGATTTTATTTTCCTTTAATTTTTATGTTGGTACATTGATTTTATGCATCATAATTTTGATTCACTTTCATGCTCTTTTATTTGTGTTGCTTTATAGAATTTATTTTCTTGCATTTTTTGTAGTGTAGTTAATTAGATTTTCTTTATGCTGATAATTTAGAACTTTATGTTTTCTTGTTCTTATTTTTATAGTTATTTATTATTTTTATTATCTCTTTCTTTTATGCTCTCTAGTCTGGATTTTATTTTCTTATTTTTATTTTTCTAATATGTGCTACTAAATCTTGTAGAAATTCTAGAGTTATATGAAATTTGTTTGATTTCTTTTATACTTTGTGGATTTCTATCTTTGTGCTCAGAATGATCATGTTTAGGATAATCAACTAGAAAACTAATTGTTAGAAGAAGACTTTGATACTCTTTGTGTATTCAATTCTTGATTCCTATCATCTCTACTTGATTTCCTCTATATTTTACTTATTTTGATTTCCTCTTTTTGACTAGATTTTGTTCTTTTCTATTTTGTTTATTTCTCCTCCTTGTTTATTATTTATTTTCTTTTATTTGTTCACTCTCTTTCTCGCCTCTTGTTCTAGTTTTCTTTCATGTGTAAATAATCACACACTCTTTATATCTTTTTACTTTTACTCCTCTTTGTCCACACAAAACTCTAGGATCCAAGTTAGAATTTGTTCTACACACCTTCATTGTGGGTTCGAATTTGTATCTATATTATAACTTGATTAAGAACTTACAATCTTAACACTATTTTTCATAACACATCAAGTTTTTGGCGTTGCTGCCAAGGGAAGGTGCTTGTAATTAGGATTTTCTTTCTATTTTTTTGTTCTTTAATTTGTGTGTTTTTTTTGAAGGAATAAATTTGAAGCTTAAAGATTGATGATTGAAGATTGAAGATTTGATTAAAATTATAAGTCTTTTTTCTAGTATTTTAAGTGCACCCACTAGTTTAGTTTCTTACAATTACTGACAATTAGGATCTAATAAAAAAATTCTCTTGTCGATCCTAATAAGATTCACCTTCCACTTATACAACTACTAACAAGATTATAAATTCAAACAAAAATTCTATCCCCCATCCCTCTTTCTCTCACATTTGTTTGGTTGTTGACCCTAATTAAAAAATATATATATAAAGGTTTTCTTTTTGCATCCTTTTTGTGGTTTTTAATTCCTCGGGTTGCATCACCCTAACTAAAATATATAGTTAGTAGGAATTCACCAAAATGGTTTGAGCATTTTTATTTGAGCACGCACTTAAAAATACTCTTAAGAGCAAACCCCTCCCCTTCTCCCCAATTAAGATAAGATGAGGGATTTCATCACCCTATTCTTATTACACGAATTACTAATTCTTGACAACAAAAACCTAAACATTCTAAAACTCATTAGACGTTAGCCTTGAAAGTACCCTAGAGGGGGGGGGGGTGAATAGGGTTATTGCTAATCTTATTAGATATTAATGCTGATTAAAATTAATTAACAAATATATCCTAACAATGATGATATTCAATAAGCTATATGCAAGGATATATATGCAAAGGAAAAAATAAATAAGAAACAATATAAATAAATAGTGGACACAAAGAGCAATACAAACACAATGATATGATCACGAAGTTCGGACCTTCCGTCCTACGTCTCCGTTCCCCACTCCTGGGGAGAACTCCACTATCAACACACCCGGTTTGGAAGCCGGAACTTTTCTATACACTCAGTTTTCTAGCTCACCGAAAACTCTACAAATCTCTTATAATGTACATACACAAACTACAACCTCAAGTGTTGGTCCTCACGTATCGCCTCCCTCAAGTGCTCGGCTTTACTACCTCTCCAGATTTTACTACCAACGTCACTTCTCTTGGTATCGACTACGTCCTCACCACGCACTCCTCTTAGTGTAAATGTGTATTACATGGTATACTCTCACAATAAGGCTCAAGTACAATGGTTTGTTCTCTAACAATGAATGAGAACACTATGAAGCTCACTCTCACTAAATCACTCACCATAACCCAACAATATATTGTATGAATAATATTAATAACTCAATTGAGGTGTTAATGATAAATGAGAACAATAAAATTCTAACTCAAATAAAACTAGCTAAGATATGAATATGAAAATCAAAAGATAAAGAAACTAGATAAAAGAGTTTGAAATCTTCTCTATAAACACAAGGAGCTGTAGATAGATGATGAGGATAAATTCCTCAGTTGAAATCAAAAGCTTCCTCCTTGTGGAAAACTCCGCTTTTGAAACAAACTTAAAACAATGCTTAAACACAAACTTAACTCTTTCAAAACTTGATTAAAATAATTTTCTTAATTCCCATAAGAGTTGAATGCACTAGGGTATTTATTGGCACTCAAGACATCAGCCAAAACCCAGAGAAAAAGACAAAGCAGCTCAAAAACCAAAAATTTGGAAACTGCACAAAACTAGCCGCTGGAAGGCTTATCAATCGACTGACGGGTTTCATCAGTGGACTGATGAGCTGACTGTTAGAGGTATTATTTAGCTTATCAGTCGAATGATGGACCTTATCAGTTGACTGATGACCTCATTAGTCGACTGGTCAGTCAACCAAAACAAAACAGAAACTTTTTGATGATTGTAGGCACTTTCATTAGTCGACACATCAGTCGACTGATGATCAATCGACTGACCAGTCGACTGATAACAGGTTATCAGCCTGAATCGATTTTGAAATTGAGTTTCAAGGCTCAGTAAAAAATAGTAAATAAATTCCAAAAAATGTGAAACTTTGTAAACAGTTTATAAACATTTTGACAAACTTGTTTGAAAGAAAATTTTTCAAAAAGGTCCTCATATTTGTGAAAACTCAATGTTTATCAAAAATATACATAATACATGTTTTTGATGAATCTTGAAAATGAAGTTTGACATGTAAGAACATGTGGAATTTTTATGAAATGTTTTTATAAACATTATAAAACATGAATGTAATGTAAACAAGATTAATAAACCAATATTGTATTATTTTCTCAAATAAACTCATTTTGTAATAAATATATATATATATATATATATATATATTGATCTTAAAATATATTCACACAATATACATTACAAAACAACTAATATACCAAAGCTTGATAGATCTTCAATATGCTCGTCTTGGTAAACGTGGAAGAAGCTTGAACTTGGATCTTGACTAGTATGCATAGGCTTAACTCCGTAATTTCCGCCAACTTCCATTTGATATGATCGTTATGGTGCAATCCATCCAACCTCCAACATATTGTTTGTCTTGAATACCTAATAATAAAACATAAACACTAGAAAAACAATATTATGAATTGTTTGTAATTATCAAAACAAGATTAGAAGATGTAGGCTCATAACATAAGACCTAACAATCTCCCCCTTTTTGATGATGACAAACAATCTACACAAAGAGTATATAAGATATACAATAAAGCACATTACTCTTAAAATATACTCATAATCCGCTTGTTTCTCCCACTTTGACAACATCAAAAAGGGGAATATAAAAGAATAAGAGAGCGAAAGTTCCCTTTATCAATAGGCACAAGTTAGTATAAAACATAAAAAGATATAGGGATTGCTCCCCTATCAAAATACCATATGGAAAATATGCAATTATGAACATGGCAAACAAATATGAGCAAGCACAGATAAAAGTATGCTAAACACCACTCGCATACAAGACCAAGTGAATACTCATATGTGTATCATCAATACAAAGTATCACAAGGGTCTAACACAAAGATATATATATCCATAGGATATATAAAAAAAAAATCTAAAAATGAAAATCAAAGTTTACAAATCACAAATCAAGAATCAAAAGATTTGTTAATAAATCTAAAATAAAATTCATAAGTTATCAAACCATAAATCATGATTGATTGAGAACATATAGAAATACATTATTATGAGAATGATGTCTCAACACATGAAAACAAAGTATATATATCCAAAAAAGTGTTTGATCAATAGAAGAAATATTCTTTGTAGAACTTGATCAAACCACATAAGGAATACATTATAAACCACAACTAGATGATCCAGAAGCTCAAACACATAAATGTCATCATAAGAGTGATTTAAAATGATCCCATAAACATAAACACATAGTTCAATCAAAAAAATTGAAAACAAGGTATAATAACAAAAAAAATAATGTATCAAAAAAATCATCTTGATAAAAATTGTATCAATTCATAAAGGATAATACATGAAAGTCTATGAAAGAGAATCATGAAAAATATGAATGATAACTTTTCAAATCAAATACCAAGTATAGAATTGTTTTTAATTTTGTTTATAAAATTTTAAATAGAAAACATCTTTAAGAACATGAAAAACTAAAAAGTTAAAGAATTCGTTCTTAATGATTAAACATGTTTTGGTACCCAATTACTCTTGGTACCGAAGAGACTAAGGACATGACCCCTATCATTTAAATTCAAGACCCTAGGGGTATGAACCCATTTGGGCGAATTTTGTGCACGGATATGGTAAAAAAAAATCATAAACATGACTCATGCAATTGCAATTTGTGCAATGTAGGGGTTGAAATGGTTTGCGTTGACCAAAATGTTGTGCACGTGGCTCATTTGTAAAAATTGGGTTTTCTTTAAAATTATTTTGCAAACGACAATTTCTTCTCAAATCAAAACAAAACTTGGTCAAATAACCAAAACGACCATAATATTCACATTTATACATATGAGCATGTTTATGATGTGCAATATGTGCATGTGCATGTGTATGAGATAAAGTAGCTTGATGGGATGCACAATGATCAATATTTTTAGAAATGGTGGATATTTGTGCATCATAACAAAATTTAGCAATATGGCCTTTTCGGCCACAAATGGTATACTTATAAATTTTTTTATACTTGTGTGCATAGTGAATAGGTTTCTTGGAAATATTTTTGTGGGACTTTGCACACAAGTCCGTAAGCATGTTGTTGTTAGCAATGCAAGTGTTTAGTGTTGAATCTAAGGTGGATATGCGTTTCTTCATGTGATTCAACTCATTATGTGATATATGTGCATTATCACTAGAAGTAGAATAAACATAGTCATTTTACAAGAGTGTTAAGCTTATTCTTGTACGATTCTACTTCTATAATGGCATTATTCCTATCATGAGTCAAACTAATAATGTCCATATTTAGTTTTTCATTGCTTTCTTTAACATTAACATTTTCATTGGCAATGAAATCAAACTTAGATACAAGAGACACATGAACGAATTTTAATTGAACATGCTTGCTTTTTAAATCTTTAAAATTATGTTGTAAATTCTTATGGTCATGCAATAATTTTTCAAATTCATGTGCGAGTTCATCAAAAGTAAAATCATCATTGTTATCGGACTCACATACCTCACAAGGGCTATCGCATAGTGGTCGTGTACATGAAGATGATGCTCCTTTTGAACTTGAAGCCAAATCCTCCAAATGTTGTTGGATTACCTCCAAGTCCACTTGATGTGCTTCTATTAATTTCCATAATATATGAGTACTATCAAAAGAATCAAGTTTGTTAGTAAAAGACAAACCAAAGGCATCAATTAGAAATTCTAACAAGGACTTGTTCATAGCAAACAATCTATTATCATTATTACTCCACTTGGATTTCTCTGTAGTGGGTACAGTATAAGCGCATTCAATAATTTCCCATATATCGATATTTGAAGATCTAGCAAAAATGTTAAATCTAGCACACCATTATTCATAGGAAAAATTACTGATTCTAGAAGCAATGTTAATAGCATAACCAAGACTAGGTGCACCGTGCATGTTCATGATATGTGCAAGCAAGAAATAAATAATATCAAAACAAGATTAGCAACAATAATAAGAACAATGGATCTTTAACTCAAGGCGGTTAGACCTCAAACCAAAGAGCACCAAGCTCTGATACCAATTGAAAGTACCCTAGAGGAGGGGGGGGGGGGGAAAGGGGGTGAATAGGGTTATTGCTAATCTTATTAGATATTAATACCGATTAAAATTAATTAACAAATATATCATAACAATGATGATATTCAATAAGCAATATGCATGGATATATATACAAAGGGGAAAGTAAACAAGAAACAATATAAACAAATAGTGGACACAAAGAGTAATCAAAACATAATGATATGATCACGGAGTTCGGACCTTCCGTCCTACGTCTCCGCTCCTCACTCTCGGGGAGAAATCCACTATCAACACACCCGGTTTTGAAGCCGGAACTTCTCTACACACTTGGTTTTTTACCTTACCGAAAACTCTACAAATCTCTCACAATGTACATACACAAACTACAACTTCAAGTGTTGGTCTTCACGTATCGCCTCCCTTAAGTGCTCGGCTTTACTACCTCTCTCTAGGCTTTACTACCGATGCCACTCCTCTTGGTATCGACTACGTCCTCACCACACACTCCTATTGGTGTAAATGTGTATTACAAGGTGATACTCTCACAATAAGGCTCAAGTATAATGATTTGTTCTCTAACAATGAATAAGAACACTATGAAGCTCACTCTCACTAAATCACTCACCACAACCCAATAATATATTGTATGAATAATGTTAAAAGCTCAATTTAGGTGTGAATGCTAAATGAGAACAATAAAATTCTAACTCAAATAAAACTAGCTAAGATATGAATATGAAAATCAAAAGATAAATAAGCTAGATAAAAGACTTAGATATCTTCTCTAAAAACACAAGGAGCTGTAGATAGATGTTGAGGACGAATTTCTCAGTTGAAATCAAAAGCTTCCTCCTTGTGGAAAACTCCTCTTTTGAAACAAACTTAAAACAATGCTTAAACACAAACTAAACTCTTTCAAAACTTGATTAAAATAATTTTCTTAATTCCCATAAGAGTTGAATGCACTGGGGTATTTATAGGCACTCAAGACATCAGCCAAAACCCAGAGAAAAAGACAAAACAGCTCAAAAACCAAAAATGTGGAAACTGTACAAAACTAGCCGTTGGAAGGCTTATCAGTCGACTGACGGGTTTTATCAATCAACTGATGAGCTGACCGTTAGAGGCGTTTTCTATCTTATCAGTCGACTGACGGAACTTATTAGTCGACTGATGACCTTATCAGTCGACTGATCAGTCGACCAAAATAAAACAGAAACTTTTTTATGATTGCAGGTACTTTCATCAGTCGACACATCAGTCGACTGACCAGTCGACATATCGGTCGACTGACTAGTCGACTGATAACAGGTTATCAGCCTGAATCGATTTTAAAATTGAGTTTCAAGGCTCTGTAAAAATAGTAAATAAATTCCAAAAAATGTTAAACTTTGTAAACAGATTATAAACATTTTGACAAACTTGTTTGAAAAGGAATTTTGCAAAAAAGGTCCTCATATTTGTGTAAACTAAACATTTATCAAAAATGTACATAATACATATTTTTGATGAATCTTGAAAATGAAGTTTGACATGTAAGAACATGTGGAAACTTTATAAAATATTTTTATAAACGTTATAAAACATGAATGTAATATAAACAAGATTAATAAACCAATATTGCATTGTTTTTATAAACGTTATAAAACATGAATGTAATATAAACAAGATTAATAAACCAATATTGCATTGTTTTCTCAAATAAACTCATTTTGACAAGATTAATAAACCAATATTGCATTGTTTTCTCAAATAAACTCATTTTGTAATAAAATCAAAATTGTATGTGTATATATATATTGAGCTTGAAGTATATTCAAACAATATACGCTACAAAATAACTAATATACCAAAGCTTGATAGATCTTCAATATGCGCGTCTTGGTAAACATGGAAGAAGCTTGAACATGGATCTTGACTTGTATGCATAGGCTTCAATCCATAATTTCCGCCAACCTCCATTTGATATGATCGTTAAGGCGCAATCTATCCAACCTCCAACATATTGTTTGTCTTAAATACCTAATAAGAAAACATAAACACTAGACAAATAATATTAGGAATTGCTTGTAATTATAAAAATAAGATTAGAAGATGTAGGCTCGTAACATGAGACCTAACAAGCCTCTAAGGACTCGAGCTCATTAAGGAACAAGAAATCCTTATGTGTAATAGTTTACTTGAATTTGTTGGTGTCTAAGGCAAGGTTTAGGGGTTGTATAAAATACTCCGCAAGGAAAAAAGTACTAATTGGTCTTTGGCCTCTCTCTAATACTATCGCTTTACCCAGTTAACTGACCAGGTAAACTTTAATCTTTTCACTTAATGAGTTTTTGGTTAGAAGCTGGTCTAGTGGAGTCTAGGCTTAATCTTGTAACTAAGGGTGATTGTTTCAAGTGGTTGCTCTTGATTTTTTTAGTTAGATTTTCTTTTTTATTGTTATTCTCTTCTCTTATTAATCTTTGAGCTCTTTTACTTTTTCTTTAAAAAAACTTAACTAACTTTTATTTTTCTTAGATATGTTTTCTAATTTCCTTTTTAATTAAAATAATTTTCAAAAAGAAATTATTTTTGTGCATGCAAGTTTGGATTAGGGATAATACCAATTGATTAATTCATGTTGAACCAATTTTTAAAACTAAAAAATGGTTAATTCTAATCCACTTGCTCTTCAAAACATATGTTATCTCACTAGAAATGCAATCTTATCCTGCATTAGGCTACCCAGTATTTATGGAGCTAATTTTGAGCTTAGATTGTGTTTCATAAATATGCTTCCGAAATTCTTAGAAAATAAATCTAAAGATGCTTACATTTTTATTTTCTAGTTTGAGGAAGTTTATCTTATGATTAAGGTTAGAGAATTATCAAAAAATGCGAATAAGCTTAGATTTATCCTATTTACTCTTACTGAGAAAGCCAAGAAATGACAATATAGCTAACCCATAAATTCTATCTCAACCTGAGATGAATTTGTTACCATTATTCTAAAGAAAATTTTCTCAATCTATAAAATGGTAAAACTTAGAAAAAATATTCAGAATTTCAAGATAGTCCCTGGGGATCCATTACGGAAGTATTTTAATAGGTTTTAAGATCTCCTTATACAATGTCTCACAATGGTCTAGAAAAGTGATGATTATGCTAAATCATCTATGTAGGATTGTTTTATCTTTTAAAGAATTTTGTAGAATCTATGTGTCAAGGGGATTTTATAAAAAATGTTAATAAAGCTTAAGCATTCTGAGAGAGTTTATTCAAGAAAACCATATAGTGCGAACATTGTGATAAAAGAGTTTTATTAGTTCCACCAACCAAATCTAGTTGTCTTTCCTTAGTCTCAAACATAGCATCTGAAGTAAAGATGACTACAATCATGCGTATGTTAGATGTACTAGAAACCAATAAACTAGCCCCACCACAAATCAATCAAGTTTCTATCCTAGAATGTCATAACTATCGTTCTTCAAACCATGTGTCAGAGGAATGCCCTCTCTTAGGTAACAATCAACCACTAGAGCATATGAACGTTATATTCCAACATGGTCAAACATCGAATTTTCAATTAGGACAAATATCCTTCATGGTCAAACATCGAATTATCTTAGGGCACGTAACCTCCAATAAGGGTATAGGAATTGACAAAGCTAAGGTAGATCTCATATCTAACCTTCCTCCCCTAAAAAATATCAAGGATGTCAAATCATTACTTGGACACATTAGTTTTTATCGACGGTTCATCAAAAACTTTAGCAAAATTGCTAGGCCTTTGACTAATCTTTTAGCCAAGGATATACCCTTCACTTTCTCTCTTGAATTCCTTGGAGCCTCCGATCATCTAAAAAGGGAGCTCACCTAAAGCTTCAATCATTCATGCATTAGACTAAACCCTAACCTTTGAGTTAATATGTGATGTATCTACTTTATAATTGATGTTGTTTTTTGGAGAATGAAGGATGGAAAACCTCATGTGATTTATTATGCAAGAAGGACACTGAATGATGCACAGTAAAGTTACTCCACTACAGAGAAAGAGTTTTTAGCTATTTTTTTTTCCTTAGAAAAATTCAGGTCCTATTTCATTGGGTATTTGACTAAGGTTTTTACCGATTACACTGCACTGAAGTATCTTTTAGCCAAGAAAGATTCCAAAGCATGACTCATTAGATAGACACTTTTGGTCCAAGAATTTGATTTCCAAATATTATTGGGAGGATCAGATAACCCAATAGCTGATCACTTATCTAGGCTTCCTAATGCACCAATACTAATTGTCCCAATAAACAATCATTTCCTAGATGAATAACTCCTACAAGTTCAAGTTCTACTATGGTTTACATATATTATAAACTACTTGTTCACAAAATAAATTTCTTCACATTGGTCTAAATAGGATAGATCCTCTTTCCTCTCCCAGGTAAAATATTTCTATCGGGATGATCCTTATCTATTTAGGTATTATCTTGAATAGATCTTTAGAAGTTATAAACCAAACAAAGAGTTTAGAAGTGTTCTTTTTCTTTTACCATAAGCAAGCTTGAGGGGGCCACTTTGTTGAAGGATGCATACAAGTACTATAAAGCATGTAACCACTGTCAGCTGTTGGGAAAAATTACTGGAAGAAATATGATGCCTTATAACCAATTCTGACCATTGAGCTTTTCGATCTGTGGATTATAGATTTTATGTGACTATTTTGAAACTCTTTTAGAGATTTATACATTTTAGTGGAAACAAAATACATGTCCAAATGCGC
Source organism: Asparagus officinalis (assembly GCF_001876935.1). Lineage (NCBI taxonomy): Eukaryota > Viridiplantae > Streptophyta > Magnoliopsida > Asparagales > Asparagaceae > Asparagus > Asparagus officinalis. Next base: position 81,235,122 of record NC_033797.1, on the reverse strand, counting down.
TGAAGTAGCAGCTTGTAAAACCAATGACAAAAAGGTGGTTGTCAAATTTCCAAAGTAAAATATCTTTTCCTAGTTTGGAGTGCTCGGAGCGATCATTATTGATAATATATGGTGCACAATTTTATAACTGTTTATTTGAGGCTTTAATGAGGAAATATTCAATCACACATAGATTATGAACACCTTATCAACCTTAAACTAGTGGTTAAGTAGAGGTCATAAATAGACAGATCAAATAAATTTTAGAAAAAAAACATTAACCACAATAGAAAAGATTAATCTGTTGAATTTTTTGATACTTTATAGGCATACCAGGCAACTTTCTAAAGCAACTTAGGCATGTCACTATACATGCTTATTTTAGGAAAGGTGCATCATTTGTTGGTTGAACTAGAACATCGAGTGATGTGAGCAATCATACAGCTCAACTTTAATTTATGTTTGGTAAGAAAAATAAGGATGCTCTAATTAAATGAGTTAGAAGGGATTCAAAATGATGCATATATGAACTCAAAAAATTGACAAACAGAAGACTAAAAGTTTTCATGATAATTAAATAATACAAAAGAATTTTACACCGAGATAAAAAGTTTTATTCTACAACTCAAAACTTCATTACTTTCCTACAAAGTTAAGAACACGATGAGCGACTTCGTATATTGTTAAACAAGGTTTCTCACATGGGGCGATCAAGATGGAAAATCCTAAAAATGTTCATATTTTCAAAGTCAAAAGTCAACATTTAAAACCATTTTTAGAATTTTAATACTCGTAGAAGAGGAGGTGTTGTTTCTTCATGAACCACACTAATTTTTAAAGAAAAGAAAAAACGATTGAAGAAAAAAAGGAAAAAAAATCCTAATTTTTTAGCCTATAAAGATAATAAATGAAATCCAAAGCCCAATTTAGGAAAGGCCCATAAATAAATAAACAACGATGCTTTCCCTAAACTAAAAGAGAGAAAAAACCCAACATTTCAATTGGCCCATTCACAATGACCCAGTGAAAAAAAATAATATAATTGTTGTGGATTGCAGCCCAATCCATAATAGTAAAAAAAATAAAAAATTCCTAACCAGTTGGATAATCAGTCAGCCAACTGATTAGGAAAATTTCCAAATTTCTTCTCTCCATCAGCTCCTCCACTCAATTCTCTCAAAAATTGGAATATCTCTTCAAATCTTCTCTCTAAATAGAAGATAAGGGGATTGGGGACAATCTTAATAGAGAATTGCAATGACCTTGCAATCAAATCAACCGAATTTAAGGTATAAACTTAAAACCCTAACCTTGCCAATTTTTGTGAAATTTTCATTGATATATGGTGCAAATTGAGCATTAAATTATTGCAAATCATTATAGATCAAATGCTAGTAAAGTGTGATGTTTTTGCTGAAAACAAATATAAAAACTGATCGATTTGTTCATCCCAGCAGTGAACCAATTGATTGGCCAACTGATTGGTCAATTAGTTGGCTAATCGATTGGTAACCAAATAATTGAATTTTTATAGTATGAACCCTAAACTTATATTTTCTTACAAAATTGAACCCTAATTACTTTATTTGATACATTTTCTTGTAATTCAAGACAATGGTTTCAGAAAAATGACAATAAACTGTAGAAAACCTCTCTATCTTTCAACAATTTACTAAATTGCTTTGAGAGAGGGTTCAATCTTGATGAATTGTTTGAATTCCAACCCATTGTTGAAGTGTTTACAAATTAGGATTAATTTAATGATGACTCGAAAACCTAATAAGGCCAATTCTACACTTGCTCAAGAATTCTATGCAAGTTGAGTTAGATCAGGTGAGGACTCAACTTCTGCCACTATTTGGGGGGTAACTATCGTAGTCACATCTAAGGTCATCCATAATATCTTAGGACTCCCCAAGCCACTTAGAGGTTACCCCGATTTCTTTTGAGTTTGTATTAACTTAGGGGTAGTCCCTGATGGTTACAATTAGATCGTGGAGTATCTGTTTTCTATACTACCTAAGGGAGAGGTCTTATATTTAGGCATGCTTATGAAAGAGTTCATCCTACTTAACCTCTTTCTTAAGTTTAACCTACATCCAAGCTCATAATATTCAGTTATGAGCACTCGAGACCATTCGAGACATTCTCCTTCTATACTGGATCACCACCGATCAGTGTTTTGATGTGAAAGATTTGATATTTAGGATGATTGCAAGTGCGGTGAACAACGCTAAGGAGTATCTCAGCTAGCAGTGTGGGCAGAGGGTCTAGCTGATATACCCCTTTCTCATTACCTGAATTTGTGAGGCTTTTGGAGTACCGACATAATCTACAGATAGATTATAGGTAGGAAGAGCACCACTGATAGCTAAGACAGTGAAGAAGAGTGTTTCCTCCAGAGGCAAGTGGCCCATTTCTTTCACTTCTACCTCTTCAAATGCACTAGCACTACCTCAAGAGAACCTACCTACAATACCTCTTGTTAGGTCTCATATTTATGAGCCTACTATCTAATCTAGTTTTGATGATTAACAAACAATTCCTAACAACATTTGTCGAGTGTTTGTATTTGATTGTTAGGTATTCTACACAAAGATCCTCAATTGGAGGTTAGTTGGATTGCGCCTACACGATCATATACATTGGAGGATGGAAGGGATTTGGAATGGAGCACGATGCATTCAAGTCCAAGATACACTATTGCTTCATTCATACCACAAAGAGGAGGATTGCTCAAAATCAAGCATCATGAGATCACTTAGCTTGTGTATATTAGTTTAGGTGTTTATATTTTGTGTGTTTATACTTAGAGCTCAAATAATACACACACATTGTTTTCATTGCTTTCAAGTTTAGCCACATAAATATGAAACAAGTGGATATATCACACACATATTTGTTTTATATTTATACGTGCTTGAAATGATTTCATTAAAATCAAGCTTTAACAATTTCAAATAAATGAAATCATATTTATCGTTTTCATATTTATGAAAGTTTACACAATATGTGTTTACAGATTAAAAGACTTGATTATATCTTTTATACAGTCTATTAATCCATTCAAAAGAAGTTTCAAACTTGTTTGAAATTATTTTGTCAAACTCATGTGTTTTTGAGATTTCGTATTTTGACCAATTTTGCAAAATGATGAGTTTTCACAAATAGGAAATGAAATTTAAAAAAGTCTTTTTGTAACATGTGTATTTTCATATTTATAAATATTTTCCAAAGTTTTATATTTTTTGGATTTTATTTGCTATTTTTAAAGGAGTCAAAGTTTATTTTTACTGTTCATTATATGCCATGTGCACTTTATCAATCGACTGATGAACATTATTAGTCAACCGATGAAACGCACTGGAATAGCAAAAAGTTTCTACTCAAACAACTGATGAACCATCAGTCAACCGATGCAGGTTATCAGCCGACTGATGATTTTATCAGTCGACCGATAGAGGATGAGTCGCCTGTAATGATCAGCTCATCAGTCGACAGATGACATGTATCAATCGACTGATGGCCTGTAATGACTAGTTTTTCCAGTTTGCTGATTTTTTGAGTTTTTGTTTTTTTCTTGGTTTTTAGGGTTTGTTTTGTGAACCTATATATACCCCTTATACTCAAACTTCTGAACTTATCGAAGAAAAGTTTTAAAACAAGTTTAGATCGTTACTCGGGAATGGCAATCGATATGGCATATCACTTGGTAGGTCATTATCAATGAACAACATCATTTGTGGGAGTACCAGTGTTGGGAGGTATCAAATCGTTTAGGGACGTAAGAGTGTGATGATTGATTGATATAGTAGCACATTGCATAGTAGATTACTACCCATCGATTGTTCTAAGAATATTAGAACGGACGGAATAAGTCAAATCATTCAGGGGTGTAGGAGTGTGACGATTGATCGGATAACATCATTTGCAGGAATGACGATGGACTATCAGAGGTAATCGTTAACATGATAGGGATATGTTGCGATCAGAGCAACTTTGAGGACGTACCATCCTATTGAAGAGAATTAATAAGTTGATTGTCAGAGATGATTGTTAACTTGACAGCATTAGTGGCATTTAAAGAAAGACTATGGGTAGTACTTCTTCAGAAATTTACCATTAGTAGGCATCATGATCTTATCGCCATTCGGTTTGACGAGGCGATAGGCTCCAATCGAATAGACTATTTCTATCATGAATGGTCCTTCCTATTTAGGCTAAAATTTACCTTCCTTTTTGAAGTTAAGTATCATAGGTTGTCGTACAGTGAGAACCAACTCTCCTTCCTTGAAAGATCGGTTTTTAACTCTCTTGTCAAAAGCCTTGGAAATTTAGGCTTGATAGAACTCAATGTGTTGTTGAGTTTTAAGCTGCTTTTCATCCAACGCTTTGAGTTCTGTGAGATGCCACTGATGACTATCTTTAGTTTTCATCCCTGTTACAAGTGCAACACACAGGGATGGAATCTGGATTTCAAGGGATAGTATGGCTTCGCAACCGTACATCAATGAGTAGGACGTGGTGCCGGTCGATGTATGAACCATGGTCCAATACGTCCATAAGCTTTCACTGAGCTTCTCATCCCAGTCGCGCTTGCTATTGGAGGTCAGCTTGGTCAAGAGTTTGTTGATTGTCTTGTTGAAATCCTCGGCTAATCCATTTGCTGAGGGATTATAAGTCGTAGACGTCAAGTTCTGTATTCTGAATTTGTCACAGAACTGAGTGAAGGCATGACTCATGAATTATGATTCGTTATCATGAATGATGCACCTCAGGATGCTATATCGGTAGATGATGCGATGTTTGATGAACTTGATCACATCGCTGGCTTTGACTTCTCTTAAGGGGACAGCTTCGGCCAACTTAGAGAAGTAGTCGGTTATCGCAAGGATGAAGCGATGACCTTTTGCTAATGGTAGAGATATCGATCCGACAATATCCATCCCACTTGTTTCAAACGGTCATGAAGTCGCTGTCGGATGTAGGTCTTAAGGTGGTTTGTGCATGTAGTTGGCGTGGATTTAACACGTGTGGCAACTCTCGGCGTAAGCGACAGTGTCATTGACCATTTTTGGCTAACAGTAGCAGATTCTTCACAAACGGTCCTAGAGCGCGAGTTTGGGTTGGTGAGCTCCACAGGTGTTGTCGTGGGCTTCGTGCAGAGCTTCATGTGCTTTCATCGTTGAGAGACATCGAAGCAACATGTCGTCGAACGACTTATGATACAATGCCTTTGTAGTTGTATCGTAGTAGAATCTTGGCGCACGTCTGCGAACAGACCCTCGCTCCTTAACGTCTTTAGGTAAGATGCTATACAAGACGTAGTCTTTGATCTGGAAACACCAATCACTTGGTTCGAGTTGATCAGTGCTCTGGTGGGTCATATTCACTTCTAGAGCGTCTTTCGACCGAAAAAGTTGTCGGCCTGTGACGAAAACGCGTTGGATGGTTCCTAGCGGTTGAGCCAAGTTAGCTGCCAGTGATGCCAGGGTATCTGCATGTGTGTTCTTGGAACGAAGCACGTGCTCAATACGAAAGCTTTCGATTGATTAAGCTAGTTTGATAGCCGCTTTGTGACACGGGACCAAATCATCATTCCTGACTTCGTATTCCCTATCATATGCCTGATGATGAGCTGAGAGTCGTCGTAACCTTCGAGGTGCCTTACTCCCAACTCTTTGGCAAAGTCAAGTCTAATAAATATTGCATTGTACTCAGCCACATTATTGGTTCATGGCTCTGCTAGAGAGAAGAATCGAGGTAAAACGTAGCTCTGTGGAGAAACCAAGACCACCCCCACTCCGGCGACGATAGACCCACTTGTTCCTGCGTAAGATGCGCCATCAAAGAATAGTCACCAAACTTCATCCTGTGACGTTGTGTTGACCTTGTGGGTTTCGTCTATATCTTCGAATAGGTCAGTCTTCGACTCGAGCGGAAGACTGGCCATGAGATTGTTGATTGCTTGTCCTTTAACTAATTTTTGCGATATGAAGTATATATCGTATTGAGACAGCAAGAGTGCCCACCTCGCTAGGTGCCAATTTAAAGACCCGAGCTGTGTCATGAAGACTCGGATGAGGTTCATCTGGTAGATGACATGTATAGTTTGACCGACCAAGTAGTGCTGCATCTTTTCGATTGCAAACACTAGAGCCAAACATTCCTTTTCACCAATGGGGTATCGCCTTTTAGCTCCTTGCAAAGTTCTACCCAGGTAATAGATGCCCTGCTCATGGTCGACATCATCATTTTGTGCTAAGAGAGCTCTAAGAGAATGCTCCATCGCTCGCACATAGATTAGGAAGGGTTTCCCTAAGACGGGAGCTACCAATACAGGTGGATTCGAGAGATAAGTTTTGATTTCATCGAACGGTTGTTGGCAAGGCTCGTCCCACATGAAGGAAACACCTTTCTTCATCAGCTTAGAGAAGTGTTGGCACTTAGCCAAAAGATTTGAGATGAATCTTCGGATGTAAGCTAGACATCCTTATAATTCTCTCAATTCCTTGAGATTCCTGGGCGGTTGAAGCTCTTGAATCGCTCACACCTTGTCTGGGTCGATGTGGATCCCCTTCGTCGTGACGATGAATCCGAGGAACTTACCACTCGTCATGCCTAAGAATGATTTCGTGGGGTTCATCTTCAGTTGATGGACCGCATGAGGTCGAACATGGCTCTCAGTTCTTGTAGGTGATCATCTTTGTCGTGACTCTTCACCACTAGGTCATCCACGTGCATTCGACTGTCTTTCGTAGATGATCTCAGAAGATGGTGCTCATGGTGAATTGATAGGTGGCGCTGTTGTTCTTAAGTCTAAAGGGCATGACTATGTAACAGTACACCCCCACCGAAGTTTTGAACGAAGTGTGCTTCTCATCTTCAGGGAGCATCTTGATCTTATTATATCCTGAGAATCCGTCCATGAAGGACATCCTTTCGAACCTGCACGTATTGTCGATGATGATGTCGGTGATGGGCAAGGGAAACTCATCCTTTGGATGAACAGTATTGAGATCTCTAAAATCGATGCAGATATGGATCTTTCCATTCTTCTTTAGGACCGAACAATGTTAGCCACCCAATCAGTTTGTTGTTCCTCTCAGATGAAACCTGATTCGATCAGTTTCTTCACTTCGACTTTGATTGCCTCTATTATTTCTAGACGAAACCATCTCTACTATTGCTTGACGGGTTTAGCGTCCGAATTAATATTGAGGCGATGCATGGCGATCTGAGGATCAAGTTCAGGTATGTCCACATAATTCCATGCGAAGACGTCAATATACTTCGGATGAGAGATATAAGGTCTTCCTTCTCTTGGGGAGATAAATTGTCACTGACGAATATGGGCTTGGAATTAACCTCATCTTCCATATTTATCTGGAGGATTTTATCCTCTGTGGGTGGTGTACGTTGTTCGAAGTGACCACTTCACTGGGCACTGACATGTCGGTCCCAAACTTCATTGTAAAGTAGGATCTGACCAGTGTTGGCCTTCTTTTTTTGATGATGTTTAACAAACAATTTACCACTAATGTTGTTTGTCTAGTATTTGTGTTTTTTTATTTATTATAGACAAACAACGTAGTTGGAGGATGGATGGAATAGAGCTTCAACGATCATATCCAATGGAGGTTGGCGGAATAGTGGAGTGAAGCCTTGCAATTCAAAGTTAAAGATCAAGTTCAAGCTTCATACGCGAGTTTACCAAGTCATGCTCATTGAAGACCTTCATCAAGCTTGGGTATATTTAGTATAGGTTTATATTATGTGTGTTTAATACTCTAAGCTCAATATCATATACACACACAATATTGGATTTTCTCACAAAATGAGCTATTTTGAGAAAACTTTGTGATATTATTTTATTGACCATGTTTACTTTATATTCATGTGTTATAATGTTTATGAAGACATTTCATAAAGTTTCAATATGCGTTTAAACTCTTTTTGTCAAAAACATGTTCTTAACAAATTCATATTCATGCATGTTTTTACAAAATAATGAGTTTTCACAATTGAGAAATGAAAATTGAAAATTTATTTTTGTAACATGTTTGTTTTCATGTTTATAAACATTTTGCAAAGTTTCATCAAGTTTGGAATTGATTTGTTATGTTTAATGGAATTTACAAAATCATGTTTTTGTTTGTGCACATGTTCGTGCATGTTTTACAAAACAGATGCGTTTTTATAAATGGGAAGTGATATTCAAGAAATTATTTCTTTGACATGTTTATCTACATGTTTAGAAACTTCCCTCAAAATTTTACTATTTTTGGAGTTGATTTACTGTGCCCAATTGATTTTACAAAATCGCGTATGTCAGCAGTTTTTCAGAAACTGTAAATCTGTGTTCAAACATTTATTTCTCTCAACTGGGAAAAGATTTTTCAGAAATTCTTTCTCTAACATGTTATTCTACATGTTTATAACCTTCCCACTAAATTTCATATTTTTTGGAGCTATTTTACTATTTGTAATTGATTTTACAAAACTAAAACACAGTGCTACGAGTACAGCTGGTCGACCGCGTTAGCGTTCACGCGCCAAATCTGCTGGACTGGATGGTTACTGTAGACAACGGCTATATTTCCAGATTGTATATATCCCGTTATTTTGTCTTTTTGTTTGTTTTCTTGGGTTTTGGCTTGTTTCATGAGCCTATATATACTCCATGCCATCATACTTCTAAAGGTACTCAAGAAATGTATTAAACAAGTTAAAGAGTTTTAAACAAGGGTTTAATGTGTTTTAGTGTTTGTTTGGTTTGAAGATTGTTTTCACAAGTGGAGGAGATCATCTTCTTGTTTGGGCTCCAATCTCCATCTCTCCATCTTTTCATCTATTATGGAGAAGTTTTCTAAACCTTATCTTTACATTTGCCCTTAGTTATTTGATTATCTATTCTTTAAAGCTAGTTTTATATTGAGTTTAGTTTGATTTGATTTACTCTTTGTTTACACACACAACCATTTAGCTTATTATATTGCTATACATTATATAATTAGGTGTGGGATAGTGTGACATTGAGTTGACCTAATTGAGTTCTCACCTTGTTAGACGAGAACAATCATTTGTTATATTGCTGCTTAATTGTGAGGATTCACTTGTAATTACACTTGTACACCGATGAGAAGTGTGTGTGAGAGACGGGGTCGAATCCAAGAGAGTGGCGTCGGGTTAACGTGCCTTAGGGAGAGGTTTGTAACCGAGCACTTGAGAGAGGACACGGGCTAGGACCAACACTTAGTGCTGAGGTGTGATTGCTATGATGTATTGTGAGGTGTAAACGTGTTCGGTGTGAACGTAGAAAATCGATTGTTGATGTGGAGATTCTCCTCGAGGTGAGAGCGGAGACGTAGTCGTGGCGACCGAAACTCACGTCAATCATATTGTTTGTTTGTGTGTGCTTTGGCGTTCATTTATATTTATGTTCATATCTTATATCGCCATTGTCATTAGCTCATTATCTATATCATCCACTATCTTGTTTAGATTTTTTACCCTTGTGTTGTTTATATATCCTTGCATATATTTCATCATATAGGATATATCACTTTGTGTATATTGCTTATTCTTGTTTATAACTCTTGTATATCTATCTTGCAAGAATACAACTTGTTAATTAATTTTAATTGGCATTTAATCGGATTAGATTAGCATAAGACCCTAATCACCCCCCCTCTAGGGTCTAACAATTGGTATCAGAGCTTGGTGCTCTTTGATTTAAGGTCTAATCGCCTTGAGTTAAAGATCCAAGTTAGCTTATTGTGCTAATCTAATTTTGAGCTTTATTTGTATCTTGCTTGCCTTTTATATTATGGATATGCATGGTTTAGGTTATGCCATTAATATTGCTCCTAGATTAGATAATTTCCCCTATGCCCAATGGTGTGTTAGATTTAAACTTTTTGTTCAATCTAAACACTTTGATTTATGGGAAATTATAGATGATGCTTATATTATGCCCACTTTTGGAGAAATCCAAATGGAATAAGAATGATCATCATATGTTTACAATGAACAATATTTTGTTAGAATATTTGCTAAATGCTTTTAATTCATCTATGTCTAACAAGTTTGTTCATTTTGATAGTGCTTACAAACTTTAGAAATTTATAGAAGCACCATGCACACGGCCACTAGGCGATAGCCCTAGTGAGGTTTGCGAGTTCGAAACCATTAATGATTTACCTAATGATGAACTTGCTTGTGCTAGTGAAAAATTGTTGCATGCCTTTAACAAATTGCATAAAGATTTTGTTGATTTACAATGCAAGCATGATAATTTAAAATCCGATCATGAGAAGCTAGTGTCCAAATTTGATGTCATTGAAAATAAAAATACTATGCTTAAAGAAAGTAATGACTTATTAAATTTGGAAAATAAAAATTTGATCTCATCTATTGCTAGCCTATCTCATGCTAAGATTGATGCCATGTTAGAAGTAGAGAACATAAAGAATGATACAGCTTCTTTTATAAATAACTATTTATGTTCTACTTCTAAAAGTGCATATGTGCCTAAAAATGAAGATTTGAATCTTATGAATAAAAGCATTTCATCTTAGATTCAACTTTGAAAACATGCATTAATAATCATAAGAGGCTTATGGATATGTGTGCCAAGTCTAAGTCATCATCTACTCATCATGCACACATATATAGCAAAATTTACTAATACTCTATTTGCGGCCGAAAGGGTCATTTATCTAAATTTTGCTATGATGCACACAAACATAAGAATTCTAATGCTCCTTGTGCATCTCATGTAGCTTCTTCATCTTTTACACTTACACATTCACATGCTCATTCTCACAAAGTTCATCATAAGCATGCTAGCGTGTTCAAGTGTGATCATTGTGGTCGTTTGGTCATTTGGCCGAATATTATTTTAATTTGAAAAAGAAATCTCATTTGCTAAATATTTCTAGTAGACCACAAGTTTTTAAATGTGATGTTTGTGGTAGATTTGGCCATTTGGCGAAGCTTTGTTATGATTTGAAAAAATATTCAAACTTACCAAATTTCTCAAGTAAACCACCTTTGTTTAATGATGCTTCTCATTTGCGATATAATTTAAAAGAAAAATATTTATTTGCAAATGATTCACGTGCACGAGCAAATGGTCCACAAAAACAAATGGATCTCTTTCATTGTACAAATTGCAATCGGAAGGGCCATTTGAGTGAATATTGATTTGACCGTGTTAGTGCACCATATGTGCCCAAGAGGGTTCATAACCCTAGGGCTTTGAGCTTTAATTATAGGGGTCATGTCCCTAAACTTTTTGGTACCAACATTACTTGGGTACCAAAACAAATTTGATTTTAAACCAAGAATTTAGTATTTTTATTTTTCTTTGTCTTGGTTTTGAAAATTATGCTTTGAAATCCTTTTATATGAAAACAACTCTTAATTGATAATTTTTTTTTGTTTTCATGATTATTGATCTTGTTTTAATGAGAGGTTTGTATTTATATAACCCTCCGGATTTATTGGGTGTTTATTCCCAAATCATGTTTACCGGATGCTAGAATGATTATATGGGTTGGAACAAGCTTAAGAGCTTGATATATTGTTGCCTCTCTTGAAATTCTTTTATCAAAGATTTTGTTTTGATTTATTGGTTTGAATTCATTATATTTCACTTATATGATGATATTTATATGTTTGTGCTCATAGATCATCTATTCGTGCCTTATAATGTATTCTATGAGTGGTTTGATCAAGTTATACAAAGAAAATTTTTCTTTATTGATCAAACATTGGTTTTGGACTCAAATCTTGATTTATGATTTCATTTGATTGATTTTAATTTGAAAATATCTTGCATGATTCTCATGTTCCTTTTCTTTTGATTTCATAAATCTACTTTTATACATGGTTTTTATACTCTTTGATATGATTTTTTCATACTTATATATTTATATGTGTTCTCATTATCCTTTTGTATGTGAGTTGCTTTTAGCATCTATGCTTGCTCACATATGTTTGCCATGATCTTTATTTCATATACTCTATATGGCATTTTGATAGGGGGAGCAATCCCTATTATATATATTTTTTATACTCACCTATGCTTATTGATAGGGGGAGCCTTCGCTCTCTTCATTCTTGGTGTTTTCCCCTTTTTGATGTTGTCAAAGGGGGAGAAATATTGTGAGTATATTCTTTCTTGTTTATATGCATGTGAATTATAAATTATATATTCATTTCCTTCATGCATATATCTCTTTTTGTAAATTGTTTGTCATCATCAAAAAGGGGGAGATTGTTGGCCTTCTTGTTTTGATGATGTTTAACAAACAATTTACCACTAATGTTGTTTGTCTAGTATTTGTGTTTTCTTATTTATTATAGACAAACAACGTAGTTGGAGGATGGATGGAATCGAGCCTTAACGATCATATCAAATGGATGTTGGCGGAATTGTGGGTTGAAGCCTTGCAATTCAAAGTTAAAGATCAAGTTCAAGCTTCACTCGCGAGTTTACAAGTCAACATGCTCATTGAAGACCTTCATCAAGCTTGGGTATATTTAGTATAGGTTATATTATGGTGTGTTTAATACTCTAAGCTCAATATCATATACACACACATATTGGATTTCTCATTAAAATGAGCTATTTGGCTAGGAAAACTTTTGTGATATTTGTTTATTGGACATGTTTACTTTATTTCATGTGTTATAATGTTTATGAAGACATTTCATAAAGTTTCAATATGCCGTGTTATAACTCTTTTTGTCAAAAAACATTTCCTTCAAATTCATATTCATGCATGTTTTTTACCCAAAAAAAAATAATGAGATTTCACAATTGGGAAATGCAAATTGGAAAATTCTTTTTGTAACATGTTCAAAATATCATTTGCAAACATTTCTCAAAGTTTCATCAAATTTGGAATTGATTTGTTATGTTTAATGGAATTTACAAAATCATGTTTTTGTTTGTGCACATGTTCGTGCATGTTTTACAAAACAGATGATTTTTTGTAAATGGGAAGTGATATTCAAGAAATTCTTTCTTTGACATGTTTATCTACATGTTTAGAAACTTCCCTCAAACTTTTACTATTTTTGGAGTTGATTTACTGTGCCCAATTGATTTTACAAAATCGCGTATGTCAGCAGTTTTTCAGAAACTATAAATCTGTGTTCAACCATTTATTTCTCTCGACTGGGAAATGATTTTTCAGAAATTCTTTCTCTAACATATTATTCTACATGTCTATAACCTTCCCACAAAATGTCATATTTTTTGGAGCTTCTTTACTATTTTTAATTGATTTTACAAAACTAAAACACAGTGCTACAGTACCAGCGGTCGACCGGTACGGTCGACCGCCAAACTCTCTGGACGTGGTTACTGTAGCACAACGGCTATATTTTCCAGATTTTGATATATCCGTTATTTTGTCTTTTTGCTTGGTTTTCTTGGGTTTTTGGGCTTGTTTCATGAGCCTATATATACTCCATGCCATCATACTTCTAAGAGAACTTAAGAAATATTTTAAACAAGTTTAAAGAGTTTTAAACAAGGGTTTAAGTGTGTTAGTGTTTGTTTTGGTTTATGAAGAAGTTTTCACAAGTGGAGGAGATCATCTTCTTGTTTGGGCTCCAATCTCCATCTCTCCATATTGTCATCTATTGGAGAAGTTTTCTAAACTCTATCTAGCTTTACATTTGCTTAGTTATTTGATTATCATTCTTTAAAGCTAGTTTTTATATTGAGTTTAGATTTGATTATATTATCTCATTGTTACACACACCCACTTGAGCTTATTGTATTTGCATACATAGTATATTAGGGTTGTGAGAGATTGTAACATTGAGTTGTGCTTAATTGTGTTCTCATCTATTGTAGAGAACAAATTTATATTTGTTACATTGTGAGTGGTGTAAGGTTTTCGGTGAGCTAGAAAACCGAGTGTGTTGTGAAGTTTTCGGTGAACTAGAAAACCGAGTGTGAGGAGTGAACGTTGTTCGGTGAGCGTTGAAAACCGACACTATGAGGTGTAAACGTTATTCGAGTGAGCGTAGAAAACCCGGTTGTGATAGTGGATTTCTCCCCGGGAGTGGGGAGCGGAGACGTAGGACGGAAGGTCCGAACTCCGTGATCATATAGTGTGTTTGAATGTGCTTTGGCGTTTATTTATATTTGTGCTCATTGCTCATATCGCCATTGTCTCATTATTCATATCATCCTCTATCTTGTTTCATATTGTTTACCCTTGTGTTAGATTAGCATAAGACCCGAATCCCCCCCCCCCCCTCCCCTCTAGGGTCTAACAACCATCCTCTTTGATTTCAGTGAGATCAGCTGTAGTCATATTGACCGTGAAGCCTTTGAAAAGGACACCGATGATGACATATGAATCCCAAGTCGAGGACGTTAACTATTGATCATCCGAACGAGCATCGTCTGACATTTTGTTGAAATTGCAGTACAACCCCTCTTCAAGTTTTGCTATAGTAATTGTTAGGCTTCCCTTTGGGTATGTAGGTAGGTCGGAGAGGCGTTTTCCGACCCTTGCCGTACTTCAAACCTTCTTTGCGGATGAAGTCATAACCCAAATTTTCCATTATGCGCTTCATGACTTGGTCATAGCATGAGAATTGAGGAGCGGACTTATCTTCGTCTGACTCATCCCACAATGTGTGTGAGGGTTGGTCTATCTTTCCAAAGATAATCTCTTGCTGAGAAATATTTTGGGCAGGTATGACAAAGATAGCTTGAGAGGACTCGATCATTTTTTTGTTAGTGACAAATGATGAGTGCACATGCTATTGTATAACCGTGAGATCAAATTGCTAAACTCATCATTACCAGATTGTGGACCAGACGATAAGTAAGCAAAGTTAGGATCTTCATTAAGGATAAACATGTCCGCTTCATCAGCGCTGGGTCCCTCTAGAGTCCTCCTGATTATATTTTCTTTGTCGTTTCACATGTTTCAACATTTAACGTGCATTCCTTCGCTTCTTTTTACAACATCGGATGATCCTCTTTGATTTGGATAATCCTCTCTGACTCGGATATTAGCATTCGTTGCCTTCTTTCTATTTTGAATTACGTATGGGAACCTATAGGCAATTTTTGACGCCTACAGATATCCCCTCCAAAGTTTTTCAGTCTCGTTCTTTTATAGAAGAGCTTGAAATACTTTAGATGTGATAGGCCTAACCTGTAATTCTTAGACTTTTTCATCTTTCAGTCTATTTAGTATTTTGTCGAATAGCTAAAATTCTTCCATTGATACATTTATCGTCTGATAGTTGTTGAAATCTTGAATTGAAACTAGAGTGTTGGTTTCTAAATTAGCTCGTTTCATTGGATCAACGTTGAACTGATCATCTTCGTCAGGAATTCGTATTTGAATCATGATTGAACTCCCGAGGATTATCCTTTGACCTGAAATTTTTTTGGGCCTTATTTCGATGAATCGATCGTTGCGTTGATCGGTATTGACCTTCATTACAGCGCGTTGTCTAGTGTTAACACAATTTATACTCGTAAGTTAACTGTAGTCTACATAGTTTAAGCTCGACCGGTGTTGTAACGTGTGGCAAGCCCAATAGTAGAGGTTGCAGGACCAACCATTGATGCTGGTTCATCTGTAGGTACGGATCTTACCCTTACGTCCCGCTAGTTATTTGCTTAACCATAGGGGAGTTTTGGTTGTAGGACCATCTATTGGAGCTAATACGACTACCATTGCGAATGCTTTAAAGATTCCTCATGAAGGTTTCGGCTAGAATTGATGTTATCCCGGGTGCTTAAGTCATGAAACCAACTAATGAAGCTGGTGCGTCAGTGACTATCGTACTTATAGGATTTTTGACAAACCCTCAGCCATCAATAAATTTGATAAGCTCTACTGACTACCGTTTGAGTCGGGCTAGCATGTGGATTGTTTAAGTCTGTTTTGCATGTAACATTGTGCTAAAAAAGTTAACTCTCTTAGACTTAGTGCTATGATATTGAATACATAGACTTCGACATTGTTATGGAAATAGGCTACCCGACAATTCGTGTTGGACGTAGACTTGAACAATCCTTCGATCTTGGGTTATCCTTAAGAATATTATGTGTAATATTCTCTAGGAACTTCACATTAGAAATAAAGAAAGCAGTTTATCCTTATATACCCATTCAAGGTTGGGGAAACAGTTTATACTCGTATACCCGTTGGAGTATGAGAGCAATTTAACCTCATATACCTATTGGAGGATTGGGAGAAGCAGTCTATACTCTTATACTTGTCGGAGTCTAGGAAGGATCAGTTTATACTCATATACTTTTCGAAGTGTCAGAAGGAGCAGTTTATACTCTTATACTTGTCGGAGTGTCGGAAGGAGCAGTTTATACTCTTGTACTTGTCGAAGTGTCGGAAGGAGCAGTTTATACTATTATACTTATCGGGTTGTCGGAAGGAGCAATTTATACTATTATACTTGTCGGAGTGTCGGAAGGAGTAGTTTATACTCGGAAGGAGCAGTTTATACTCTTCTACTTGTCAGAGTGTCGGAAGGAGCAGTTTATACGCTTATACTTGTCGGAGTGTTGGAAAGAGCAGTTTATACTCAGAAGGAGCAGTTTATACTCGAAAGGAGCACTTTATACTCTTATACTTGTCGGAGTGAACCGTTCTCATTCGACTCATTTCGGCATTATGATGTCAGTATCAACCAAAGCTTGAATGTTGTTTTTAAGAAAGAAGCAAGCCTTGGTGGGATGAAGGATCCTCCTGTGGTACGCGTAGTGCTTTAGATCCGGAGTGTTGTTAGTTTCCTCCTGATTCGTAATAGGTGGCAGCTTGATTTTATTGTTTTCAATGAGGTATTTAAAGATAGACGAAACCTCTTCATCCTTGAAGGAGTACTCTTTTTAGAGTCTCAAAGCTAGGGTCCTTCGCTGCTTCTGAGGTTGGTGTTGTGACGTCTGATTAGCATCAACGGCTGCTGTAGGTGGCTTTTCTTTACCACGAGAAGCAAAATTCAAGTTTGGGGGTTTAATCGTCAGTTGGCCTCTTTCAAGCTTTTTTCTTTTGAGATAGCATTCGGCATGTTCCCCGCGTAGTTTTAATTCTTTTCATGTTGTGGATGGTATGACCCACATGGCTTCCAGGACATCAATAGAGAGGTTGTTACGGTAAGTTTGGAGGATGAATTCCTCCATGACCGGATTTCGGCAATTCATCATCTTGTTGTGAAAGCATTTAACAAAGCTATCAACTGACTCCCCGTCCTTTTGATTTTCACCCAAAAGGGCTCTTATCGACACTTTGGTGTCATCGTCGAAGAAA
The DNA here is from genome assembly GCF_001876935.1 of Asparagus officinalis. Lineage (NCBI taxonomy): Eukaryota > Viridiplantae > Streptophyta > Magnoliopsida > Asparagales > Asparagaceae > Asparagus > Asparagus officinalis. Next base: position 81,217,825 of record NC_033797.1, on the reverse strand, counting down.
TCGTTAAGGAACGAGATATCGTCCCAATTGTTGATACTTCCTAGTTTGAGACGGCACTACCAATCGAAAGCAGCTCCGCGAAGGATGCTAACGAATGACCGGACTATCAAGGGTTCACTGCTGGAGATCACACCTAGGTGGGACTTGAAGTAAATTAGGTGTTGAGTGGGTGAGCCCTTTCCGTCGAACGGTGTGAAGTTAATTAGATTGAACTTCACCGGATATGGGATTGACTCCTACTCCCTTGGGTAGGGACATGGAATACCCGTTTTCCTCACTTCTTGAGTGGACATTAAGACCTTGACCTTATTCTCTAGCTCTTTCATCATCTCGTCCTCGCTTGTATTCTTCTTCGGGCGATTTCGAGGAGGAATAACTGGACCACCCGTAGTGTTATCATCCTCAGTGGGACCACCCTCTGTATTTTGGTCAAAAAGAGGGGTATCAGCATTGATATTTTCTTCAACGTCTGAATCACTATCTTCTTAATTAGTAGCGTTGCGACGGCTAGATTAACTAATCTGATTTGATAAGGCTTGAACCTGTTGATCATGCAGTTCCCTTATCCATTGCACAGTCATTTCCATTTTGAATTTGAAGTTCTCTTTCTGCTTGGCCAGAGCGTCTTTGAGGATTTTGACCATTTGTTCAGTGTTAATCATGAACGCCTCACGAGATTGTCCTGTGCTGGACACCGTATTGTCTAAAGTGATCGCGGAGTCGGCGTTTGACGTTTCCTCCTTCGAGGAGTGTCCTCTATCCGGTTTAGGTCGTCTAGTTCCTGAACGTAGCCAAGTGATGCACTGAGATGCTTCCGAGAAATAGTCAGGGCTGTAACGCCTTGGCGATTTCCCTTTATGGTGACTTCTGGAAGCTCGTCATCATGACCGGCATATTTTTTCTTATAGAAGCCTCTTGATTTAGATTGGGACACTTCGGTGGAGATTCTTTAGAATACCGAGACCCTTAGTGGAGCGGTCCTAGGGCAGCTACACTCGGATAATACTACCCTGATTAAACTCTCCCAAGGATAATGAGAGTCCGATTCTGGGATACTTCTCTTTTGAGATTTATTCGAACCCTAAGCCCGATAGTACAACTCATCGGCGTTGTGGCCGGAGCAACCTATCGGTGGTTAGTTTAAATCCCCAGGTCTAACGTTATCATGTAACAGAGACGTCTTCTTCTAAGGATTTGATGCCTTATTAGCATTCTCAGGAGTCACATATTTTGGACCACGCCTACAAGAACGTGAGACCTCAACGAGCTCTTGGACTTTGACACATAATCTCAAGTGGGCGGTTATCAGAATTTTCCCTTCATGGGATGACTTTGACTCGAAGGGAGTGCGTGTATGACCCCCAGCTAGAATAGCCACTCATGATTCATTCACCGGACCTAAGCGTTCTTTGATTGGAAGTTTTTGTCGATCCTTGTGCAAAGGACCAAGGCGATCCGTGATCTTCATCTTGAATCGGAAAAGATCCATGCTGCCGTGAGATTTCACCAAAAGTACTGGATCAACTTGAATAGGAACGAGGCTTGACGGAAGTAGAGAAATGGCTATAGGAGGTGAATTAGGTGCGGGACACCTTAAGGTGACTCAGACTTAGCATGAATCACCCTGAAGTGACCCGCACTTGGCCAAGTCAACCTGGAGTGACCCACGCTTGGCCGAGTCACCCTGAAGTGAATCGGGGTTCTTGATCTTTTTGGTCGCTTTCAGAGTTGCTTTTTATACCATTTTGGACTTTGGCCTCCAGACATAGCGTGGTTTTGGTGGTTTTTTGGAAACCTCTTCTGTCTTCATGCTTTGTGTTACGACTCATGTATATGAGCCTACTTTTGAATCTTGTTTTGATGATTTTGCAAACAATTTATAATATGTTTTTTTGTTTTGATGATTTTGCAAACAATTTATAATATGTTTTTCAGTATTTGTTTTGTTCCAGGTTGAGTAATTCAAGAGCCACATCTATTACGAAGCTTATTTTTCAGTATTTGTTTTGTTCCAGGTTGAGTAATTCAAGAGCCACATCTATTACGAAGCTTATTCAACTTAAGTTAGATCCAAGATTTAGTTTCTCATGCATATCAACTTGGTACAACTGGCATAGGACTTTATATTGTGTGAATATATCTCAAGCTCAATATCCACATAACACACACATTTGGTTTTAATGTGATTTTGACAATATACTGAGATATTAGTGTATAGACTTAAAATTTACTTTATACAACTATTGTTTAGTCTATAAATTCATTTGAAAAGATTTCATATCCTTGTTTATCTCAATTGTCCAAAACTATGAATATTATACACTCATTTTACATGTTTTTGCAAAACTAAGAGATTTTACAAACGGAGAATCACATTTGGAAAAATTCTTTTGAAACATGCTCATTTATATGTTTATAAACTACTCCCCAAATTTTATAATTTTTGGAATTTATTTGATATTTTTAAACATGATTTAAAGTTTAGTTTTCCTGTGCATTTCTGGTCTGTGCACGTTTAGTCGACTCATAAGTCGACTCACGAAGTGTAGCGGAGTTGTGTTTTTTCGTCTGCTGGGTCGACTCATATAAGCCGACTCATTAGTCGACTTATAAGCCGACTCATGAGTCGACTCATAAGTCGACTTATCAGAGAGCCGTTGCACAGTAACGGCTAGTTTTCTGTTTTGTGTGTTTATGGCTTTTTGGTCTTTTTCTTTGGGTTTGAGCTGATGTATTGAGATGCTATATATACCCATATGCTCTGAACTCTTCAACATCTAAGAAGATTCCTTAATCAAGTTTTGAAAGAGTTTAGTTTGTGTTTAAGAGGTGTTTAAGCCTTGTTTCAAGTTTGGTTTGAAAAAGAGTTTGTTTTACAAAGAGAAGCTTACATCATTTATTGAGGAGTTCATCTTCAATATCCAATCATTCTCTCTTTGTAGAGAAGTTTTTCTAACTCAACTTTCTAGCATTTATTTCTTATTAATCTTATTGCTAGTTCTTATTGAGTTAGATTTTATTTAAACTTATTTATCACGCACCCTTATTGAGCTTGTTATATCTCATATAATATAGTGTTGGGTAGTGGTGTGTGATTTAGTGAGAGTGAGCTTTATTGAGTTCTCGTCAATTGTAGAGAACAACCATTATTATATGCGTGCTTATCGTGAGATCACTTGTAATACACTTGTACACCGAGAGGAGTGTGTGGTGAGGACGGAGTCGATACCAAGAGGAGTGGCGTCGGTAGCCTTGTGAGAGGTGATAATTCTGAGCACTTGAGGGAGTCGATACATGAGGACCAACACTTGAGGTTGAAGCTTGGGCATGTACATTGTGAGATTTTGTGAGAGTTGTCGGTTGACTTGATAACCGAGTGTGTAGAGAAGTTCTGGCTTCCAAACTGGCTGTGTCGTGATAGTGGAGATCTCCTCGAGGTGAGGAGGGAAGACGTAGGTCGTGGGGACCGAACTACGTGATCATATCTTGTGTTTGAGGCTGCCTTGTGTATATTTATTTTGTGCTTGTATTTTACATTCTGGCTCATATATCACTTATATATCTCTTGCAAGAATTAATTAATCTATAAAGTTTTTAATATGCATAAAATTGAATTAGATTAGCATAAGACCCTAATCACCCCCCCCCCCTCCTTTCTATGGTCGAACAATTGGTATCAGAGCTTGGTGCTCTTTGATTTAAGGACTAATCGCCTTGAGTTAAAGATCCAAGTTATTTATATTGCTAATCTTGTTTTGATCTTATTTGCTTTCTTACTTCATATATCATGGACATTTTTAATGCACCTAGTCTCGGTTATGCTTCAAATATTGCTCCAAGATTAGATAGTTTTCTTTATGCACAATGGTGTACTAGATTTAAGCTATTTGCTAGATCTAATGATATTGATATTTGGGAAATTATCGATTGTGCTTATAGAGTTCCCACTATGGAGAAATCCAAGTGGAATAATGATGACAAAAGATTATTTGTTTTAAACAAGTCTTTCCTAGAATTCTTAATCAATGCCTTTGGCTTATCATTTGCTAACATTCTTGATTCTTTTGATAGCATTTACGAGCTTTGTAATTTAACAGAAGCACATCATGGTAATTTGGAGGCTATCTGACAAGAGTTGGAAAATCCCGCCTCAAAATCTAAAGGAGTTTCATCTTCATGTATGCTTCCACTAGGAGATGAACCTAGTGAGGTACGTGAGCTCGAAAACAATGATGATATTTCTTTTGATGAGCTTGCATATGAATTTGAAAAATTATTGCATGACAACAAGAAATTGAAACATAGTTTTAAGGAATTGAAAAGCAAGCATGTTCAATTGAAGTCCACTCATGCGTCCCTTGTATCTAAGTTTGATTTCATTGCAAATGAAAATGTTAATTTCAAAGAATGCAATGAAAGATTAAGAAGTGATGTTGCTAAGTTAACTCATGAGAAAAACAATGCCATACTAGAAGTAAAGAACATTAGAAATGAGTTTCGTAATCATGTATGCTCCAATGTCAATGCCCATGTGACTAACAATGATGAGTTGAATGTTGTTAAAAATCGCATTTTTATCATTAGATTCAACTCTTAAAACATGCATTGTTAATAATAAGAAACTTATGGACTTGTTTGTAAAATTCAATGATAATTCTTCTAAGAAACCTATTCCCTATGCACGCATGTATGATAAAATCTACTAATGTTCTATTTGCGGTCGTAAACTTGTCAAGATGCACAAAAGATGAACAAGCCTATACATGATTATGCACACCATCAAGCTTCTCCATCTCATTCACATGTTCACACACATAATGATAATCATAAACATGCCCATGTGTATAAGTGTAATTTTTGTGGTCGTTTGGGTCATTTGACCAAGTTTTGTTTTGACTTAAAAAGAATTTCTCGTTTGCAAAATAAATTTTAAGATAAACCTATTTTTGCCAATGAGACAAGTGCTCAACAATTTGGTCAACGTAAACCATTTCCAAACTTTACATTGCACAAATTGCAATCGTATGGGCCATGCATACAATTTTTGCTTTGACCGTATCCGTGCACAAAACACACCCAAATGGGTTCATAACCCTAGGGTCTTGGATTTAAAAGATGGGACTCATGTCCCAAATTCATTCAGCACCAAAAATACTTGGGTGCCTTTACAAAATTAATTTGAGTTTCTTTCATGATTTTTTTGTGTTTTGTTTTGTCTTATAATATATGCTTCAAACTGTTTTCTTGTGAAAATACTGTACACATAAATATTGTTTAAGAAAACTTTTAAATGGTTTTTGAGATATGGTTGACATGTGGTTTTATAAGTATATTAAGTATGAAAACTTTTAAAAACTACAAACAAATTACAAATTAAAAATTGTTTTTCAGGCTATTAGTCGACTTATTGGTCGACTACTGAGTCGACTTATAGGTCGACTTACGGCTACTATTTTTCTGGTCTGGGTTGTTTTCTTATTGGATTCACTTGGCTTTGGACCCGTTTGACCTAGATACCTTTTGGAGACCACATCCCAGCCATCCATGTATTTTGATCAAATCCTAACCCTTCCAGCCTTCCTTCACCCTTAGAAGAACCGATCCTTTTCTCTGTTTCTCTTCATTTTCTTCGTTTCTTCCCCCAAGTCGCCTTTTCCCTCTTCTCAATCCGTTGATCTTCCGTCTTTGAGCTGTACCGTGACTTTGTCTCCTCTTGGTCCTTCATTGTCTAGGTATGCCACTCTCTCTCACTCCTTGCTTTACCTTCTAGAACTCTCATCTAGGGTTTCTTTAGAAATTTCTAGGGTTTGTATTTCTCTCCTAAAATCTGAGTTCACTTTGTTTGCATTTGCCCTCATCATGTCTGATATTGTGCCTAAGCGTCGTAGGACTAGAAGGGATCAACCTTCATCTTCCAATGTTCCTCCTCCTTCCTCCTCTAATCTTGAGTATTATGAAAAATATCTTGAACATGAGGATTTATTCCCTAAATATCGTGAACTATGTCATCTTAAACCTTTTCCTGGTAAATATGTTAAATTTGATGACTTTATTCATTTTGGACTGGAAACTATTTTTGGAGATGCAAATATGGTTGATTTCCTTAGCACTAAGAATGACTTTCCATATTATCCTCACTTAGTGCATCTTTTCTATGCAAATCTCCGCATTGAGTCCCCTTATTCCAGAACTCGTAATATTATATCTAAAGTAAAAGATACTCGCATCAAATTCTCTGCAGACAAATTATCTGATATCCTTGGTTTGCCTCGTGGAGACAAACTGTTGATGGACGTCACCTATGATAATCCTGCCGTTGAGGCCCTTCTAGTTCTTCCTGGTGAATGTCTCCCCTTGTCTGGTAAAAATTCTTCTAATCTAGCTAAACTTGTTGGTCGGATCGTATGTTATAACATCATTCCTAAGACAGGGGCATACAGTCATTACTCTCATGATCTTACTCGTGCCATTTATGCTATAATAGGGAATGTTAATGTTCATTGGGGAAAAGTTCTTTTTGATATCTTGGCATCCGATCCCTCTACCTTTATCCCTTTTGGTGCTCTTCTCACCAAAGTATTCCTCCATTTCGGGGTTGATTTGACTAATGAGATCCACCTTCCAGTTCGTCCTCTTTTTGATAGATCAGTCCTTCGTAGGATGGAGTTACCTATCTCTTTCCATGAGCTTCATAATCCTTCAACTCGTGCTCATTCTCCTGATTCTCATGATTCTGATAGAGAGATTCCTCCTCCCAGGCATAGTCCTAGAGCTGAAAATTACCCCTCTCATACCCCTAGTTATTTTGAGGATCTCTTTGCTCAGATGGAGTCTTATCATGCTGAGGCTGAGTTTTGGCACCATCAGGATCAAGTGAGATTTGATATGTTAGAGGAGTCTCATAGGGATCTCAAGACAAGACTTGATGTGTTAGATGATTCTCATATGGATCTTAGGATGAGATTTACTGAGATTGAGTCCTCTCAGTCAGAGATTAGGGAGTCTCAGGAGGCTATTAGGAGGGAGGTTGGTGGGATTAGGACTCACCAGTATACTGATATGGAGATCCTTACTGGTAGATTTGATGATCTTTTTAGGGTTGCTCAGCATCCTTATCCTCCACCGGGTCCAGGGCCATCTGCTCCATGAGGACTGTTATCCTTTGGCTTGTGATGTGTTCTTTTGGTTTATGTTTTGTTGAATGATGCTTTATTTTATTATGTAGTAAAACACTATGTTTTGTTGGGATGTTTTTTTTCTTAAACTATGTGGTATGACTTTCCTATATTGCATATGTAGTGTGTTTGATGTTTACATTTGCTCTCTTATACCTCATGACTTTTTTATTTTAGTTGTAGCAAATGCATGCATATATAGGATGTTTATATTACCCTCATAATCTTATCTTTTATATATCCTTGTGGCTTTTAAATAGGGGAGCAATCCCTATTTCCTTTTACTCACTCGTGCTTTTAGGTAGGGGGAGTTTTCACTCTCCTTTTATCTCTTATCCCCTTTTCGATGGTGTCAAAGGGGGTGAATATGTGAGTAATATGTGAGTATACAGTTTGCTTTGTATCTTTTATTTAATATTGAACTGTATTTATATATCAAATTGGAAAATTGTTTGTCATCATTAAAAAGGGGAAGATTGTTAGGACTCATGTATAGAGCCTACTTTTGAATCTTGTTTTGATGATTTTGCAAACAATTTATAATATGTTTTTCAGATTTTGTTTTGTTCCAGGTTGAGTAATTCAAGAGCCACATCTATTACGAAGCTTATTCAACTCAAGTCAGATCCAAGATTTAGCTTCTCATGCATATCAACTTGGTACAACTAGCATAGGACTTTATATTGTGTGAATATATCTCAAGCTCAATATCGACATAACACACACATTTGGTTTTAATGTGATTTTGACAATATACTGAGATATTAGTGTATAGACTTAAAATTTACTTTATACAACTATTGTTTAGTCTATAAATTCATTTGAAAAGGTTTCATATCCTTGTTTATCTCAATTGTCCAAAAATATGAATATTATACACTCATTTTACATGTTTTTGCAAAACTAAGAGATTTTACAAACGGAGAATCACATTTGGAAAATTTCTTTTGAAACATGCTCATTTATATGTTTATAAACTATTCCCCAAATTTTATAATTTTTGGAATTTATGTGATATTTTTAAACATGATTTAAAGTTTAGTTTTCCTGTGCATTTCTGGTCTGTGCACGTTTAGTCGACTCATAAGTCGACTCACGAAGTGTAGCGGAGTTGTGTTTTTTCGTCTGCTGGGTCGACTCATATAAGCCGACTCATTAGTCGACTTATAAGCCGACTCATGAGTCGACTCATAAGTCGACTTATTAGAGAGCCGTTGTATAGTAACGACTAGTTTTCTGTTTTGTGTGTTTGTGGCTTTTTGGTCTTTTTCTTTGGGTTTTAGCTGATGTATTGAGATGCTATATATACCCATATGCTCTGAACTCTTAAACTATCAAGAAGATTCATTAATCAAGTTTTGAAAGAGTTTAATTTGTGTTTAAGAGGTGTTTAAGCCTTGTTTCAAGTTTGGTTTGAAAAAGAGTTTGTTTTACAAAGAGAAGCTTACATCATTTGTTGAGGAGTATCTTCAATATCCAATCATTCTCTCTTTGTAGAGAAGTTTTCCTAACTCAACTTTCTAAAATTTATTTCTTATTAATCTTATTGCTAGTTCTTATTGAGTTAGATTTTATTTAAACTCATTTATCCCGCACCCTTATTAAGCTTGTTATATCTCATATAATATATTGTTAGGTAGTGGTGTGTGATTTAGTGAGAGTGAGATTTATTGAGTTCTCGTCAATTATAGAGAACAACCATTATTATATGTGTGCTTATCGTGAGATCACTTATAATACACTTGTACATCAAGAGGAGTGTGTGGTGAGGACGGAGTCGATTACCGAGAGGAGTGGCATCGGTAGCCTAGTGAGAGGTGATAATTCCGAGCACTTGAGGTTATAGCTTGTGTATGTACATTGTGAGATTTTGTGAGAGTTGTCGGTTGACTTGATAACCGAGTGTGTAAAGAAGTTTCGGCTTCCAAACCGGGTGTGTCGTGATAGTAGAGATCTCCTCGAGGTGATGAGCGGAGACGTAGGTCGTGGGGACCGAACTCTGTGATCATATCTTGTGTTTGAGAGTGCCTTGTGTACATTTATTTTGTGCTTGTTTTTTACATTCTTGCTCATTTATCACTTATATATCTCTTGAAAGAATTAATTAATCTATAAAGTTTTTAATTGGCATAAAATTGAATTAGATTAGCATAAGACCCTAATCACCCCCCCCCCCCGTCTAGCATATGGCTCTCTAAAGCTCTGAACTGCCTGAAAAGAAAATTAAAACAAAAAAAGCAACAACAAAAGCGTTATAGCGCTACAGCAAGATCACCTCCATCCGCCCCCCGATGGCTTGGAGGATTTGTCAGTAACACGCTGTTGAAGTGATTCGGTTGCTTGACACCTCCTGGACTCTAAGTATGTGTAATATCAAACCCCATCGACTTATTCCATTGCCTTGGCGATTTGATGAGCTTTTCGTTGGCGTTACCTCTGATGAGCCCTCTTCTTTAGAGTTGGTGTACTTTGGTTGGATAACTCCTTGATTGGAGAGGAGTCACTTGTAGCCTTCATCAGTGAGTACGCCTCCTTCAAAGACAATATATTTCCATATTTACAGGGAGAGGAAGATTTTGATGAAGACAAGGAGAAATATTCCTCGAACTTGACGGCATCGAACTTGTACTCAACTGCTGAATCAACCGGGATCTTGATCTTCAATTGTGACACGACAGTCTCGGCAGCGAGACTGTTGGTTCCCACTATGGTTACCAGCGTGTTCGCTACGAAAGTTAATTTTATTGCTGAATCTAGTACATGTTTATCAATTACAGATTCAAAGTAAAATTAGTCTTTTATAAGACTTTTTTACATAATAAAAATAAAAAAAATACAACTCTCTTCAAATACATGCAGAGGACGTTTATCACCCGCTGTTTGTGTGGGATCTTTGCTTGTGTCGGGGTTTAACCATGAACTACCACGAATCAGATCCAGTTGATTAGAATAAAAGATCAATACTCTTGCTTCACAAAGAAAATAATCACAGAAGTAAATAATCTCGACCAAACGAGATTACTACTCTTTTCTAGATCAAAACCAAGTTTGATCTGGAGGAAAGGGAAATGGGCCTCAGATCTCTCGAACTCTCCCTGTTTATGCTGAAGAACTTCACCAAGATCTTCTAGCCTCTCTAAAATTCATCAGAACCTCACTCTAGCTCCTCTAAAATTCATGACTCCCGTCAGATCTGCCTTTATGAGGGTGCTAGGGGTGTATTTATAGATTCTAAATGTCGTGTTTGTGGATAGGATCGAAGAAAACAACCTTTATTATCCATTTAGGTGGGTTTTTTGTTGTGTAACAACTTCCACACGTTTAAGGATAACCCCACATATTTATGGATGGTCTCAAGGAGTTTTAGAAGCCAATCATATTAGAAAACACATTGGGAGCTGACCTGGGCGTGAGTCACTTCGAAGTGACTCGGAATTTCCGAGTCACTTTGAGGTGACTCGGATTTCCGAGATAGTTTGTATGGTCTTTGGTAATTTAGATTTAATTCTCTTATCTGACCTCAGAATTATGTGATTAAAGATGCGTTGGAAAGCTAATGAAGAGAGATACAACTTTTGTCTTTTGAGATTTTTTGGATTCAAATCTCATCATGGTCAAAAATTTACTTCTTCGTATGGGTCACTCTAGAGTCCTCCTGATTGTATTAGCTTCATCGTTTCACACGTTTTGATGTTTCACGTGCATTCCTTCACTTCTTTTTATAGCATAGAATGATTCTCTTTGATTTGGATAATCCTCTTTGACTCAGATAATAGCGTAAATTGCCTTCTTTCCGTTTCGAACTACATGCGGGAACCTATAGGTAATTTTGACACCTACAGTACTAATCTCTTTCTCTGCTGGTTGTGACGATCTTCAGTTCTGCTTTGGGGATAGGTATGACTCCCACCAATGCATGGTCTTTAGGGAGATCTGTCTCGAATTTTTGAGTGACCATGTTCGTGGTCACTTTCTTCTGCACCTTCTCCTTCTTTAAGACTCCCGTATCGTAAAGATCTTGGAGTTTATTCCTAAGGATATAGTACTTGGAGGTGTGATGACCAACGAATCTGTGGTATGCACAAAAATTTAGGCTATCTGCCTTGCTCACGTCTTTAGGCTTTGCAACCACTGGCAAATTGATCCTATTGCTCTTGAGGAGAGTATCGAAGGTAGCCACAATTAGGTCTTCCTTGAAGTCGTATTGCCTCGGAGGACACTGTTCAACGGCCCTGGGCTTCTTCCTCTGAGCTGGTTTGGGGGCTGGGGTAGAATCGATAGCCATGATCTCTTTCTCTCTTTCCTGAGAATGATTTCTAGACGCACTCGGTTTTGAAGTTCCCCTTTTAAGTTGCGGCTCTTCAGCTTCTAGTCTTTTGATCATGTTTTCCACCTGCTCGCCCTGGCGAACAAGCTCCTTTCATGTCTGGGTTTCCACCGTGCCGACCTTGGATAGAATTTTGATCGAGAGAGTGTTGCGACACATCTCGATCAGGGTACCTTGAGAGACTTGGTTCTAGCACTGGAGTGACTAATTCCTGAATCTCTTGATGAAGACATTGACCGACTTTATTTTCTTCTGCTTGTTTACAATAAGAGTGGTCATTGATACCTCCGTATCATCATCGAAGAAAAAGGCCAAGAAAAGCTGCTCGGCATCAGCCCGTGATCTGATAAAGCCTAGCTCCAGCTTGCAGAACTACTCAAAGGCCACCCCTCTCAGGGTGCCGATGAATAGTCGGGTGAGGATAGGATCATTTCCCATGAGGAACCATGTTTGAGACAGGAATAAGTAAATATGCTATGAGGGAGATCTCTTACCATCAAATTGGACCAAGCTCAGTGGTTTGAAACTTCGATGGTTAGGGGATTGTATCCCATTCGACTGGTTACGGTCTAACCACCCCTAGCTTGTTCATGTCCCTCTGAAGTTTTAGGGCATTGAGCTGACACTAGAATTCGTCAAACCTCTTGTCCCAAGGAGTGCTACCAATATGTGACATTCTCCCCGAGGAAGCATCTGAAAATGACCCGGGACCATTTTCCCTTTCGGCTGAGCGAGGAGGAGTAGGCTCCCTATCTCTGTTTCTTGAGGATCTTTGTAAGTTCTGCAAAGTCGTCTTCTTCTTCTTCTTGTCGAGAAGTTGTTCCATCATCTCTCTCAGAGAGTTGATGGTTTCCTGTTGCTTCTAAATCCTTTTAGCAAGGTAATCAGAGGCTTACGCCATGTGCGCTTTCACGTGCCTACCCCAGACTGAACTCAAGGTTCAAGACGTTGCCGTCACCATCACCGAGTAAACCTCGTCATCGTTATCATAGATAGGTGATAAGTGAGCATAATTAAATGGGATGGATACCCCTATTTGGGAATGTGTGTGTTGGTAGACACCTTCACGTTCAATGGGGAGATGTTTAAGTCCCGAGGAAAACTCTGAATTTGATGACTCTGAATACATAGCTCTTCCTTTCCCCGCCATGTTGACCATGGTTGCCAGGAGTTCTAGGTCATTCGTAGCTCATCTTCTCTGACGGTTGCATCTTCGGCTATGAGGTCTTGACTCCTGAGGCTGTTGAGAGAGCCTCTCAAACATTGATAGCCTCGACGTCGTGGTATGCTGGCAGTCCGTGAGTACTGCCTGGATGATCCTCTCACAATGGCACTGAGCATTCACCTCATGAATTGTGCATTTGTGGGTCAGATGCTCTCTGAGATCCCCCGTAGGTTGATAGTGACAATCCTTAGTGTTAGAAGATACAAACACGCAACTAAGCGAAGAGGGTTCGGTGGTCAACTTGTGAGAACACTTAGAAAGTGTCAAATTTAGGCGAGCCTGTCTTGACAGGCGGGGTCTCACATTCAGGCGAGCTTCAGCTGCTTGTTCATTTTAGGCGGGATCCACCTATCTGATCAACTTTTGCTTTTCCCTTTTGGCAAAGGCTTGCTTTTATGCATGTCTGATGGGGTTCTCCTGTAAAGCAGCTTCTGTCTGTGGGGTAAAATTTGCCTGATGTGTGGAGCTCGCCTACTTAAGGGTGTAGCTAGCCTGAATCATGGGGCTCACCTGACTTGGGCAGCCCGCCTGATTTATACAGTCTACCAGTTCTGGAAAAAACGTCCTGAAGGACGAAGCCCGCCTGATTTGGGGGGTTCGCCTGATTTGCTAAGTTAGCCCAAATGGAGAACTTTGCTCATTAAGTGAAGCTCGTCTGTATTTACAGGCTTGCCTTTGCCTGAAACGTCAAGTTCGCCAGTTTTGGGAACTTGGCCAATGGGACAAAGCCTGCCTATTGCCTGAAACGTCAAGTTCGCCAGTTTTGGGAACTTGGCCAATGGGACAAAGCCTGCCTAAGTAGGGGGGCTCGCCTGCTTGGCTCAATTCACCAGAACTAGGAACTTTACATTCTTGCTTGGCCTTTCTTATGCCTGAATAGTAATTCAGACAATCATAGGAGACGCGGGCTTGCGCTTCTTGGCTAGTGAGAGCTTATCGTCACCGTTGCCTGGCTCTTCTGAAGAGGGGAACGTTTATGTCAATAGTGAAGGCGTGGTCGCCAACATGAACCAAGGTCTTCTCTTCTGTGAGGGACCGCATTTGGAAATCCAACAAGCAGCCTCCTGACTAGTCTTCTTAGCCTGGGGCTCAGCCTTGAATGGTTTGGAGACAGAACCCACTGTCATAGCTCGGGTAGAGAACTCAAGCATGGCTGCCTTAGCGCCACTTGCAGCTAGGCCATACGCACCACTCTGTGGCATTTGCGGGATGCATTGCCACTAGAGGATGAGGAAAACAAGTACTCTTCATACTTAGCTTGGTCGAACTCAATCAAAAGGGACTCAACTATTGTCCCTTCCTCAATGACGTCGAACTGCGCAACAACCATTTCGGATGAAGAAACGGTTACTCCCACTGTGGTCACTATCTTCTGTTGGTCGTAAAAGTTTTGGTTGTCAATGGAGATTCGTATTGATAAGAATTGCTTATTACAAATCAAAAATCAAAAAAATTACAACAGAAGAAAAGATAATGCTCTTCTTGTTTAACGTGGGTTCTTCGGTAGCGATAGGATGTCTCCCTCGAATGCTTACATCGAGTTTGATTCCCTTGGATGATCTGATCAAAATTGCGGTTGAACTTCAGTGCACAGTAGAAGCCCTTATGTAATCAAGTTTGATTATACCCGAGCTTGATGAGTATCAAACCAAATGCTTAGATAAGGCTAATGTGCAAGAGTTTGCAAAGAGCTGAGAGTCTCAAATCTGAGAGTTCAGATTGAGTCTACTTCAATAGTCCAAGCAAAAAGATAAGAAAGTTCTACCAATCAAGTCAATGAGAGAGTCTCTGCTTGAATCTCCAAATGATCCAGCCTTTGGTTGAAGAGTCTTGAATATGACAAGCTTCTCCACAAAACTATAAGCTGAACCTAGCCCGAGCCTCTTTCACGTGTGCAAATAGGTCCTATAAATAGGCAATGGATGACATGGGTCATCCCTTGATTTGTGGGATGTGACCACTACTAGGAGTAAGGAGTAGCATACTTCCCCTATAGCTATGGGATGTGACCATTATAGGGGTGATGGGGGCCATCCATTATTACCCAGGATGAGGAAAGTGAGTAGGCTCACTCCCACAAGCAATCAGCCACTTGCACTAGTCAAGGGAGGCTGACAGGCTGGTAGGCGAGTTTGAGAGTTGCTTGAACGTTCAAGCAAGCTTGCAGGCGAGTTTGGCGAGCAGGCAGGGTCGATTGGTGGGCCCCTTGAGCATATGAGCTGTCATTCGTTGGCAAGCAAGGTTCATGCAGGAGAACAAGCGAGCTTGACTCATGCTGGCGAGCAAGGTGTTTAAGCAAGGTTTAGCTCGAGCTGGTGAGATCGATAATCAGGCGAGCTTGACCCATGCTGGCGAGTCAAGTAAACAGGTGAGCTTGACTCATGCTAGCGAGTCAAGAAATCAGGTGAGCTTGACTCGCACAAGTGAGTCAAGCAAACAGGCGAGCTTGACTCGCGCTAGCGAGCAAAGAAATTAAACGAGCTTGACTCATGCTGGTGAGTTAAGCAAATAGGCGAGCTCGACTCGTGCTGGCGAACTAAAAAATCAGGCGATGTTGACTCGTGTTGGCGAGTCAAGAAATAAGGCGAGGTTGACTTGTGCTGGCGAGTCAAGAAATCAGGCGAGGTTGACTCATGCTGGCGAGTCAAGAAATCAGGCGAGGTTGACTCGTGCTGGTGAGTCAAGAAATTAGGTGAGGTTGACTCGTGCTGGCGAGTCAAGAAATCAGGCAAGCTTGACCCGTGCTAACGAGTCAAGCAATCAGGCAAGGTTGAGCCCATGTAGGCGAGCTCAATAATTAGGTGAGCATCGCTTGTACCGACGGGCTCGATCAGGCGAGCTTTGGCAGACAAGCTTATTCTTTCCTGTTTGAGCACGCAGGCGAGCTTAATCTGGCGAGATTTGAGCTCTGGTGTAGAAGCAATTTTTATTGCCTACAACTAGCACCGATAAGTTTCCTTTCACTGCTACTTTAGAATCATAAGTATTAGATTTGATTTTAACAATCTTTGGAGTGCTTACTTCTTCTGATTTTATTACAGTGCCTCCTCCATCATTATTTGAGTCCATCAAGGCATTGATGTCGGATGAAGATCTAGACAAAGCCATGATTAGTACAGATCTCCTCAGCTTCACTTCTTTCCTGAATGTAGTAATTGATAGGACCCTTCACATGGGATTGCCTTTCAACAGCTTCAGGCATCTCCTTGATCGGCACATGTCAGATATCAGGGAAGAAGGCTATGGCGACTTGGCAGACTCCACTGTTGAAGACTTCGCTCGTTTAGAGCAAGAGTTTGACAAGCTGAGGGAACTACAGGTTGTTGGTGTTTCCTCATATGTTGCTACTCGAATGGAGTTAAAGCTGAAGGAATGGCACGACATACGAGCATTTGCTAGGCTTGAGCTTCAACAATAATAGGATCGTGCAAGACAAATGGAAATGGGTCTTGCCAATAAGTTAAAATCAGGCTCAATTTGCATCAATCTATCGAGTTAGGTCGTGCAGAAATAGCCCAGCTCGAGCAAGAACTTAGAGAGGCTAAGGATGCTCAGGCTATCTAGGAAATGGATATGGTGGGTGTGAAGCATGCTAAAGCTCAGATGTTCAAGAAGCTGAAGCCCGAGAGAGAGAAATTGGCTAAGATGGAGAACGAGGTTGCAAAGGCATTGGCCACTGCTGAAGACTCCTTCAAAACTGATTTGCAGACCAAACACAAATAAGCTTATGCAGAGGAGCTCTCAAAGTTAGAGAAGCAAATTCGAAGTCGACAACTCTTTGTAGATTGATCACACCATCTTTGTACTCTTTGATTTTACTTCATTAATAAAATGAAACTTTTGATTAGTGTTTTTTTTTTATGATTACTCATTCTGTTTAGAATAAATAAATAGAATATTTATAGGATTTTGGCAAACCCTCAACCATCAACGGATTTGATGAGCCTTTACCGACTACCGTTTGAGTCGGGCTAGAATGCAGATTGTCTAGGTCCATTCCACATATAACATTATGCTAAAAGAATGAACTCTCTTAGACTTAGTGCTACGATATCGAATACATAGACTTTTTAATTCTTTAAGGGAATAGACTATCCTAGAACATATGTTAGACGTAGACTCATCTCTAATAAGGGATCCAGATAAAGTCCGTCATGCGTGAAAGGCATGGATTCAAACGTTATTAAGTCAACAATAACAACTGGCTACGATATTGAATACATAGGCTTCATCATTTTTACGAGAATGTATCACCTGACAATACTAAAGGGAAATAAGGTATTTTCTTATATCTCAATTAAGAAAGTTTTGTGTCTCCTCTTAGGGCAAAGACGAACCCGGTGCTAAAGAGAAAGAAGGTGTTTTTTATCTTTCACTTCAAAAAGTTGGTGTTGAAGGGAAAGAAGGTATTTTTTGATCTTTCGCTCAACAGAAACTCGGAGTGGGATTTTCACTCTGAGAATCTGAGAATGAAAACTCAAAGTGGGATCTCCACCTCGAGAATCAAATTTGAGTGACCTCTCATTCATGTAAGGAATCGAGATGGAATTTTGGCTTTGGTCCTAACTGTCGTAAGGTTTGACCATGTGGGGGTTTGAGATAACCCTTACTGTTGGAATGTTTGATTGCTCAATTTGAAGTGGACCTCTTGTTCATGGAAAAAAAATCAATAGAGGATTTTGGCTTTGGTCCTAACTGTTTGAAGGTTTGACCAAATGGGAGTAAAGGTAGTATAGATAACAGTGGGAGAGTGTTGATTGCACAGTTCTAACTACCGTGATTTCCTTGCAAGCAAGGACAAAGTGGGAGTCTTGATGTTAAGTTCTCAAAGGTATTTTCTTGTGAAAACTTAACACAAAGTGGGAGTTTGATAATTGCCATGGATTAGCAATTAATACACTTTCAAGTACTATGTTAGGACTTCAATAGTGGGAGTGTTAAGTACTTCGACACAGCGGGAGGTTGTATGGGCTTAACCATAAAAGAAGGAAAGAAGGTATTTTCTTATCTCTCGCTTTCTTTATGGCTATAGATTTTAATTTGGTGGACTCACCGTTAATTAATTTGATCAGTGAGGGATTTTGATGGTACAGGATTGTTAATTATCGAACACTCAACAATTATGCAGTGGGAGTGTTGGTGTTAAGTTTTTGACAGTATCTTCTTGCAAAAACTTAACACGAAGGGGGAGTTTGATCATTTCTATGGATTTATTCACAGTGAGAGGATTTTAATCATCTTGGCAATGATCAAATAACCACAGTGGGGGAGTCTTAATTATTTTTATAATGATTAAGAATAAATTATTCAGATGATTTGTTTTCATCTTGAATAATCAATTGATTTCGGGTTATCCTTAAGAATATCATGTGTATTATTCTCTAGGAACTTCCCGGTTAAATGCATTGCCATCATGTGCATGAATATGTACAATATGTACAATAATTCAAGTTGTACGTCTCAAATGGGTTATCCTAAATGTACTATGGGTAATACTTCTTCAAGAACTTCCTATTGATTGGCATCATGCTCTTGTCACCATCTTGGATGATCAAGTGATATACACCATTTTAGAAGACTGTC
Source organism: Asparagus officinalis (assembly GCF_001876935.1). Lineage (NCBI taxonomy): Eukaryota > Viridiplantae > Streptophyta > Magnoliopsida > Asparagales > Asparagaceae > Asparagus > Asparagus officinalis. The sequence continues at coordinate 81,199,515 of NC_033797.1, read as the reverse complement.
TCTACTACCAACGGTTCTTCCCATTTGGGTGGGAACTTGCCTTTTTTCTTGGAGTAGAGTATCATTGGTCAACGAACGGTGAGAACTAAGTCTCTTTCCTTAAAGACTCACTATCGTACCTTTTTATCAAAGGCTCTAGAAATTCTGGCTTGGCATAGCTTAATTTTTTGTTGAGCTACCAAGTGTTTCTCATCTAACATCTCAAGTTCTTCGAGATGTTTCTGATATTGTTCTTCTATCGTCATCCCTATTGCGAGAGCAATATGCAAAGATGGAATTTTTATCTCCAAAGGAAGGACGGCTTCATACGCATACACCAACGAATACGTAGGTTCTCTGGTAGACGTGCGGACTATGGTATGATAAGCCCAGAGAGCTTCACCAAGTTTATCATTCCAATCTCGCTTGTTGGTTCTTACGAACTTTGTCAAGATTTTAATGATGGTCTTGTTGAAGGCTTCAGCCAACCCATTTGTGGTAGGATTGTAGGTGGTTGAGAGACATTTTGAATTTTAAACTTCCTATAGAATTTGATGAATGATTAACCCATTTGTGGTAGGATTGTAGGTGGTTGAGAGACATTTTGAATTTTAAACTTCCTATAGAATTTGATGAATGAGTTGCTAACAAACTGAGGACCGTTGTCATGCACAATTCATCTTAGAACACCATATCGATACATAATATAGTGTTTGATGAATCTAATGATGTCGCTCGTCTTTACCTCTTTGAGTGGAATCGCTTCAGCCCACTTAGAGAAGTAGTCGGTTATTGCCAAGATAAATCGGTCACCTTTGGCTGACGGAGGGAAGATAGGGCCAAAGATATCTGTCACGCCCCGAGTCCAAAACGTGATAATTTGGAGCATGACTCGGTCGGCAATGCAACCATACGGTTACATTCATGCCTCTGGATCATCCTGTATATAATTATATTGCTAAAAGAACTACTACATAGAGCATGTAACCAAAATAACAAGGGAACTCGATAGATAAAGAAAATTCTGAAAAGACTAGTTCTCTTACATGTCCACAACTATTCAAAGTAGGAAGGAGGAAAATACATCTTAGTCTCGAGTACCACAAGTGATTACAAGAAAGACTCAATAATTGAAGCTTAGAGAGAGAAGGTGGTCACTGCCACTGGTCTTAATCCTTAAAGTTCTTTTGGTCCTGCGAAGAAAGAACAATTCCCAAGTCTGGGGTATGCAAACCCCAGGGGAGTCAGAAAACTCCCAGCAAGCATGTAAAATGAGGAAATTATGCACGTACAAGTATAAGTGGTAGATATAAAGAAAAGATAAATTCTAAATTTTTCAGTGATAAAAGAAAATGCTACTCTTATAAATCAAAATAAGATGAAAACTAAATTAAAGATGATAAAGGAAATTTCTAAAAAGGGATATCAAACAAGGTCTACCCTAAAGCATACATCTTATACCCTATACTAAAAGGAGGTAAGATTTAGAAACCCAAAATATGAGAGATGAGTACGTCGAGGGAATAATCCAAACAAGGAAACACTCGTATATACAATATATATCAAATTGTAAATCTCTAAATATTAACTCCAAAATTCTATACCCAACACTATCAATATACATCACCCATACTTCATCCAGGTCATACCGTGCATGCCAAATCTATTCCAATGCATAAAAACACATTATTCTTATTTTTACATGTTATTTGAATTAGAGGAGAATATTTTCATGTATATAAATTGGTTCCCCGTAAACCGTCCCGGGAACACGGCTTCAAGTCAGGAATTGGCTCTTTGGCCCATGTATATATAACTCAGGATATCAGGAATGCGCATATGCCCGTTTATATACATGTTATATTCTCCATCTAATTCCCCTTTATAAACCCCATGTTTGTCAATTAACTTTTAAATGACTGTGCATGAAATGTTATGCACTAACCACAGAGTTACTGTGGAACGACTTCTGTAAAATATGAAAATAACCGTGACCCAGAACATGTCCAATCAAGAAGGATGCATCGTCTAGTCGATGCTATAATAGTAATAGCCAAGGAAAATCTCATATCGGGATATCGATATCGAGGGTACTCCTCACATCAGGATATCGATGTCGAGGGTATAGCCATGCTTTGAAAGCACGCTTAAAATCATATTTTTAATAGGAGCCGTCTTCATGCACAGTTTCTCCTATTGGATGACAACTAGGTGATCAAACAACAAAATTTCCATAAAGTCACGCATGTCAAACACAATATCAAATAAGATAAGTATTATATATATAAAGCGGATTTTTAATCTAATTATGATATTTCATGTGATCTCCATTATCAATACCAGATAAGTCAATGTTATCAAGCAAGTCAAATAAAATACTCCTGGGAGACAAGATAATGAGATACATAGGAATCTCGTGATTATGGAAAGAATGTATGTAAGGAGAGTACATAATAAACAAGCCGAATAGTATTCAAAGTGAAAATTTAATAGATGTTATTAATATTGGTCACCAAACTTTCATGTTTTTGAATTTAATCCCCCGAAACTTATCTTACATTTTTCAGTAGAATCTACAAATATAACCAAGCGCTAAAGTATCACAATAAAGTTGATTTGATCACCTGAAAATTATGAAGAAATGTGATATCAGGAGTTCCAACTATCCCTTTAAACAATCTTCTTCCTAGTTTTCTTATAGATCTTGAAATTCTAATCTTACAATATTATTGACTATGTGTGGTCTAAAAGTTTGCTTTTGAACTAAGAGATGCGGTATACTTTGATAATGCAAGCTGACAAAGATATTGCCTGAGCTTTTGACATCTCTACCAACTTTTCAGCTTATATGCAAGTGCATAATCTGCAGCAGAGGAATGACAGTTCTAACTAATAATATCCACATGGTCAGTTCAAGATGTTGGTGAATACTAGAACGTTGGACTAAAAACCTGCATCATGATACTTCAGTCCACTAGAAATTAAAGTAATAGTCTAATTACCCTAGACAAAACAAAGCCATACTTGTGTTTCCTTAAATTTTACTGTGAGGTCCCAAGGTTTCGAGCAGCAGGCAGCTAAAAGAGCCCTTAGGAAAGTCAATGACTAAGGAAAAAAAATATAAATATACGACTAGAGTTCTTAGTTTAGTGTCTTTATTGTGTTTACCATAGTAGCAACTGTCATTTCTGACAAACCTTTAACTGAGTGCTATATGGCTTACACCCATAAATGAAATTCGTTGATATTATACCCTTATCCAACATATTAATGGTCCATATCTATAAATAATAATAATAATAATAATAATAATGTTCAAAACAAAGCATTGACATAAACAACAAGAAATATATATAATTAACTTCTTATAGACTTTAACATCAATCTAAAACACAAATTAGTTTTTCTTTGACCCTTACAGTATTTCCAACTCTTATAAAATTCCAAAAATATCATCAATGAAGCCCTACAAATATATCCAAGTAAACCTAAACACTGATTATCAAGTCTACAAAGACAACTGGTGCTTTTATCAATCCAGACGTCGTCAAAAGAGTAAATAGCTTTAGCACCATCATTTAACTATACTCACTATTAATAGATTAATTTGTAATGTATCCATAATTATGAGGAGTAACACTTCAATCAATTATTTCCTGTTATCCAATAGATTAATTTGTAATGTATCCATAATTATGAGGAGTAACACTTCAATCAATTATTTCCTGTTATCCATTCATTTCAGATCAAATAATCGAATAAGCTGATTATGAAATACTAAAAGGATAGAAATGCTTGCCGTCGACTTATCCTTGAGCATGATCCGGTCGAGCTCCGGGATGTATGCCTGATTCGACGTGGACCTCGACGGCACGTCAACGAGAACCTGCGGCCGCCCAAGAGGGAGTGGGCGATGTCGAGGACGGCGCGCTCGATGGAGAGGGAGACGGAGAAAGCGTTTGAGGCAGTTGATTGATTTGGGGGGATTGGGGATCTGAGGGGATCTCATAGGTTAAAGAAAGAAGGGGGAAGCTTTGGAGTGGAGAAAGAGCATGAGAGGAGGAACGAGGACTTGGATTTAGAGAGATGTTGAAGTCAGGGGGTTTATTTTTTTCTAGTTGCGGCTTGGAGGAAAAGTACCCTAGGGGTTTCCTCTCTTTTATAAGGGTATCCATTTACCACAAACTCCTCAACAAATTTCCATTTGCACCGAGCCCCTAATAATCATAACTCATAATCCATAAGGCTCGAGAGAAGAATGCTTACACACATCAGAGGTTTTTTTTTTTTTAGCATCTTGATCCCCTCTCTAATATAATAATTAGTGCATACGTATAGTTAGAATAATTTCAGGTGACCAGCATAAGTCATCATATGTGTTGGGTATTACAATATCCATCCCCTAGGTCTCAAATTGTTAGGATGTGGTTGAAGGGTGTAAGTACTCCAAAGGTTGATGCAAGTAGTTAGCATGAATCTGACACGTGTGGCACCGTCGATTATACGCGACTGCGTCCTTGACCATAGTCAGCTAATAGTACCCCATTCTTTTGAGGCGATCGCAGAGTTTGGGACCTGGCTAGTGTGCCCCACAAGTTCCCTTATGTGCTACTTTGAGGGCTCCTTCCTTCTCCTTAGTTGAAAGGCATCAAAGTAATAAGTCATCGTATGTGCAGCGATAGAGCGTCTGAGATGTTGTATTGTAGTAAAATTTCGGTGCAATTCATCGGATTGAATCCCTTTCTTTTATGTCTTCTAGTAAAATATCGTGTAAGACATAGTCGATGATGGTGAATCATCAATCTCGAGGCTCAAATTCGATTCTGGCTGTATGCACCCCTTTGATGTCCAGGGAACATTCTTGTATGAACAGGTGATGAGTCTTCACGGTAACCAACTATTCCGTCTCAGTAGGCTGTGTCAAGGAGACTGCTAAGGCTGTCAGTGCATCTACGTATGCATTCTGTAGGCGCGGAATATACTCAATGAAGAATTCTTCAAATGAGTTCGCCATCTCGATAGTCGTCTTGTGGTATGAGATCAGATCTTGATTTCTAACTTTATACTCTCCTCGAACTTGGTTAACTATCAGTTGCAAATCACCAAAAACTTCAAGGTACTCCACCCCCAGCTCTTTGGCAAAACTGAGTCTAATGAGAAGTGCATTATATTTAGCCATATTGTTGGAGCATGGCCCAATCAATGAATAGGCTCGAGGTATCACATTTTTCTCCAGTGAAACCAAGACAACTCCAACTTCCACAGAAATCTTTGAGCATCTAGGGGTACATGCCATATTAGTTGCTCGAGAGGCGTCGTCAAAGTATAATTTCCACACCTGTGGATGAGAGGTAGTATTGACTTCATGAGTTTCATCCGGTAAATCTTTGCATTGTTTGGCTTTATCCTTCGTGGGGTTAACCGCTAAAAGATCACAGATTGCATTCCCTTTGATCGACTTCTGTTGTTTGAAGTGAAGTTCGTACTGTGATAGGAGTAAAGACTATTTTGCTAACCGCCAATTTGTAAACGCAGGTTGCATCGTGAACATCCGAATTGGGTTGACATTAGAAATGATGTAGATCGTCTGTCCAACCAAATAGTGGCACATCTTTTGAATTGCGAACACCAGAGCGAGACACTCCTTCTCAATCATCGGATATCAAGATTCGACACCTACCAATGTTCGGCTCAGATAATAAACTGCCTGCTCATGACCATAATCATTGTCTTGTGCTAGTAGAGCACTCGCCGAATGGTTCGTTACTTTGACATAAATCAACAATGGCTTCCCTGACTTCGGTGCAACAAGAACAAGAGGATTTGATAAATATGCCTTGATATCTTCAAATATTTTCTAGCACGCTTCATCCCAAACAAATGATACGCCCTTCTTTGTGAGCTTAGAGAATGGCTAACACTTCCCTAAGAGGTTTGAAATGAGCCGACGGATATAAGCCAATTGCCCTTGTAACCATCTGAGCTGCTTAAGAATTCTCGGAGGTTGTAATTCACGAATCGCCTTCACTTTATCAGGATCAATGTGGATGCCTTTTGTAGTGATAATAAATCCGGGAAACTTACCACTGGACGTTCCTAGGAAGGACTTGGTAGGATTCATCTTCAATTGCTGACTCCGCATGACATCGAACATTATCCTCAAGTCTTTAATATGGTCATCCTTGATGTAGTTTTTAACAACCAAATCATCAACGTAGCATTCGATGATTTTTTAAGATACTCTTGGAAAATCTTCGTCATGGCTCATTGATAAGTAGCACTTGCGTTATTTAAGCCAAAGGGCATGACCATGTAGCAGAAGATACCAAGTGGTGTCCTAAACAAGGTGTGGTTTTCATCCTCCAGATACATCTTGATTTGGTTGTACCCTGAGAATCCATCCATGAAGGACATCCTCTCGAACCCACATGTGTTATCGATGATAATATCCGTAATAGAAAGAGGAAAGTCGTATTTTGGGCAGGCGGTATTTAGATCTCTGAAGTCGATGCAGATTCTGATTTTTTTGTTCTTTTTAAGAACTGGAACGATATTTGCCACCCAATCTGGATGTTTTTCTTCTCTGATGAAGCCTGAGTCAATTAGCTTTTTGACTTTAGATTCAACCGCCTCTATAATCTATGGACGAAACCGCCTTTGTTATTGCTTAACAGGTTTAACATCCAGTTTAATGTTGAGACGGTGTATAGCCACATTTGGGTCGAGTCCTGGCATGTCTTCATAGTTCCACGCGAATACGTCGATATATTCCCTGATGAGGGCAATCAACTCCTCTTTCTCTTCTGGTAGGAGACTGTCACTAATGAATATAGGCTTTGGATTTATGTTATCACCCATGTTCACATGAGCCATTTTGTCTTCCGTAGTAGTTTCTCTTTGTTCAAATCTGTCACCATATTGGATATTCAGATGATGTATCCAAGGATCTTCCCATGTTGGTAACCGATCGTCCTTCTCTGCTTTCTACAGGGCCAACAATGGTCATATTTACCATCAAGATTTTGAATATTTCTCAAAGGCTGACACCAGAGTCCCATTCAAAAGAATCTGAGGAATGTCCATCCATATTCTGGTTTGACAAATATTTATCGAGATACCAGCAACATTTGTCGGAAGATGAAGAAATGTAACCTAGACCCCTCTTATGCTCGTAGTAATTGTCAGGCTTTCCCATTAACACGTAGGAAGGGCGGGGTGGCACCGAGAACCTTAGCCGAAGCAAAGACTTTCTCCAAGCATGAGATTGTATCCCTGTTTTTTCATATAGTCACGTGCTTGTAAGCAATATCTGAATAAATGTCGACCAGGTCTTCATCATCGACGCTGATCTCCAAGAATAGATTTGGTGGTGGACATGATCCCCTTTAACGAAGATTGTCTCATTTCCACCCAATGCCTTTGCAGGTAGGATAAAAGTTATCCCAAATGAGTCTTAGACACGCTTCTTTGTCATGCAAGATGATTGAAAAGGCATATGTATGTCAGGGTTACTATACAGCCCCTGCATTACATCATCAAGACAAGGTACGTACTCTAAATCGTCATTTATTGCATAATTACAATTGGCTAGTTGTCAGTTATAACTTTCATCCGATGATTCACCACCGTCAAGATCGATTAAAAGGGGTTCAATGTCATTAAATACAAGACCTTCATCGTAATTGAGCTCGGCTTCGGTATCAGCTTCTTCTCCGCTGTCCGTGCCCTAGGCCGATGGTTCAGTATTAGATTCAGCACCATATAAAAGAGAGTCGGTGAAATAAGTTTCCATCCCTTTAAATGGTTACTTATCCGCGAGCACCGTCTAGACCTCATTATTAGTGTCCACATACTTTAGACACTGATGGAGGGTAAAAAGGACTATAACACTACCGTGGATCCAGGGTCGACCCAATAGTAAGTTATCAGAGGTTTCTGACTTCAACACTCCAAGCTAGTACTTCACACAGATTTTACCTAGTAGTCTGGATCCACTGATGTTGAATCCGTAGATAACAGTGCCTATAGAAGCTAGCTTACTAGCAGGGATTCCGAGATGATACATCAATTAGAGTAGCATGACACTAACTATAGAACCCGAATCAACTTGGATTAGGTTGACAATAGTCGATTCAATATACCCGATGAAATGCAAAGGCCTGTCATGCTTCGAGTTTCTTACTTGCATGTCATCCCGAGTGAAGGTGATGCAAGGAAATTGTTTGGTCTCCAAATTGCAATGTTGAACCGAGGGTTCAATTTCTTCGGGACCTGGCTTGATCTGAGTGAGAAAAATATCAAAATCAATCAACGCTTCTTGTAACGCCTCCCTGGTGCCTTTGGATAGACGCAACAACTCGTAGAGGGTGATTCTCACTAGGATGTTGGCTAATTGAGCCATAACATCAAAGCAGCATGGAGTGCTCGAACTTTTTGGTTTGTCTCTCCCAATCGGTTGATTGAATTGAGACTACTTCAGAACCTAAGCCCCTTTATGCTACGATTCTTTCTCCTTTTGTTTTGCCTTAGTTTCCTTCTATTTTGTAGTAAGCTATTGTTGGGGTTTCTCAGAAGGCATATGAGGGGTGGTAACCACCCCGAGTTCGACCATAGTTTTGGCATTCTGATCGAAAGTTTCTAGGTATTTGTACCGGTATTCATTCCCACTCCTTATAGCGAAGCAATTTCTCTATCGGCTACAAAGACTTCATGCTCATCTTCAGAAAATAAGAGGGTCGGGATACCCTTGTCATCCTTCTCCGGAACTGCTAAAGCGGGGTAGCAAGACTTGTCCTTGCCATTGGACTTCTTCTTGGAGGATGATCTTGTCCATTGCTCATCATTGAGAAGATCAAGATGGATCCAAAGAACTTCACCATTAGAGGCCTTATGTGGTACAAGCCCCTTCTGGCATTAACCATGTGGGTCATCATTAACAGTCTTCATCTCCACCCATGGCATGGGCTCTGGTTGGAACCACGATAAAGGGACAAAGCCAAAACTGATGGTCACTGTGTTCGCACCCACCTTCTTTTCTTTTGGTTGCTTTGCAGTTATGATATTGGCATCTATCAAGGCTTGAATTCTGTCTTTGAGGACATAACAAGCCTTTGTGGGATGATGGACCCTTCTTTGATATGCATAGTATTTCAAGCCTGTAGTCTTTTTGGCCTCCTCCTAATTTGTGATCAGTGGCAACTTGCTTTTATTATTGTCCAAGAGGTACTTGAAGATAGCTGAAACTTCATCTTCTTTGAAAGAGTATTCCTTTGGGAATCTCGGGTCTGAAGTTCTTTGCTGCCTCTAAGGTTGCTGCGTTTGATGTTGCAGTTGAAATGATGACTGTTGTGGTGATTGCTATTGCGGTTGTCTTTGTGATGTTTGATGAGTATTAACAGCAGTTGCAGGTGCCTTTCCTCTACCTCGAGAAATGAAATTTTTCTTTGGAGAATTCATCGTTGGTTGGCCTCCTTCTTCCTTTTGAGGAAATGTTCATCTTGTTCTCCATGCATCTTCAGTTCCTTCCAGGTTTTAGATGGCACCACTCCTATGGCTTCTAATACATCAGAGAAAGATTATTGTGACAAGTTTGGAGTATGAACTCTTCTGTAACTAGATCTTTGCAATTCATCATCTTGTTCTGGAAACGTTTGACAAAGTTATCAACTGGCTCTCCGTCTTTTTGCTTCTCGTCCAGCAGAGTTCCGATCAACACTTCAGTATCGTCATCAAAGAAGTTGCTGAGAAACAAGCTTTACATGTCATTCCAGCTATTGATACTTCCTGACATGAGATGTTGGTACCAATCGAAGGCGGCTCTACGAAGAGTGCCTACGAATGACCAAACCATCAATACGTCGTTTCTAGATATCATACCCAAGTAAGACTTGAAGTAAATCAGGTATTGAGTTGGCGAGCCTCTCCCATCGAATGGTGTGAAATTAATCATGTTGAACTTTGGTGGGTACGGAATTCACTCCCACTCCTTTGGGTATGGACAAAGAATACCTCTTGGGCGGACATCAAGGCGTTGACCTTGTTCTCAAACTCTTTCATCATCTTCTTGTTATCACCTTCATCTTTCTTTGGGCGAGGTTGAGAAGATTCAACTGGATCACCCCCAATGTTATTGAGGGATGCATCAGCCATGATGACCTCGTCCACTTCTGGATCATTATCAACTGGAATGTTATGAGTACGACAATTAGACTCAGCCCGCTGACTAGACTCAGGTGGTTGATGTGATTGGGTATGTAACTCTCTCATTTGTTGCATGGCAAAATCCATCTCTGTCCTTATTTCAGCTTGAATTTCTTCTCGTTGCCGAGTTAAAGCATCTTGAAGTATTTGAGCCAACTGATCAAGAGTGATGGTGAATGCCTCTCTGGTTTGCCCAATGCTAGAGATTGTGTCGTCAGAGGCAATTGTAGAGTAATTGTCTGAAAGTTCCTCATCAGAAGACATTCCTTCATGCATCCTCGGATAAATCCCTACGTCTGATGGCTCCTAATTGAAGTAGAGACATTCGTTGGGAAATTATTGGGTTAACTCTTAGTCCCAGAGAAATTTCAGGATCGGAGTCATTTGAATGTCTCTTTAACTTTTCTTTGTCGGCCATATTGATGGTATCCTCTAGGAACTCATTATCTTAGACAATAGATTTTTCCTTTTGGAAGCCTCTTGGTTTTGACTTTAACGCTTTATTGGAAAGCCTCTAGAACACCGAGACTCTTTGCGTGATGATCTCTCGCTTGGAGTAGCTACATTCTGACAGTACTGCTCTAATAAGTCTCTCACGGGAATAATGAGAGCTCGTTTCTCAAACAGTCCTCTTTCGGCTTTTGTTCACACTCCCAGCCTAATAGTACAACTCATCGGTACGATGACCAAAGCACCCTATCATTTGTTGGTGGGATTTCCTAAGTATAACGTTGTCTTTTGACGGACACGTTTTCTTTTAGGGATGTACAACCTTGTTAACATTCTCAGGATGACTTGTTGTTTCCTTTGAATGATCCAAAGTTATGTTAGGAGTCACACATTTAGAACCGCCCCCTTGTGAGCGTGGAGTCTTAATAGGCTCCTGGGTTTTGACACGGACCCCCAAACGGGCAGTGATAGGAATTCTCCCAGAAAGGGAAGGCTCCTTGCCTTTCTTGTGTAAAGCGCACGAATAGGTACATCAAGGTGTCCCGATTTTGTTTGGAGGCTGCAGGACACCTATGAGCAGCGATTGGTTTATTGGGAATTTGTGCACGACCCCCAGTCTGAGGAGCTACTTGAGTTTTGATCATCAGGCCCAAACACTCTCTTACTGGTACGTTGCCTTGATCTTCAAGTAAAGGACCAAGGCTATCCCAGATCATGATTTTGACTTTAGATAGGTCAGGACTAGCGTGGTAGAGGTGTTTGAAGAAGATGGACTAGGAACGAACGTCGACGGAGATGAAGGATCAGTTATGAAAGTCCCTCTTTAGGCAAGACAGCCTGAAGTGTCTCAACCAAGGGTGAGACAGCTTGGGCTGTCTCGGCTATGGGCTCGGGCTATCTACGAGCTTGGTTTCTGGGCGATCTTGGATTTTGGAATCCACATCCTGCAAGATTTTGGGGGTTCTTCAGCCACCATTTTCCTCTTCAATTCTTGTGCTTTTCACACAAGAGAGCGAGCGTGTGTGGCATGTGCGCGGTGATTTTGGATGCGCTCCTTCCTTGTTGAACGAGTCCTCATGATGAGAACCCAATCTTTAGTCAATGGTTTGGAGGAATTGTCAGCGATTTGTTGGAGTAGTCCAGTTGCTTGATGTTTCCTAGACTCCATGTCCGCGTAATAGTGAACTCCATCCAGTGATTCCAAGGCCTTAACCAGCAGACGGGCAAGACATTGGCGTTGCCTCTAACGAGCCCTCTTCGTCGGAGTTGGCAAACTTTGGTTGAGCAACTCCTTAACTGGGGAGGAGTTGCGGCGAGCAAAACTTCTGGCTTTTTTGTTCGCCGGAGTGGTATTGAGATGGGAAGCCTCAACAACAGTGGCCTTCATTAGAGTTGAAGACTGGAACACCTTCTTGGTAGATGAAATCCTTCTGAACTTGCGAGGAGAGGAGGACCTTGATGAAATTGAGGACAGTTTCTCCTCAAACATCGCTTGATCAAATTCGTACTCGACCATGGAATCAATCGGGATCTTGATCGGTTGTTACACTCCAGACTCGACGCCGAGACTATTGTCTCCCACTGTAGTCGCTAACGTGTCTCCTCATGGAAACATTATGATCGTTTACAAATGGAAACAAAAGAGTGAGCCTTACACTTGCAAAACTTCTCTTTACAACGAAAACAAAATTGGGATGCTCCCCAGAAACACACACAGAAACTATTTATTAACCTCTGCTTGCGCGGGATCTTAGCATGTACCAGGGATGCTTTGATCCATGGACCACCGATTCAACAATCCAAGTTGATTGTGAAAAAAGTATGATGTTGATGTTTCGACTTGGAAACAAGAATTGAAGTAAATATCTTAACAATGTAAGATAAATACTCTTCTCAATATAAAATCTAAGTTTGAAATTGAGGAAACACCGAAGACTTTAAGATTGCTTGGAGACGGTGAAAGGCTCTCTCTCGTGCTCACAATTCACTAAAATGCCAAGTCTCTACCCTAAGATCATCCTGGTTCTTGGTCTCCTCCTTTCACAACTGCGTGAGGGGGTTTTTTATAGCTTTTGGAAGCCATAAGTGAGGATAAGAAGTTGAAATGACTTGTAACCAACGACTCCTTTGGGCGAGACAGTGTTTACTGTCTCGACTAAAGGGGTAGTTCCAGTCAGTTTTGTAACCGCCATTGGTTTTGTTAAATGTTGCGATTTTTGGGGATTGTGGGTGGATTCTTAGTTTGTAATGGACTCTCTGCATTTCTAGATGTTCCAAAGTAGTTAAAGAGTCATGTGTACCCCACAAAAGGTCATAAAACCTTCAAAAAACATGATGGGCTATATCACAGTTGGTGAGATAGCTTTTACTGTCTTGTACGCGAGACAGTGTGATGATCTCTCGCTTGGAGTAGCTACATTCTGACAGTACTGCTCTAATAAGTCTCTCACGGGAATAATGAGAGCTCGTTTCTCAAACAGTCCTCTTTCGGCTTTTGTTCACACTCCCAGCCTAATAGTACAACTCATCGGTACGATGACCAAAGCACCCTATCATTTGTTGGTGGGATTTCCTAAGTATAACGTTGTCTTTTGACGGACACGTTTTCTTTTAGGGATGTACAACCTTGTTAACATTCTCAGGATGACTTGTTGTTTCCTTTGAATGATCCAAAGTTATGTTAGGAGTCACACATTTAGAACCGCCCCCTTGTGAGCGTGGAGTCTTAATAGGCTCCTGGGTTTTGACACGGACCCCCAAACGGGCAGTGATAGGAATTCTCCCAGAAAGGGAAGGCTCCTTGCCTTTCTTGTGTAAAGCGCACGAATAGGTACATCAAGGTGTCCCGATTTTGTTTGGAGGCTGCAGGACACCTATGAGCAGCGATTGGTTTATTGGGAATTTGTGCACGACCCCCAGTCTGAGGAGCTACTTGAGTTTTGATCATCAGGCCCAAACACTCTCTTACTGGTACGTTGCCTTGATCTTCAAGTAAAGGACCAAGGCTATCCCAGATCATGATTTTGACTTTAGATAGGTCAGGACTAGCGTGGTAGAGGTGTCGAGACAGCTGGGACTGTCTTGGTTGAAGGAGACAGTTCCGGCTATCTACGAGCTTGGTTTCTGGGCGATCTTGGATTTTGGAATCCACATCCTGCAAGATTTTGGGGGTTCTTCAGCCACCATTTTCCTCTTCAATTCTTGTGCTTTTCACACAAGAGAGCGAGCGTGTGTGGCATGTGCGCGGTGATTTTGGATGCGCTCCTTCCTTGTTGAACGAGTCCTCATGATGAGAACCCAATCTTTAGTCAATGGTTTGGAGGAATTGTCAGCGATTTGTTGGAGTAGTCCAGTTGCTTGATGTTTCCTAGACTCCATGTCCGCGTAATAGTGAACTCCATCCAGTGATTCCAAGGCCTTAACCAGCAGACGGGCAAGACATTGGCGTTGCCTCTAACGAGCCCTCTTCGTCGGAGTTGGCAAACTTTGGTTGAGCAACTCCTTAACTGGGGAGGAGTTGCGGCGAGCAAAACTTCTGGCTTTTTTGTTCGCCGGAGTGGTATTGAGATGGGAAGCCTCAACAACAGTGGCCTTCATTAGAGTTGAAGACTGGAACACCTTCTTGGTAGATGAAATCCTTCTGAACTTGCGAGGAGAGGAGGACCTTGATGAAATTGAGGACAGTTTCTCCTCAAACATCGCTTGATCAAATTCGTACTCGACCATGGAATCAATCGGGATCTTGATCGGTTGTTACACTCCAGACTCGACGCCGAGACTATTGTCTCCCACTGTAGTCGCTAACGTGTCTCCTCATGGAAACATTATGATCGTTTACAAATGGAAACAAAAGAGTGAGCCTTACACTTGCAAAACTTCTCTTTACAACGAAAACAAAATTGGGATGCTCCCCAGAAACACACACAGAAACTATTTATTAACCTCTGCTTGCGCGGGATCTTAGCATGTACCAGGGATGCTTTGATCCATGGACCACCGATTCAACAATCCAAGTTGATTGTGAAAAAAGTATGATGTTGATGTTTCGACTTGGAAACAAGAATTGAAGTAAATATCTTAACAATGTAAGATAAATACTCTTCTCAATATAAAATCTAAGTTTGAAATTGAGGAAACACCGAAGACTTTAAGATTGCTTGGAGACGGTGAAAGGCTCTCTCTCGTGCTCACAATTCACTAAAATGCCAAGTCTCTACCCTAAGATCATCCTGGTTCTTGGTCTCCTCCTTTCACAACTGCGTGAGGGGGTTTTTTATAGCTTTTGGAAGCCATAAGTGAGGATAAGAAGTTGAAATGACTTGTAACCAACGACTCCTTTGGGCGAGACAGTGTTTACTGTCTCGACTAAAGGGGTAGTTCCAGTCAGTTTTGTAACCGCCATTGGTTTTGTTAAATGTTGCGATTTTTGGGGATTGTGGGTGGATTCTTAGTTTGTAATGGACTCTCTGCATTTCTAGATGTTCCAAAGTAGTTAAAGAGTCATGTGTACCCCACAAAAGGTCATAAAACCTTCAAAAAACATGATGGGCTATATCACAGTTGGTGAGATAGCTTTTACTGTCTTGTACGCGAGACAGTGGATGCTGTCTCACCAACTGTGAGACAGCTCCAAGTCTCGTTTTTGCACTGTTTTGTGTTCTCCTTTGCTTTCTTTTGCATTGGATGATCCTCTCTGACTTAGATGACAATGTTCTTCGTCTTTCCTACATCTTGAGTTGTGTTTAGAACCTATAAGCAATCTTTAACGCCTACAAAAAGGTCCACAAATATTAGTGTGTATGATTTCCAAAACGCTAGAACTCCTCTTAGCATCTTTAGTGGACTTGTTAGTTTGCTTTCTCTTAATGCAATTAACATAAGTACCAAAATCAGAAAGTCAAGAGTTTTTAAAACTCCATCATTTACTAACCTTTTAATTCACTCTATGGAGATATGTCACAATCTCCTGTGCCATAAGATAGAAGTGTTCTCATTCATAAAATTCCGTTTTATGCCAACATTAACATGCATATTTAAATAAGTCGTTTCAAACATGGGATCCAGATCAAATTTATATAAATTATCAATTAGGATTCCACCACCAATATAGACTTTATTCAATAAAATATTAAAATATGTTCCTTTAAATTGAAAATCATAACCAACAAAAACTAATTTCAAAATTGAAATTAAATTTCTAGAGAATTCTAGAACATAAAGGGCATTTTCTAAATCCAATTTGAAATCGGTCTTCAAAATCAATTTGAAAGTTTGTACAATCTCGACTTAGGTATGTATATGATTTCCTGAATAGATGCATTGTTCATTTCCCTCCGGCTTCCTTAGGTTGAGAATGCCCTGCATGGTATTCACAATATGGATTGTAGAACTAGAATCAATCCACTATGAATTATTTTGAACTTCAACAAAAAAGAATTCATGACACACAAAAGAGATGAAGTTACCTTTCTTTACGAGCCATTTTTTGTACTTAATACAATCTTTCTTCATATGCCTAGCCTTTTTGCAGAAGAAGTATTTATCCTTATCGTCACATTTTTTTTCAATAGCACATTTTGCTTGTTCTTTCTTTGTTGAACATGATTGTTCATCCCAGTGTTTTCTTTATTATGAGTAGCCAAATGAGCACTTTTAGGCTTCTCATGCTTTACTCTCTCTTCCTCTTGAACACACAAGATCAATAATTAATTCACATACCATTTTTCCTTATGTCTATTGTACGAAATTTTAAATGGCCCATATTTAGAAGAGAGAGAGTTCAAAATAAAATAAACTAGGAATGACTAAAAAATTTCTATCTCCAGTGACTTGAGTTGAGCAGCGGTGTCCCTCATTTCTATGATGTGCTCATGCACACTCTTAGAGTGGTTGAATATTTTACATGAAAGCCTTTTTCATCAAGGTGCTAGCCAAAGCTTTATCTGAGCTGACAAATTGTTCTTCAATGGATTTCAAGTAATCTTTGCCATTAGGGCAATCTGGAATAGAACCTCGGATGCTCTTATTAAAATGAGACTTAATATGCATCAAACTTAGTCAGTTTGATCTTTCCCACCATTCAAATATTTATTTTTCATGCGACGTACTTTCCTCCGTACGATTAGGTGGTTGATCCACACGAAGCGCTAAGTCCGAATCCATGCATCCTAATGAGAAAAGGATTTTATCTTTTCAATCATCAAAGTTATCACCACAAAGTATTAGAACAACATAAGTAGTAGGAATAGCTGCAATAATAAAGAAATTTAAACTTTAGTGCTATGAAATAAAACTTGAGTTCTAAAAAACCAATGTTAGTTTAGAATATATCAAAAATAAATTCAAATCTTCCTATGGGCAGAGGTAGCATCACGCATGAATTTATTCTTGCTTTATTAATAAGACTAATAAAAAATAATATCAAGAAATAAAATACTCCATACCTATCCAACTTGCCTAACAAAACTTGAAATTGTGGCCTCGCTAACGCCTTCGTAAAAGTATCTGCTGGTTGGAATTGAGAACGTAAATGAGCGATGACGATGTTTCCTGTTTGAATCTGCTCCCGAATATAGTGACAGTCAATTTCAATATGTTTGGTCCGCACATGAAAAATTAGATTAATCGCAATGTGGATAGCAGATTGACTGTCACAAAACAACTCCATCAGTTCACGATGGTCCACCAAAAGGGAAGTCAATAGAGACTTCAGCCATACAAGCTCACAAGCCATGGATGCCATGGCTCGATATTCAGCCTCTGCCGACGATCTCGAGACCGTGCTTTGCAATTTTGTTTTCCACAACACCGGTGACTGTCTGAGCATAATAAAATAACCAGTGACCGATCTCCATGTAATAGGACAGATTGCCCAATCTAAATCACAATATGCACGTAATCTCAAGTCGCTATTAGCTCGTAGCAAAATTCCCTAACCTGGTCTGCCCATAAAGTATCGTACAACACGCAATGCAGCCTCAAAATGTTCCTAGCGTGGCGGCTGTGCAAACTATGAAAGAACGTCCACCGAATATGAAATCTCAGGACACGTAATCATCAAATAAATCAAATGTCCCACGAGACGCCTGTAGGCCACACCATCATCAGCTTCCTCCCCTCGGCCAAAGCATGTTTTTGGCCTTGCTCCATTGGTGTTTTAGCAGGCTTTCCTCCAAGCAAGCCGGTTTCGACTAGAATGTCTAATGCATATTTTCTTTGGCACAAGAATAGTCCTTGTGATGATCTTGCTACTTCAATTCCAAGAAAGAACTTTAACTCCCCCAAATCCTTTATGTGGAAACATTCATTCAAGTAAACTTTGAACTTCGCACAAGCCTAGAATTATTCCGAGCCAAGATGATGTCATCCACGTATATTAGAAGTCCCATAAAGACTCCATTTCTGTGAAAGGTAAACATGGAATAATCAGCTAAGGACTGAACAAAACCATATCTCTTGATGCTTGACATAACCCATATATGGACTTGCGAAGTCGACAAAATTGATTTTCACGATTAGTTTTAAAACCTATAGGAAGCTTCATATAGATCTCTTCATTCAAATCACCATGTAAAAATGCATTATTCACATCCATTTGATGCAACTCATGTCCTCGTGCTACAACCACTGATAAGAAGACCCGGATTGAGACAAGCTTGGCAACTGGCATGAATGTCTCGTGAAAATCAAGGCCTTCAACCTGTGTGAACCCTATCACCACAATCACGCCTTGTACCACTCCATGATGCCATCTTCCTTGTACTTGATCTTGAAAACCTATTTGCAGTCAATGGGTTTCTTCCCTTCGGGAAATTTCTTCACGGTCCACGTTCGATTTGCCTCCAATGCAGCAATCTCCTTGGCCATTGCCTCACGCCATTATTCTTCTTTGACAGCCTCTGTATAACTTCTTGGTTCCACCTTCGAAGTGATAGGCGCCAAGAACTTGCGATGTTTCTGAGATAAATTATCAAACGTTACATAATTTGATAAGGGATATGGTGTACCTGAGGAGCTTTCATGTCGGGGTAGCTTCGAAGGGGGTAAATGTGACTACTAGTTTCTTGATTTCCACTAGGTCTTCCTCCAGATCTTTCGACGACCCCGTAATAGCGGAGTAAACCACGTAATCGTCAAGACGGGCCAGTTGTTGAGTCACCCGTCATGGTCTATCAGAATCTCCTTCACCTCGGGCTACAATTTCGCAGTATGCACTCGGACTGCCCCTTGATTCAAGCTCATCATATTGGCCTATATTTTTCATTTCTATCTCATTCATAATCTCTGTACTTTCCTCTGATTCCTCGAACAGTTCCTCCCATCTTGTGGGAATTTCACGAAAGTCTCAAGTGATATTTTATTTGTCATAAGAAAATGGGAAAACATTCTCGTAAAAAAACACGTCCCAAGAAAAAAGGTAATTTTTTTTTTCAAGGTCGTATATCTTCCAGCCTTTCTTGCCATGAGTATATCCTACAAACAAGTACCGCCGACTTCGAGAACCAAACTTGTCCTTCTGCCTAGAATTGTTTTGTGCATTACACAAACATCCAAACACCTTAATGTGCTCATAAGATGGTTTCATGCCAAACAGAATCTCATGTGGTGACCTTTTGCGCAATTTAACAATAGGCATTCGGTTAATCAAGTAAACCCCTATCAAAATACACTCACCCCAAATTTTGATTGGCAATGAGGCTTGAAAATGTAGTGTTCTAGCCACATCTAGAATGTGTCTATGTTTACGCTCGACTCTTTCATTTTGTTGTGTCGTGTCCGTGCAACTGGTTTCATGTATCATGCCATTTTTCTTATAGAATTCTCGCATAGGCCCCTCAAATTCCAAACCGTTATCACTCCGGACTCTTTTCACGGTTTTTCCAAATTGTGTATTAACAAGATTACAAAACTCCATGAGTAGCTTACTAGCCTCACTTTTCTCCCTCATCAAATATATCCAGACACCTCGACTGTAATCATCCACTAAAGTAAGGAAATAATATGCACCACACGAAGAAGGTTTCTGATACGGTCCCCATAAATCACAATGAATCAATTCAAAGTAATCAACCGCATTACTATAACTTAATGGGAAAGGAGAACGTGTCTGTTTTGCTCTATAACAAGTATCACAAATAACATCACTCTTGAAATTAGGATGACCAATATCCGGAATAAAAGAAAGATGTTGACTAGATTTATGTCCCAATCGCCGATGCCAGACAGTGTATGAGTCCAACCATTCTACCTTTATCGCTGAATGTGTCTTAACAGGTTCGTAGCAATAGACCCCACCTCGAATCTCACTCGCTCCAATCGGAATCCTCAAGGTACGGTCCTATATCACGTAAAGCTCATTAGTAAACATTATTTGACAATTTATTACAAAAATTAATTGACGTATGGAAATTAAATTACAAGTTAAATTTGGCACGTAAAGAACATCAATCGGCGTCATATCCGAACTTAAAACGACCCGACCAACCATTGTCGCCATCGTTTTGGCCCTATTAGGTAAGAAAAACGGCATCATAGTTGTTTCCCTGATATCACTCAGTAAGTCTTTCTTACCGGTCATATGGTGTGATGCCCTGCTATCAAGTATTGAAGTGGGTTTTCTAAGATCCTTACCATAGAACTTCCCTGAGCCTTCACCAAAATGATCAAGGAGAGTCAGTAATTTTTGAAACTGCTCGTGAGAAAGGCCGGGGATGGCAAAACCACCTCTTCCTTCGACCGAAGGTATCGCAGCTACTGCGTTGACTTGCCCACGTCCTTGATGACCTCGACCTCTAACTGAGTTGGTCTGCTCACGTCCCTTCTTGCCTTTGTACCAAGCCGGATACCCATTCAACTCGAAATAGTCCGAAACTTCATGTCCTGGCTTGTTACCATGCGAGAAGCCCTTCTCGGCTCCACAGCGTTGTCGCGGTCCAAACAGGGGGTCGGCTCCACCGTGTTGTCGCTACCCATGTAGAGGAGACCCCCTTCCCTTTGCCGCAGTTTGCACCGCCATGGCGACCGCCTTAACTCTCTCCTCTTGACCCCGCATAATAGTTTGGTGTCGCTCCTCTCGTGTGATTAAGGCATAGGCTCTGTTCATGGTTGGCAAAGGCTCCATACTGAGGATTTGAGACCGAATTATCCCAAAAGGTGTGTCATCTAGTCCTATGAGGAATTGGTGCAATTTCTCCTCCTCTTTCTCTCGAAGAAACTTGTGCGCTGCTCCACATGTGCAAGTTAGGACCTTCGAGTAGCTGCTCAACTCGTCCCACATCCCATTTAATTTTGTGTAATACACCATGACGGACGTCCCTTGCTATCGTAATGAAGCAATCTCGCTCTTCAATTCATGGATTCGTGGCGTGTTCCTAATCGAGTAATGATCTGTCAGGTCATCCCAGACTTCCTTCGTAGTCTCCAAATACGTGATGCTCGGCTAAATGGACTTCTCAATCGAATTGAAATTCCATGATATCAACATCGAATTGCAAGCCTCCCACTTGCTTGCCTTAGGTGTATCTTCATCAGGTTTTATCAAGGTTCCATTGATGAACCCCAATTTATTCTTCGCCTTCAGCGCATTTACCATTGCTTTCTCTCACATATCATAATTGTCCCTGTTCAAGAGGCACGTCATCACAGTCGCACCCGGATTGTCGGATGGGTGCAAAAAAAATGGTGACGATGGGTCTATCGTCTTCTTCGTCTCTTTAGTGGTCATGAAGGAGATCGATATATGATGATCCTAAGAACAAGAGGGTTAACCGGCAATGGCTTTAAAGAATAGCCGGCGGCGACCTGAATATGCAAGGGAGGAGGTGACGGTTATGGGGTGGCTAGGGTTTCAGATTTTGAAACATTGCTCTGATACCATGAAGAAAAACAAAAAGATTGGAATTGAATTCTGATTTTTTTATATCTATACAAAAGTGTTCCCGGTACATATAACAATGTTTTCATTCCTAAACTTGGTATGATTCCTAAACCTGGTAAGAATATATGTTAGGTAAGTCCTAGATAAGGTAGGATATCTCCTAATTAAGATACACCAAATATATACAAATCAATGTAGAACACACATATTGCACATGCTTCATGATAAAATTATAAAAGAAAATAACTTAACTTTATTACTTTTAATTTAGAAAGAAATATATTTTCTTTTTCCAAAATGCACTGTAGCATGCAAATCAATGTTATATATAAAAATAAATCTACATAAAAACTTGAGTCGATGATATCTGTATAATTAAACCGAAAGCATGTAAATTTTATTGGAGAAAACTTGCAACTAATATAAATATCTGCTACTAGTAACCTATTGACTTCATCGATCACAAGCCAAAAATATATATTTACATATATATCTTTAGATTCAATGTGACCTTAATACCTAAACAAACTTTAGTATACATCATCCAAATATTTTAATTGAAAACAACATTGGCCGACATCTGCACATGTAGTAGACTTAATAAATTTATTCACGGCTAATCTTAAAAAAATAATGTAAGCACTTTATGCCAGTAAGAAGCACAAACATAATCAACGCAAAAAGATAAAAAAACGCAAGCACTTATAAACTTTGAGATCAGACTAACAAAAGCACTAATTAACAAGATAAGCACTTTTGAAGCGTTAAACTGAAAATTTAATTTGCTTCTGTTTCAGTATTTAAATTTTAATATTACTATTATTTACGACTGCATAGACTTGAATGCGTCAACTAACCCTAACATGATCTAAAACTAAAAAAGTAAACAACATAGATGGAGTTGGCTCTGATACCACATGTTAGAAATTAAAATCTAAATAAATGCAGAGCACACAACAGAAATAAATTAAATTTAAAAGATAGCTCCAGCCATTGTTGTCTAGAACGATTTGTAACTCAGAAAAATAGATCAAAACTAGAAATAATTTGAGCATATACATAAAAATATAAGTTAGATCACTATTAAGATAAATAAAACAAAGAAAATAGAAAGCATTTCTAGCCTATACCTTACTGAAAAGCCCTAAATCTGATGGAAGAACTATGGCTGTATTTATAAGCTAAACTAGGACCCTTCTGTTATAATTAGAATTCTTAAAAGATAAGACTTTTTAAAAAACAGTTTCCATCTATCAGAAAAACTATCTAGATATGATCTTATCTAAATCCACTATAATTCTTTATAGGATAGGAATTTAAATACTATAACAAATTAAAATAATTTTATCAAGTGGACCAAAACTTTATCCCGATACAACAGTGGGTACTACAACCAAGTTGTATACTTGCAACTTTAATTCTTTTATTACATGACATTCTTACATAGTATGTGGCACAAAGTTTGGACTATTCTTCTTTCCTCCATGCACTCGATTGTTCCTTTCATGCGAGATAATTTAAACAACAACAGCCAACATTAACATTTTTAACTCTTGCAGCAAAAGAGTTCCCCACCAGCTGATTTGTATATTATGATTTAATCAAAATACTCCATTCGTAACTCCAAAATTTAAATCGAAGCGAATCCATCATTTTTCTCCACATATTCGTAGCAAAAACGTAGGAGAGGAAGAGCTGAGAATGATCCTCACTAACCTGTTCAAACAAGTATCAACAATTTCGTTGAATTAACGCTATCCTACATAACCTGTCTGGTATCAATAATAATTGTTGCACAGCCAGCCAAAGAATAAAGAGCTATTTGGGAATATTTAGTTTACTCCAGATAGTTCTGTTCCATGCATGTTTGCCTATTGTTCGTAGCATGATCGAAGCTCCTTGTATATATATGGTAGATAACTGCATAATATTCTCAGCACTACCAGCTTGTAATTTAGCCAAGACATTATCAATAACCCTACATTTGGATGGTCATATCTTTGTCTCGCAATAATTATTTCCAAACCCAAGAATCTGAAGCATTAGCTTGCACCTATGATATGTTATGACTCTTTATTTTTTTTTTTTAGATAAATGAAAATTTTCATTCCAACAGAAAAGTGAATACAAGACCGAAGAGAGCTAAAAAATAAAAAACACGACCTGCTGTCAACAGAAAAATAAAAAAATAATTACATCAAGTACATAACACTATGACTACAAATAGATGAGTGAAAATTTCTTGTAAAAACCTCCCTCTTCCCCTCTTTAATAATCGTAGCACATGCAACATATTCTTGTGCAAATATCCTCCTACTACGCTCCATCCAAATATGATATAAACATGCAATGATCACAGCAGTTAGATGTTGGATAGCAATATTCCTAATCTATTAGGATTCCTAATCTATTTTGGTAACATGAGGTTATTAGGTTTCCTAATCTATTTTGGTAATATGAGGTTATTAGGATTTCTAATTTGTTTTGTTTTTTGCTTTAGAATTCCTAGTCTGTTTTGGTTTTAGTTTTTCTATATATATGGAGATTAGAATCAATCATAAAAAGTGAGGTGAGTTGTAATCATAGGTTAAAGAGACTTTTGAGCATTAAGAGAGAGAGATATTATGAGCAAGTTGAGAGATTTGGTTGAGGGTTAGTTTGTGAGTTTTGTGAAATTGTAATCCTTTGTACTCTCTTTGATTTAGTGGAATCTCCTCATCCTCTTCCCGTGGACGTAGGTAATTGCCGAACCACGTAAATCTCTTATGTTATTTGGTGATTGTGCTTGTATTTTGGTTGTGATCTCTCTTGTTTGGCTTGTGTGTGATTCGACCGCTTCCGCTACGCACAACAAGTGATATCAGAGCTCCGGGTTGGACTTGGGAGCTTGTTCGAAGGATTCGCTATTGGATTCTTATTTGAAGAGTTAGATCTACAACATGGGTAAAACAAGCACTTCGGGGTCGTCTCTTACGAAGACGATACATAGTTTGAGCATTAATAACATGAAGATCGATGTTCCGAAGTTTGATGGCAAGATCAATTTCGGTTTGTGAAGGTGTTAGGTGATGGATACGTTGGACGCTCAAAATTTGGAAGAGACTCTTGAGTTGCAAAAGAAACCTGCAGATATGGAAGATAACGTTTGGAAGAAGATGAATAGTAGGGCGTGTGGAGTTATTTGGTCATGCTTGATGTCGGATATTATTTATGATGTGATGAACGAGACATCGGCGAAGAAGATGTGAAAAACACTCAATGAAAAGTATCTTACTAAGAGCATTGAGAATCGGCTTTACTTGAAGAAGAGGTTTTACTAGTTCAAGATGAAGATGGGAGTTTCCATCAGGGAGCATGTTAACAACTTCACGAAGCTACTTTCAGACATTTCAAGATGAAGATGGGAGTTTCCATCAGGGAGCATGTTAACAACTTCACGAAGCTACTTTCAGACATGGCCAATGTGGATATCTGTTAACAACTTCACGAAGCTACTTTCAGACATGGCCAATGTGGATATCATGGTTGAGGATGAAGACAATGCGATGCTACTTTTGTGTTCGTTGCCCAAGGATGATTATGGTACCTTTGTTCTCACTATGATTAATGGAAAAACTATTGTTAGTTACAAGGAGGTGACCTCAGCGTTGGTGAATTATGAGTTGAGGAAGAGTGTTGATGAGTCCTCCGAGAAGGCATCAGGAAATGCATTAGTAGTTCAAGGTTCAAACCGAAGCAGGAGGTCACAGTCTAGAGGTGCACATTATGGGATTCGTAGGAATCAGTGTGCCTTTTGTAAAGAGGATGGACATTGGAAAGCTGAATGCCCAAAGTTAAATCGAGCTGAGAAGAACAAGGGGAAAGCTGTACAAGCTTCAGAGGTGAATGTTATCAAGACTAGTGTCAACAATTCAGATTCGGATTCTTCAGGCTATTCGTTGTCTGCACTACCATCAGTTTGTGTTGCCAATTTTACAGAGTGGATGTTGGATTCGGGTGTTTCTTACCACGTTTGTCCTAGGAGGGATTGGTTCTCTAGCTTTCAGAAGTTGGAAAGAGAGGATATTGTGTTCATGGGTGATGGACATGCATGCTCTATTGGTGGTATTGGTACCGTTTGGATTAGGATGAGTGACGGGGTGATTCAGGAGTTGGATGAAGTGAGGTTCGTTCCATAATTAAAGATGAACATCATTTTACTTGGAGCTTTGTAGGCAACAGGCTATAGGGTGACCTTGATGGATGCACGTTTGAATGTCACATTGGGGTCTATGATTGTGATGAAGAGCGTCAGAAGGAGCAATTTGTATTATTTGCTCGGAAGCATGACGATTGATAGGGAGATGACGACTTTGATGCTGGGTTATTTGATTGGTAATACCGTGCATAGGTTGTTGAGGAGTGCTTTGACCTACAGTTTGAAGTCCTGTGAACCCATTGGTATGAGCAAGAAGACCGAGGTGGAGTTTGGTACTTCTATCCATCATTCGAGGGGTCTTCTGAGGGGTGTTCATTCAGGCATTCGGGGGCCTTCCAAGGGAGTATCATTAGGAGGTAATAGGTATGTGGTTTCCGCAGTTGGGGATTGCTCTAGGCATTGGTGGGTTGTAACCAAGTTCCGTTGGTGTGAAGTCCTAGAAGCCCGCAACAGATGGAGGACGTGTGTTGATAGAAAGGTAACCCGACGTTCTGATTATGGTAGGGGTTCTTTCTTACGTTTGTGCCGAGCTCACGATAATTGGAGACACTTCATTGGTGTGGTAACTTTAAGACGACGTGATGAGATGGCAGATTTTGGGAGCTGTTCTTTTCTGGAGGAGGATCGGCATTTGATATCGAGCATTGGCATTGGTGTGCAGGCTACGATATGTTTGGGCCATCTTATGTATAGGTTACCGACTGCTGCATGTAGAGATTTGGATCTGGTGGAGCTGCTTCAGATTTTGGGTTGCGTCGGATGTTTGGCTACTCAGCACTTGGTCACATCGTGGATGTGAGATTTGATTCGATAGCACATTTGGGAGTCAGAGGCTTGTTTGATTATCATGTATTTGGCTTCTGACTTTGTTCTGAGCAGGTATGTCACGTTTAACTCTCGGCAAGTGGAGAGTGGTGATCAGATCTTTGGGACATCGCAGTGGGTGGAGAGTGATGCTATTCCATGTTGGGTGGAGACTCTAGATCATACTGTATCATTTCGGATTCTAGCTGATGTGACACAGATTGGGAATCATGTTGATTTGAATGCAGACGATAGGTTGATCGATTCGAGTGTAGTTGATAGATGGAGTCTGGATATGGCCATCGGTTCATCACAGGTGGTGATGTTTGGATTGTTTCAGTTTGGGGCCATTAGAGGTGCTATCAGTTGTAGACTTGATCGTAATGTTGGAGAAAGGTTGCGAACTCTTCTAGTGGATTGAGGCCTTTGGAGGCCATTTGGATGAACTACGGGGGGCTTGATCCCTTGGGAGAGGGGGTACGTAGGCAACCACATTGGTGCAGCCGAATTTGGTGAGATGACGCATTGGTGATCATGTTGGTGTCGGCTCAGTTTTTGAATACTTCGCCGAGGTTGAGAATTGTTGGATAGTAGTATTCCTATTCTATTAGGATTCCTAATCTATTTTGGTAACATGAGGTTATTAGGATTCTAATCTATTTTTGTAACATGAGGTTATTAGGATTCCTAATTTGTTTTGTTTTTGGTTTTAGGATTCCTAGTCTGTTTTGGTTTTAGTTTTTCTATATATATGGAGATTAGAATCAATCATAAAAAGTGAGGAGAGTTGTAATCAGAGGTTAGAGAGACTTTTGAGCATTAAGAGAAGGAGATATTGTGAGCAAGTTGAGAGCTTTGGTTGAGGGTTAGTTTGTGAGTTTTGTGAGATTGTAATCCTTTGTACTCTCCTTGATTTAGTGGAATCTCCTCATCCTCTCCCCGTAGACGTAGGCAATTGCCGAACCACGTAAATCTCTTGTGTTATTTAGTGATTGTGCTTGTGTATTTCGGTTGTGATCTCTCTTATTTGGCTTGTGTGTGATTCGACCGCTTCCGCCGCGCACAACATTAAAACTTTTTTTTCCATTGATCTCCCTCTAACATGAACACCACACTTTTGCAGAATATCGTCCTAGATCAGGAGAGCATTTGGAAATCTGACCCATCTCAGGATATCATTCTATAGCATAACAGAGAACCCACAAGCAAAGAAAAGATGATTGATGGATTCAGGTTGCTTACCACGGACTATACATGAATTTGTAATAGAAAACCCCATATTTTGGAGCATGTCTTGTGTCAAAAGTCTTATTCTTGCAGCAAGCCAACCGATAAAGCAGTGGTTAGGGACATTTAAATGATTCCATGTAAGAGTTCTCCAAGGAGCAAAAATCATATTATTGCATACGGAGTAATAGATATAACAGATCTTGAGAGTACCTCCAAAAATGTAGTGAGAGACAAAAATATAGTGAGAGATAAAAGATTGACATGAGGGAACATCACCACATTTTTGTATGAGCACATCCCTACCCATAAGGAGGCTCTTCCATCGCCAGGAATCCCCACTTCTAGCAGCGACATGCCAAATATCACCCCTCTTTGATAGAATTCATTTACCCAATTAGTCTATAATGCATTTTTAAGACAATGAATGTCCCAAAGAATCTTAATAAGAAATGCACAGTTTCACTTTTTAATAGGAAAATGAACCAAACCACCAAGCTGTTTTGGCTTGCAAAGATCAAGCCAAGCAACAAGAGGCATTTTTTTAGGTAACAATGGGGCGGCTCTCTGGTGCAAGTTAGCAGGCGATTTTCCTGCTAACCTGCGCCCCCGCCTAGGTTTTGAAAATGGCTAAAAAGAAAGGAAAAAATAGGAGGAAAATCCTTGAAATTGGATTAAGATCATCGAATTCAAGCTTCTCTCCAACTGAAGATCATGCTGATAGCGGATTTGATGAAGATGATGAAGAATCCATCTCGGATCTTATGGGATCAACTGGACCCAAGGGAGAAAAGAAAAAAGTTCTAATGGCTGATCTTCTAAATTCTGTTTCAAATTCATCGCAGCAAGCTGAATACAATTCTCATCGGAATCTTGTTGCAAGTGATTCATCGAAGGTTTCTTGGGTTGAGGATATAGCATCCTCTGAAAATCTTTCACAGAGACATCGGTTCTTGAATTCGGCATGTAATTCTGCTAGGAATCTCGATAACTCTGTGATTTCTGCTAAGAATCAAGATTGTCTTACTCCGCAAGTGATTGTAGGATCTCGTGCCTCTTTGGGGTCTCGATCTGGTACTTGTGGTTCTGGTAAGGTTTCTTGGGCTGATGAAGTTGAATTAGGTGTTCCTTGTGATCAGTTAAACTTGAATCCTGTTAGTGCATTGGGTGCCAATGCTCAGAATAATCTGATTTCATTACTGGATGATTCCTCTGTTCCTATTAAGAATCATTTCATGGATAATAATGATGGAAATGTAGCTTAAAGGATATTGGGAATGTGATTTCCTCTGCTAAGAATGTTGTAAATAATGAAGGAAATCAATTGGAGAAATCTCTGAATATTGATTCTGAAAATGTCAAGAAAAGTTGGATTAGCCTATTTGCTGATAATAGGAAAACTGGTTGTGGTTTAAACTTAAACTTTGTAAAGCCAGAAAATAATGATTTTGTGTCATTTAGTGAGGAGGAATGGAATGAAGGCAATTCTAACTGGCAATTCTCTCTAGTTGGTAAAGTGCTTGGTTTAAATGTCAAATACAAAGCTATGGAAAATTATGTGCACAAAGTCTGGGCTAAATGGACTATTCCAGATTTGTGCTTACTCAAACCTGGACTATTCTTGTTTAAATTCCAAAGCAAAGAGCAAATGGAGGATATTCTTGTGAATGGCCCTTGGTTTTTTGGCTCTAGACCTCTCTTGTTGAAAATCTGGTCCAATGATGTTGATATTGATAAGATTGATGGAAATGATTATCCTCTTTGGATCCAATTGCCAGGATTAAGGTTAAATCTGTGGAGTTCAAAGGCTATAAGCAAGATTGCAAGTCATGTGGGTAAACCTGTTGCTACTGATAAACTCACTGCTAGTAAGCAAAGGTTGGCTTACGCTAGGGTTCTGGTTGAAGTCCATATGCCATCCTCTCTTCCAGACTTTATCCCTATTCATGGACCTAATGGTAAAATATATAATCAAAAAGTGGTCTATGAGTTCAAGCCTAAATGGTGTGAAAGTTGCATAATTGTGGGGCATGATACTAATTTCTGTAAAAGACATCCTAAAGTTCAGAAATGGGTCCCTAAGACTGGTGCAGGAATTTCTGATAAATTTACTCAAGTACATACTCAGCAAGAGCCTAGTAATCCTGTGCATGCTGTGCATGTCCAGACACAATATGTTGCAGGATCTGTACCTAAGATGTCTGAAGGTGATGAGATTCTGAAGAGGAATCAAATTAGCAGTTGCTCTAATAAGTCTGTACATGTTGTGCATGTTCAGGCACAAACTGCAAATATTGCTGTTGAAGACACTAGTCTGCCTGGGGCTTTTGACAGTTTTGAAACAATTTCTAAGAATAATGTGTCTGTCCAGGAGCTTGAGCTGGAGGGCTTTTCTAATAGAGATAATGTTCAGGCATTTTCTGCTGGGAAAATCAAAGGCTTGGCTGATAACAGTAAGAATACACCAGGGAACAAATCTGTGCAGGCTGTGCATGTTCAAGATTTTGGGTTTGTTGGATCAAATAAAGGCAAAAGTTTGCAGTCCTCTAAGACATGGTCTGGTATGCAAAATACTGGCCTGAAAGTCTTTCCAGGCTTGGAGAACTCTTTCTATCATCTTAATAATCTAATTGATGATCCCTCTACAATAGATAGGGGGGGACTACAATACTATGAATTTTTCCTTTTGGAATATTAGAGGGCTAAATAAGTCCTCTAAACAGCATATGGTCAAGATTCATATTCAACAATACCATCTATCTTTTATGGCTCTCATTGAAACTAAAATCAAAGCATGCAATATTCCTACTATAGCAAAGAAAATTGCTTGTAATTGGAAATGGTGTTCAAATGTTATCAATTCTTCCAAAGCTAGAATTCTGATTTTATGGGATCCAAATACTTTGGACATCCAAGTTGACAGCTATTCTCATCAACATTTTACTTGCCAAGTTAAATCCATAGATGGAAGAATAGACTGTGTTATCTCCTCTATATATGGATATAATCAAAATGAGAATAGGAAAGCTCTCTGGCTTGAGTTAAGGCAAATTCAACATAGAGTTGGGAATAAGCCTTGGATTCTCAGTGGTGATTTCAATGCTATATCTGGTGATGAGAACAAATTAGGAGGAGCTATGGTTACTGAGACTGAAACACTGGATATCAAGGAATTCATAGATGACTGCCAACTTACTCATATGAAAACTGAAGGGTGCTTCTTTACTTGGAACAACAAACAGGAGGCAAATACTAGAGTGTGGAGCAGACTTGATAGAACTCTAGTCAATGATGCTTGGCTTAATCTATACAACTCTAGCCATGTTGAATATTTGCTACCCAATTGCTCTGATCATTCTCCTGCATTGGTGTCAATATATGATGAATGTGTCCAAGGGAAAAAAACCTTTCAAATTCTTCAATATGTGGAGCAAGCATGATGATTACTTACCTACTGTGACTTCCATCTGGCAAGGGAAAATTCCAGGTTGTATCATGTTTTCTGTTACCAGTAAATTGAAGCTCCTGAAAATAGCCCTCAAAGACTTGAATAAGAAAAATTTTCACAATATTTCTGAGCAAGTTATCAGAGCAAGGATTAATATGCAGAATGCTCAACAAAATTTACAATCAGATCCTCTTAATGCTGACTTGATTGATCAGGAAAAAAAATGTTTGCTCACATACAACAAATTGCTGGAGTGTGAAATTTCTTTCTATCAACAAAAATCCAGAATTCAGTGGTGTACTCAAGGGGACAGGAGTTCAAGCTTCTTTCATTCTGCTGTCAAAGCTAAAAGGCATCTCAATAGAGTAAGGGTTCTATATGATAGTGCAGGAAATAGAATCACTGATAGTGATTTAATCATTCAGGAGCTTCTTGAGTACTACAAGCAGCTATTGGGTTCAAGCACAACCTTAGCCAAACCTGATAGTAGTGTCATTCAAAATGGTCCATGTTTAAATGATGCTCACATAAGATTCTTATCTTCAGCTGTGACTAGAGATGAAATTAAGCATGCTGTCTTCTCAATGGATGATAGGAAAGCTCCGGGCCCTGATGGATTTGGTATATCCTTCTATAAGTCAGCTTGGTGCATTATTGGTGATGAGGTATCTGAAGCTATTCTGGAATTCTTTAAAACAGGTAAAATTCTGGGTATGATAAATTCAACTGCCATTACTTTGATTCCAAAAGTGAAGTGCCCCAAGACTCCATCAGATTTCAGACCTATTGCTTGCTGCAATAGTCTATACAAAATTATTTCCAAAATACTGGCCAATAGAATCAAAGCTGTGATGGTATACTTAATAAATGACAGCCAGTCTGCCTTTGTTAAAGGTAGACAAATCTCTAGCAACATTCTTCTTGCAAATGAGATTGTGAAGAACTATAACAAGAAACATATCTCTCCTAGAATTATGTTGAGTATCGATATCAAAAAAGCCTTTGATACTGTTAACTGGGACTTTCTAAATGAGATGTTAAAAGGCCTTGGATTTCCTGTTAATTTCATCAACTGGATTATGGTTTGCATCTCAACCCCAAAGTTTTCTTTATCATTAAATGGTACTCTTCATGGTTATTTCAAAGGCAAAAGGGGTCTTAGGCAAGGTGATCCTATCTCTCCATACTTATTCAACTTGGGTATGGAATTTCTATCAAGAAGGCTGGACTTGCTCAAGGAGAACAGATCATTTAAGTATCATCCTGGATATGCTAAGCTTAAAATATCTCATCTTATGTTTGCTGATGACCTCCTACTTTTCTCCAAAGGAGATCCTCATTCTGTGGAGCTGCTCCTCAATTGTTTTAAAGACTTCTGTACTGTGTCTGGGCTTGAAGCAAATCCAGACAAATGCAAAGTATTCTATGGAGGAGTTGATGAAAGCACTAAGGGATCTGTTAACATGCTTTTAAATTTTAATGAGGAGGTCTTCCCTATCAAATATTTGGGAGTTCCATTAATATCCAAAAGGATATCTTTCAATGACTGCTCTGCACTTCTGAACAACATAGCAAGTCAGTTTCAGTCCAGTTTGAAGAACAGACTGCTTTCATATGCTGGCAGATTACAAATTATTAGAACCATCATTCTGGGCATTCAAACCTACTGGTTATCAAATTATGTCCTCCCTATTAAAGTCCTTAAGAAAATAGATGAATTGTGCAGAGTCTTTCTGTGGACCAAAACTGAAATCACTCACAAAAGTCCTCTTATATCCTGGGATAAGGTATGTTTGAGCAGGAAGCAGGGTGGACTTGGCATATATTCAGCTCCGCTATGGAATCTTGCTGCTACTCTAAGAACTCTATGGCTCATTCATGAAAATAAGGAAAGTCTCTGGATTAAGTGGATTCATGGCTCATACTTAAGTAACAATGATATCTGGCATGTCCAATCAAAAAGCAGGGATTCTTGGATGTGGAAAAGTATTATGAAAACAAGAGATAAGGCCTTGAGAACTTATGGTGGTGCTGACAACCTGAAGCACATTATTCAAAACTGTGTCAGGGACTCAAAAATTCAACTCTCAGTGCTGTATGCTGCCCTTTCCCCTGCTACTCCAGCTGTTCCATGGTTTAAAACAGTTTGGGTTAATGCAAATTTGCCCAGACACTCATTTATCAGCTGGCTAACAGTTCAAAACCGACTACTCACACAAGATAGACTGCTCAAGAGAAATATTGTGAGTGTTAATACCTGTTGCTGGTGTTCGGGTTCAGAGAGCAGAGATCATCTCTTTTTTGATTGTCTCTACTCTAGGGAGGTTTGGTGCATGGTCATGAACTGGTTACAATTTAGATGGAAATCTACCAGCTGGAGACAGATCATCAACTGGTATTGCTATTCTTTGAGGGGGAATGGCTTTAAGCAAAAAGTCAAGAAAATGGCTCTTACTACTTCAATCTATTGCATTTGGTGTGAAAGGAACTCAAGAATTTTCAGACAGGAAGGAAAATCAGCATCTCAATTGTTTAAAGAGATAAAATTTAACCTCCTAACAGTCATCCTCAATGGCCCTTTTTCGGCAGAAGAAAAGGAGTGGATAAGCACACTGTAAATAGAACGCAGTGGTGTTTGTAGCTATTTTGTAATCTCAGGCTTTCTGAGAAATTGGATGTGCATAACTTTCTACATTTGGGAGATGAATAAAGTTTTCATTAACCAAAAAAAAAAAAAACACTCTACAGTTTTCGAGTAGATGCAATAAGCTAATTTTTAGCATAGTTTGATATTGTAATGACATTTTCGTGTTGCAACAACATCCAATCATTCCGAATTGGGATTTTAATTTGAAACTTAATTACTCTCTTTTAAGTAATATGTTACATTCCTGTCTAGAATATAATAAAATCCTATAATAGAAATATCTATCATGCTTATCTATTCCTCTATAATAATGGGAGGATCCAATATTCATTATTCATGCTACAGTAAAATGCTACGGTGAATTACTATTGTAGCATTACTACTATACGATTATTACCGTAGCTCAGACGGGATACTGTAAAATAAAAAAATTGTTATTATAGTACCTACAAAAATCTGTATTTAAATACAAATTATTGTAGCAGAAATAAAAAAATAGAGGTCGTGCTTTGCACGGGGTGCACACTAGTATGTATCAATATGAAAAGAAATGCTTTGACTAAAATCAAATAAATTATACAAGTACTCATGGCCTACATTTTATACAGGTTTAGCAAGAAATACAAATTTAATTTTAGAATAAGTGACTCGATATGACTTAAGGATCAATGTGAATATTTAGCGATTTTCTATCAGGTCGTCGAATCTCATTTTGATCACTTATATGTTCATTCTCTAGAGAGAGAAATCTGAGAAGTTTCTCAGCTGGAGAGGAGACAAATTTGAAAATTTATCGCATTTCTTACAATGTGCAAAAATAGCATTCCTCATCCTCGTCACTTCAATAAAAAGACATAAGTTATTGAATGATGCCAATACAAATACATATAACTAATAAAATATTTAAATTTCACAATTGCATCCATACAAAAAACACGCTTTGGCTTTTTAAATAAACGTCAAATTTCCATTTAAATATCTATAAGGATAAATTTCACCATCCCCTCTTGATTTTTGGGGTTAATTGCATCATTCTTAAATTTAACTTAATCCCAAAGTGAAAATATTATTGGAAAAGTATGACTAGCTGGAGGCCTAAAATTTAACTCAAGCTGGTGAGGCAGATAAACTTCCCAAGTGAAAGCTTTTTTACCCTAATTTTTTTTTTCTTTTTTCACTTTGATATCCTAAGTTCCAGTTTAATTTATTTCTCTTCGATACTTCCGTCCAAATTTTGTGACATTTTCTCATTAGAAATGTATCATGCGTTGCTCCATTATACATTCACCTCCGGTGAAAAATAGTACCCCGAGCAGTATACTGTAAGAAACAGATTACTAAAATTTATTTTGTATATACTTTGTGGAACTAACTTAAATCCTATTGTGATATAAGAATCTATTTGGCAAACTGGGTTATATCAGCTTTGAGCAAGAATTAAACTTTAGATGGAATTAAAAGGCTTAGAGTGATAACTGTTCTCACGCTGTTAATAAAAAAAAACATTTTCATAAATGAAGACAAAGCATGATATAAAAAAGTTTAAAAAATTACCCTCCTAAGGCTACAGTGGCCCTGGCTTGTGAGAGGGCAGAATGGGGAAGAAAAGGAAATGGTTCTAGTTTTCGCTTGATGATTTTGCTTTCAGTTTAGTCCCACATCGACAAATTCAGAGGAGTCATGGGGGTGTCGGGCTATAAAGTAACGGGCCTGGACTCGTTTAGAAGGCACGCAGCTGCGTGGTGAGCACAGAGCGAACTATTCTTTCGCCTTTTACTAAAGAATACCGTGTGCTCTCCACATTCAATCAGCATACGCCACTTTTTGGGGGGCGTCCTCTCTCAAAAGAGGACCCCAACAATTCGAAAATTTAACTTTTGGGTTAACAGTTAGTGAATTTTTACTTTCATTGCCACTGCGAAAGCGTTGGAAGTACGTATTCACCTCAGGCATCCCCGAGTAGACACACGCATGCAATGTTAAAATCTCAGTAATGAGAAAACAAGACTAAAATTTACAAGTAGTCTCAATCCTATCCAAACTTTTCTTCCTAGCATAAAGAGTTCATCCAAGCACGATAGTTAAAGGCACCCACGACCTGAAAATAGAAGTCAGCACGATCACCTTAACCCTCTTCACCGTATCAGCTGAGCCCCTGTATGCATCCTTTTGTTTCTTTCAAACCTTAACCCTCTTCATCGTATCATGCTAAGCTTCGACATAACCCTGTATGCATCCTCCTGTTTCTTTCATATGAAATCAAGTAAATTGCAGCTGCAAAATAAGTTCTTTTTACTCTTATCAAAAGACTGTCCCCTTTGCTGAATCATCCAAAATTAGTGATAAAATGGCGAACGACAACTATTACTATGCAGAAATGACTAAGTGTTAATCCTCTCCCAGGAGCCGACACGTGTTGATACTAGCTAAGCATCAGATCGACTTCACCCTAGGCAGAACGACTCGAGCAATATCGACACTCGACCTTCCTAAGGAGGGGCGGGTCGAAAAGCGTCCTCACTCGAAGCCACTACTTGAGTCGACCCTACACCTCTACTATAGGTTTGGCGAAGAAATTAGAGAAGAACATATTCTAGGAAGCAGGAAACATTTTGGAGGCTTCACGGTCGACCGCGAACTTTGTGGAGGTCGATCGCGTACGTGCACAAGACAGAGTGGTCTCTAGATTTTTGACGGTCGACCGCGATAACATGTCCGGTCGATCGCGGACCCTGTAATCGATTTACGTGGTTTCTGTCGTTCTGTCCAGTCGACCGCGACGTCAAGTACGGTCGACCGCGAGTCGGGCTCGGGTCTGTTCTGGTTTACTGTTTTGTTTGGGATTTGTGTTTGTTTTAAATATCAACACATGTTTTAGGGTTTCTTTAGGCTTGTTGTGGGGATTGTTTTTGGGGTTATTGGAGCACAGAAAAGAGAGATATTTCTGAACTATTAGTTAGGGTTATTGTTTGAGAGATTGAGAGCTTTGTTGGTGAGATTAGTTGGTTTGTTTTAAGTGATTTGTAATCTCAGTTTGTACTCTACTTTCAAGTTGATTAATTTTCCTTTCAAGTTGATTTTCAACTTCTGTTTTGTATTTTTTAAACATATCAAAAGCTTCATCTTTTGTTCTTAAAAGATAAACATACATATATCTACTGCAATCATCAACAAAAGTGATAAAGTATCTTTTTCCTCCTCTAGTTAACATACCATTCAATTCACATATATCAGAATGTATTAAATCTAAAACTTTAGAATCTTTGCGAGAAACACTTGGAAAAGATTTCTTTGTTAATTTAGACTTAGCACAAATTTCACATTTATCAAATTCACCATTAAAGTTAATGAAGTCTAACTTTCTCATATTTTTCAAATAGCGAAAATTTAAATGTGCTAAGCGATCATGCCATAAATATGAAGACTCAACAATATAAACAGAAGATATAACTTTATTATTAATACTTAGTTGATACATTCCATCACAAGAGTAGCCCTTTCCCACAAACATCCCGTTCTTAGACAGGATAACATTATTTGACTCAAAAGCAACCCGAAACCCTTTCTTACAAAGAAGATCAACAGAAACTAAGTTCTTTCTAACTTCGGGTACATACAGAACATTTATAAGAGTCAATTTCTTTCCAGAAGTAAAATCTATATCAACAGTCCCTTTTCCAGCAACCTTTGCACAAGCATTATTCCCCATTTGCACTTCTGTAATTTCCGAAATTTCTTCAAATCCTTTGAACAAGGATTTGTCCTTGCAAACGTGGATTGTTGCTCCAGAATCAAGCCACCATCCAGACTTAACAGAAGCCATATTGATTTCAGAAATCATAGCGACCAGATTCTCTTCTATCATATTTGCAGAAGCCTTTGATTTTACATTATTATTTTTTCTGTGACGACATTCTTTAGCAAAATGTCCAGGCTTGCCGCAAATAAAACAGGACCCCTTTTTCTTCTGAAAATTCTTCTTTTTAAAGTGTTGTCCACTTTTCTTTACTTGAAGGTTCACATTTTTTACCGAAGATTCATTCTTCTCCACGGTGTGGACCTTACAATCACTTTGGACAGAATTTTTCGAATCACGTATGCGTGACTCCTCTTCAATTCTAAGATTCTTCTGAAGTTGTTCCAAAGAGATATCCTCAGTTTTATGCATTAGTTTCTTCGAATAATCTTTCCAAGTTGATGGTAGTTTTGCAATAATTGCAGCAACTTGAAAAGACTCTGGAAGAACTATTTTGAGAACATGAATCTTATTAACCAGAACCTCCAATTCATGAACTTGCTCTAGGACAGACTTGTCATCAACCATTTTATATTCTAGATATTTTGCAATTAAATACTTGTTTGTACCTTCCTCCTCGGCTTTGTATTTAAATTCCAGTGCGTTCCAGATCTCCCTTGCCGACTTTATCCTCGTGAAAAGATCATATAATCGGTCCGAAAGTGTGTTCAGAATGTGACCGCGACACAACACTTCATCTTCCTCCCGTTTTGCCTTCTGCTTTTTGATTTCTTCTATTTCCTCCTCAGTAGGTTGTTTGCCATCTGCACTTGGTTTTGGATCTTCTATGGGCTGCAGATTGGGGTTGAGAATGTAGGAGATCTTCAATGCTGTAAGAAGAAACATCATCTTGTCTTGCCAGCGAGAGAAATTGTTCCCGTCGAATCGGTCCAATTTGACCATGTCTTGATTCATCACCTTGATTGATTCCGACTCCATTGTAGCTTAAATATTTCTTTAAGATTGTTAGTTTTAATATTGAAGGAGACAGAAATTCTGAGGCGTGAAACACTTTCCTTAAAGAAATATTTGCCCCCACTTGATATTCAAAGTTGCTTCGGGTTAATGCAAATTTTCTTCCCAGGATACAACAGAAAATGAAAATTCCAGTAAGCAAATCTGGAATTTTCCTTAATTCGTTGTGAAACAAGTTTGTAATATTGCAGAAGTTTTTGATAGAAAAGATTCAGAGAAAGAATTATTTTTTTTTTTGATATCTGAAAATATAAACTATTTATAGATTTTGAAAAGGTGCTTCCAACAGTCACAACTTTTCAAAACACCCCTTAGAACAAACAGCCACTTTTCAACAGTCACTTGTCTTTTCATAAATTTTAAAATTCAAAATAACATTAGAAATAATATATTCAATATATAATTATATATTAAAAATAGAACATTTAATCCATTCCTGTCTAGAATATAATAAAATCCTATAATAGAAATATCTATCATGCTTATCTATTCCTCTATAATAATGGGAGGATCCAATATTCATTATTCATGCTACAGTAAAATGCTACGGTGAATTACTATTGTAGCATTACTACTATACGATTATTACCGTAGCTCAGACGGGATACTGTAAAATAAAAAAATTGTTATTATAGTACCTACAAAAATCTGTATTTAAATACAAATTATTGTAGCAGAAATAAAAAAATAGAGGTCGTGCTTTGCACGGGGTGCACACTAGTATGTATCAATATGAAAAGAAATGCTTTGACTAAAATCAAATAAATTATACAAGTACTCATGGCCTACATTTTATACAGGTTTAGCAAGAAATACAAATTTAATTTTAGAATAAGTGACTCGATATGACTTAAGGATCAATGTGAATATTTAGCGATTTTCTATCAGGTCGTCGAATCTCATTTTGATCACTTATATGTTCATTCTCTAGAGAGAGAAATCTGAGAAGTTTCTCAGCTGGAGAGGAGACAAATTTGAAAATTTATCGCATTTCTTACAATGTGCAAAAATAGCATTCCTCATCCTCGTCACTTCAATAAAAAGACATAAGTTATTGAATGATGCCAATACAAATACATATAACTAATAAAATATTTAAATTTCACAATTGCATCCATACAAAAAACACGCTTTGGCTTTTTAAATAAACGTCAAATTTCCATTTAAATATCTATAAGGATAAATTTCACCATCCCCTCTTGATTTTTGGGGTTAATTGCATCATTCTTAAATTTAACTTAATCCCAAAGTGAAAATATTATTGGAAAAGTATGACTAGCTGGAGGCCTAAAATTTAACTCAAGCTGGCCAGGCAGATAAACTTCCCAAGTGAAAGCTTTTTTACCCTAATTTTTTTTCTTTTTTCACTTTGATATCCTAAGTTCCAGTTTAATTTATTTCTCTTCGATACTTCCGTCCAAATTTTGTGACATTTTCTCATTAGAAATGTATCATGCGTTGCTCCATTATACATTCACCTCCGGTGAAAAATAGTACCCCGAGCAGTATACTGTAAGAAACAGATTACTAAAATTTATTTTGTATATACTTTGTGGAACTAACTTAAATCCTATTGTGATATAAGAATCTATTTGGCAAACTGGGTTATATCAGCTTTGAGCAAGAATTAAACTTTAGATGGAATTAAAAGGCTTAGAGTGATAACTGTTCTCACGCTGTTAATAAAAAAAAACATTTTCATAAATGAAGACAAAGCATGATATAAAAAAGTTTAAAAAATTACCCTCCTAAGGCTACAGTGGCCCTGGCTTGTGAGAGGGCAGAATGGGGAAGAAAAGGAAATGGTTCTAGTTTTCGCTTGATGATTTTGCTTTCAGTTTAGTCCCACATCGACAAATTCAGAGGAGTCATGGGGGTGTCGGGCTATAAAGTAACGGGCCTGGACTCGTTTAGAAGGCACGCAGCTGCGTGGTGAGCACAGAGCGAACTATTCTTTCGCCTTTTACTAAAGAATACCGTGTGCTCTCCACATTCAATCAGCATACGCCACTTTTTGGGGGGCGTCCTCTCTCAAAAGAGGACCCCAACAATTCGAAAATTTAACTTTTGGGTTAACAGTTAGTGAATTTTTACTTTCATTGCCACTGCGAAAGCGTTGGAAGTACGTATTCACCTCAGGCATCCCCGAGTAGACACACGCATGCAATGTTAAAATCTCAGTAATGAGAAAACAAGACTAAAATTTACAAGTAGTCTCAATCCTATCCAAACTTTTCTTCCTAGCATAAAGAGTTCATCCAAGCACGATAGTTAAAGGCACCCACGACCTGAAAATAGAAGTCAGCACGATCACCTTAACCCTCTTCACCGTATCAGCTGAGCCCCTGTATGCATCCTTTTGTTTCTTTCAAACCTTAACCCTCTTCATCGTATCATGCTAAGCTTCGACATAACCCTGTATGCATCCTCCTGTTTCTTTCATATGAAATCAAGTAAATTGCAGCTGCAAAATAAGTTCTTTTTACTCTTATCAAAAGACTGTCCCCTTTGCTGAATCATCCAAAATTAGTGATAAAATGGCGAACGACAACTATTACTATGCAGAAATGACTAAGTGTTAATCCTCTCCCAGGAGCCGACACGTGTTGATACTAGCTAAGCATCAGATCGACTTCACCCTAGGCAGAACGACTCGAGCAATATCGACACTCGACCTTCCTAAGGAGGGGCGGGTCGAAAAGCGTCCTCACTCGAAGCCACTACTTGAGTCGACCCTACACCTCTACTATAGGTTTGGCGAAGAAATTAGAGAAGAACATATTCTAGGAAGCAGGAAACATTTTGGAGGCTTCACGGTCGACCGCGAACTTTGTGGAGGTCGATCGCGTACGTGCACAAGACAGAGTGGTCTCTAGATTTTTGACGGTCGACCGCGATAACATGTCCGGTCGATCGCGGACCCTGTAATCGATTTACGTGGTTTCTGTCGTTCTGTCCAGTCGACCGCGACGTCAAGTACGGTCGACCGCGAGTCGGGCTCGGGTCTGTTCTGGTTTACTGTTTTGTTTGGGATTTGTGTTTGTTTTAAATATCAACACATGTTTTAGGGTTTCTTTAGGCTTGTTGTGGGGATTGTTTTTGGGGTTATTGGAGCACAGAAAAGAGAGATATTTCTGAACTATTAGTTAGGGTTATTGTTTGAGAGATTGAGAGCTTTGTTGGTGAGATTAGTTGGTTTGTTTTAAGTGATTTGTAATCTCAGTTTGTACTCTACTTTCAAGTTGATTAATTTTCCTTTCAAGTTGATTTTCAACTTCTGTTTTGTATTTTTTAAACATATCAAAAGCTTCATCT
>NC_033797.1:81154779-81156600 GCF_001876935.1 Asparagus officinalis | reverse complement strand
GGGCAAAGTACAGGGGGGCTAGTCACACGAAGTTCCCACTTTTGGGGCCTGGACACATTTTTCCCTTTATAAAATTATAAAAAAATTTAGGATGGTTCTTCAAAAAACTACTATAATTTGTGATGATTTTGTATAAAAACCCTTTCATATAAAATACTCTGTACTTATTTTTTGCCTTACCATTCACGAAGGTGGTAGTCCGGTAGAATCCACAATAATAAACCACAGAACAAAAGGTAGGACAGCGGTGGGGCCAAGACATGTACAAAAAGCCAAGGGCATCGAAAGACCACGTCACCCATCTGTTAACCAAGCGGCTCACACGTTCGTCGCCGTGCAACCACAACGCGAACAAAAAGGCCGGATTCTCGCTATTGACCGCAGCGCTGCTGGGTCTTTGATTTAAATTCCAATGCATTGCATCAAGCCCCCTTATATCTGCCTCATCCTCGGCCGACATTTCCCGTGCCCTGGCCATCCAACTTACCAAATTACGTACATGCCATGGCTTATCCACACGTGTCCATATTCAGTTGGCAAGCGGGAGGACTGAATGGTTCTAGTACAGTTGGGAGTGTCGGCAATGATGTCATGTGTGTACCCTACAGAACAATCCACAGGTGTACGGCTAGCCTGTAGACGGTTTACCCCCATACCGTAGCTTTATTGTTTTAAGAGCTGGTGGTATGTGATGAAAATGCTTTATATACATGAGTGATTATAAAGCTTCTCCCTTGCCCAAAAAAAAAGAAGTAAAATGTCAAGTACTCTTTGCTAAGTATTATTGTACTGGTTTGTACAGCTGGGAAACCCAAAGGTCGATGGGCTAGCTGGCTAGATATATACTAGGGTTTTGCTATTTGGCTCGCAGGGGGCGTCGCGAGCCAACTCGCGAGAGGAGGAGGGGGTAGGCGAGTGGGCCCCACAAAGTGAATTGGCGTCGCGGCGGGCCGCCGCGAAGCCAAAAAAGCATTTCTGTATAAACTAATATACATACTGTTAACGTCGACTCCTGGGAGATAAAAGTACACTTTATCAAATATAGCTGTGCATAGGGCTGTTCAAACAGGCCGGCCTGACCTAGCCAGGATTTCTGAGTCCAGACCCGGATTTTAATCTGGGCCGTGCAAAATGCCGAGCTCGGGCACCCCGCAAAATGACGAGCCCGGACCCGGAGTGCCCGGGCCTGGGTCTGGGTCCAGAGCAAACCTAGCCGGCGCAGATTTTTTGTATTTTTTATATTTTTGCTAAAATTTGATTAAAAAGTAGATCAATCTTATTATATTTATATAAATATGTATTAGTATATACTTATATATTAGTATATAGT
The DNA here is from genome assembly GCF_001876935.1 of Asparagus officinalis. NCBI lineage: Eukaryota > Viridiplantae > Streptophyta > Magnoliopsida > Asparagales > Asparagaceae > Asparagus > Asparagus officinalis. The sequence continues at coordinate 81,155,270 of NC_033797.1, read as the reverse complement.
TATATATTATATGTAAATATATATAAGTATATATTAATGATCAAATCATACTATAATTATATGTAGTACACATTACAAATATATATATATATAAGTATATTCAATTATATATTAATGACAATGTACACTTAAAAATATATATAACTATACACTAATGACCATATCATACGATATATATATATATATATATATAAGTATATATTAATGATCAAATCATACTATAATTATATGTAGTACACATTACAAAAATATATATATATAAGTATATTCAATTATATATTAATGACAATGTACACTTAAAAATATATATAACTATACATTAATGACCATATCATATAATATATATATATATATATATATATACACACACACACACACCACACACTATATACATAAGTATATTCAATTATATATTAATGACAATGTACACTTAAAAATATATATAACTATACATTAATGACCATATCATACTATATATATATATATATATA
>NC_033797.1:81094588-81153254 GCF_001876935.1 Asparagus officinalis | reverse complement strand
TATATATATATAGAGAGAGAGAGAGAGAGAGAGAGAGAGAGAGAGAAAGAGAGTAAGACTCCTATCAACTTTAAGTTGATATCTACCAAACTTCCTAGCCACTCATTTATTAATATAAATTTTTTTTATATCATGCAAAGATCCCTAGGTAATATGAGTGTCTAAAAAGTTTGATGGATAACGTTTTGCTATTCACTTAAGTGGATTAAAAGTTTGATGGATAACTTTATATATATATATATATATATATATATATATAGAGAGAGAGAGAGAGAGAGAGAGAGAGAGAGAGAAAGAGAGTAAGACTCCTATCAACTTTAAGTTGATATCTACCAAACTTCCTAGCCACTCATTTATTAATATAAATTTTTTTTATATCATGCAAAGATCCCTAGGTAATATGAGTGTCTAAAAAGTTTGATGGATAACGTTTTGCTATTCACTTAAGTGGATTAAAAGTTTGATGGATAACTTTTTGTAGGAAACCCCTAATAATTTGTAGGAAACCCCCAATAATTGTTGGGGAGTAAACAATCCAATTTAGAGTTGATGGATCTTAAATAGAGACTAGGAATTAATTTTAAACCAAAAACTATAGCTACCAGATATTGACATCAGCTTCTACTTTAAAGTGATCACTCTTATTTATCCTATCCAATGTGAGACTATACTCACATATTAATAAGAATAACTTCTAAAATCTCATTAAACCCCCAATAATATTTTGAATTACTGAAAATCTTTAATAAGCTTTCGTATTTTGGAGACAATCCTCATGACAATGTCAATCACATTTGCGTTGATGACACATTTAGATCTAAATGTGATTGATGCCGTCATGGAGGTTTCCTACGAACGCAAAAACTAATTAATAGTTTTCTGCAATTCTAATAATTATTTGTGGTTTAATGAAATTTTAGAAATCGTTGGGATCTACTGCAACACATTGAAAGTTCTCGGAGGTTTAGTGATTTGCCCTATTTTTATTAGGACATAAGGCGTAGTATTTGCCTACAGAGACGAGTGGTTATAATATTTTTAATTAAAGAAGTATAGATTATTCTATTTGATAAGTTTTAAACATACTAATTTAATTAGTGTACCAATGTGAATAAAAGTCTCCAATTTTTTATTGTCAACATTTTGATAAGAATTAGAAGAATATCCTGTTTGGAACAATTTCCAGAAGTAGATACTTTATGCTCTTTGTGATATTTACTAATTGGAAAAATATGTATAGAATAGTAACGATTGTTGGATAGGGAATTCCTAATCTATTTTGGTAACATAAGATTATTAGGATTCCTATTCTATTTTGGTAACATGAGGTTATTAGGATTCCTAATCTATTTTGGTAATAGGTTATTAGGATTCTTAATTTGATTTGGTTTTGGTTTAGAATTCCTACTATGTTTATGATTTTAGGATTTCTATATATATGGAACAATTGGAAGAGATTTTGGTTTAGAATTCCTACTATGTTTATGATTTTAGGATTTCTATATATATGGAACAATTGGAAGAGAAAATTGGTGAAGAAGAAAAATTGGGGATATTTGGAGCACAGAAAAGATGTATTTTCTGAGCTATTTGTTTAGGGTTTTGTGGATATTTGGAGCACAGAAAAGATGTATTTTCTGAGCTATTTGTTTAGGGTTTTGTTTGGAGAGATTAATAGCTTGTTGGTGAGATTAGTTTGTGAGCTATTTGTTTAGGGTTTTGTTTGGAGAGATTAATAGCTTGTTGGTGAGATTAGTTTGTTCCTTCGAATGATTTGTAATCTCAGTTTGTACTATTTCTCTATTAGTGAAACCCCATCCCCTTCTTGTCCCGTGGACGTAGGCAATTGCCGAACCACGTAAAACTATTGTGTTTGGATTTGTGCCGTTGTTTTGATTTGTTTGGCCTTTATCTCGACGTTTGTTTGATTTGGTTCTCGAAGCACGCCCGTTTGGTTGCCATGCTTCCGCGACGTGCACAACAAATGGTATCAGAGCTCGGGCTACGCTTGGGCTATTTGGAGAAGTAGATCAATTTGGAAGTTCGACTAGGGCTTCGTTTGGTGATAAATGTGTGATCTTTTTGGTAAAGACTCTATCTTTTTCAGTTTGGATCTATTCTTCGTTTGTTCCGCATTGGTTTGTTGGTGCTTGGGCTATTTGGAGGAGTAGATCACTTTGGAGGCTCTTCGAGGGCTTCGTTTTGAGATAAAGGTGAGATTTTTCCTATTTGTGGATCTCGTTGCCGTCGTGCGGGGTGAGATCACTTGGAGACTCTTGTTAGGGTTTTATTTTGAGGTAAAATCCTCTCCTTTATCAGTTTAGATCTATTCTTCATTTGTTGGTGCTTTGAGATAGTTGGCCGAGATAGAAGGATTTGAGGCTGGGTTATTTGTTTATTGATACAGTACATTGGATTATTGAGAAGTGCCCTTGACCTGCATATTAAAGTCCTTTTGAGCACGTTGGTATGAGCAAGGAGACCGAGGTGGAGTTTGGCACTTCTATTTGATGATTAAGGGGTCTTCTATTTGGTGTTCATTCAGGCATTTAGGGGCCTTCCAAAGAGGCATCATTGAAAGGTAAATTGGTATTTTGGTTTCCTATGTTGGGGATTATACTAGGCATTTGTGGGTTGCAACCAAATCCCGTTGGTTTTGAAGTCCTAGTAGTCAACAACAGTTGAAGAAGTGTATTGGGAGTAAGGTGAAGGTACTTCATTCTGGTTGTAGAAGGAGGTACAAGAGGGACCTACTGTATTTGTGCCGAGCTCATGGCAGTTTGAAACACTTCATTGGTGTGGAAACTTTGAGGCGACAAGGCGAGATGGCAGATTTGGGTAGCTGTTCCTTTCTGGAGGAGGATCGGTGTTTGATGTCGAGCATTGGCATTGGTGTGCAGGCTACGACATGTTTGGGCCGTCTTATGTACAGGTTGCCAACTGCTGCATGTATAGATATGGGATCTGATGGAGCTGCTTCAGTTTTTGGGTTGCGTCGGATGTTTGGCTACCCAGCACTTGGTCACATCGTGGATGTGAGATTTGATCCGATATCACATTTAGGATTCAGAGGCGTGTTTGATTATCAGGTATTGGCTTCTGACATTGTTCTGAGCAGGCATGTCACGTTTGACTCTCAGCAGGTGGAGAGTGGTGATCAGATCTTTGGGACATCACAGCAGGTGGAGAGTGATACTACTCCACATTGTGAGGAAACTCCATATCATACTGCATCATTTGGGATTCCAGCTGATGTGATACAGATTGGGAATCGTGTTGATTTGGATACAGATGATAGGTTGATTGATTCGAGTACAGCTGATGGATATAGTCTGGATATGACCATTGGTTCATCTCAGGTGAAGATGTTTGGATTAGTTCAGTTTGGAGCCATTGGAGGTGCTATCAGCCGCAGACTTGATCGTGATATTGGAGAAGGGTTGCGAACTCTTCTAGTGGATTAAAGCCTTTGGAGGCCATTTGGGTGAACTACGTGAAGGCTTGATTCCTTGGGCAAGAGGATACGTAGGCAGTCAGTTTTGATGTAGCCGATTTGGTGAGTACATATCAACATTTGTGTGAGTGTTCGCACTCCCGTTTGGGTCTCGACTTGTGTGGATGGAGTCCGTTGTCATGAGTCCGTTACCGTGGCGTACTGGACGCAACAAGTGAGACATTTGGTTTGGTCGGTGTCGGCTCAGTTTTGGGAAAACTTCGCCGAGGTGGAGAATTGTTGGATAGAGAATTCTTAATCTATTTTGGTAACATGAGGTTATTAGGATTCCTAATCTATTTTGGTAATAGGTTATTAGGATTCCTAATTTGATTTGGTTTTAGTTTAGAATTCCTAGTATGTTTATGATTTTAGGATTTCTATATATATAGAACAATTGGAAGAGAAAATTGGTAGAGAAGAAAAATTGGGGATATTTGGAGCACAGAAAAGAGGTATTTTCTGAGCTATTTGTTTATGGTTTTGTTTGGAGAGATTAAGAGCTTGTTGGTGAGATTAGTTTGTTCCTTCTAGTGATTTATAATCTCAGTTTGTACTCTTTCTCTATTAGTGAAAACCCCATCCCCTTCTTGCCCTGTGGACGTAGGCAATTGCCGAACCACGTAAAACTATTGTGTTTGGATTTGTGCCGTTGTTTTGATTTGTTTGGCCTTTATCTCGACGTTTGTTTGATTTGGTTCTCGAAGCACGCCCGTTTGGTTGTCACGCTTCCGCGACGCGCACAACAACGATTATACTAAAGGACCTGGGATGCAAATCTACAGGGGAGGGGAGGGGGATGAATAGGATTGCCATTTTTTTAACCAACTAAAAATAAGCAACGAAAATATAATAAGCCAAAAATCTAAAAGCAAACTAACATAGAGACACATGAGATTTTTATAGTGGTTCGGATCAAAATTTTACGTCTACTCCTCCTTCTCGCGAAAAGCCTTCCTCATTATGACCAGAGTTCACCTGAATCACAACCTGATTCATTAGGCTTTAAAGACCACATCCTGAGATCTACCTGAAATCAGTCGTCTAACCTAACTCTTCACAATGATGAGATGTAACTTAGCCCAACGAGCCAAACCCTCAATTATCTTGGTTTGAGTATAATAGCCCTCAATTACCTTGGCTTGAGTACGCCGTCAACCTACAACTTTAAATACAACCAAACAAAATATTTAAAGTATAAAAAGAATAATCTTACAGCTCATTATTAAACTATTCTTCAAATCAATAAAGATTAAGATCTGTAAAGAAGTGGCATAGCGATATATGCATAGGCACTCCTTCCCACATAATCAAACTCTGATTGAAAACCGCAGCGAGAAGAAGTTAAAAGTGGCTCAGGGGATTTGATCATCTCTCTCTCTCTCTCTCTCTCTCTCTCTAACTTTAGAATAAAGATCTCTTCTTTTTGTATATTTACCTCCTTAAACTTCTCTTTAATTATAATCTCCAACCCTCCTTAAATAGAACTTGATAGCACAGAAAAGAGATACACAAAGCTGAGTGCAATTAGGATATCAAAAGGGCAAACGAATGGTTGCGTTTAAAGAATCAATTCCGCCAAAATACATCGTCGCCATCGATAGCTACTGTTCATATCTCAAAAAAATTTGTTAATTAGCTCCTGTATGCTATTGACGGTTTACTGTAGACCATTGATGCGCTCAACCTACCATTAATGATTAGATAAATCAAATGAAGAGCTTTCTGAAAAGATATTACAATACCAAATTTGATAACCGAGTCAAAAGTTATTGCTCGTGAAATTTTAGCATCGGTGTATATTTCCTGCCTACTGTTATCTATTTCAACGTTGTCTAAATAAAATGTTCATATCTCGAGCCACATATCCCTAAATTGAGTTCCGTTTGTTCTTATAGAATCTTGACAACGAGACAGATAGTCCCTATTCTCAAAATAGAGTTTCACTCTTGATATTTTTTCAGAATTAGCTATGATTAATTTATTATCTTGCTTTACACATTTCCAAACTTGATTTTGACTTCTTATAACCTGTAACTATGATGGTGCACTGTAGACTATCGATGGTTCTGATTCTAAGAGAATGAAAATAAAAACTTACTTCAAATAGGGTTCTAGCCTCTAAGTGAGAGAATGAAAATAAAAACTAACTCCAAAGAGGGTTCTAGCTTCTAAGTGAGAGAATGAAAGCAAGACTTAACTCCAAAGAGAGTTCTAGCCTCTAAGTGAGAGAATGAAAGGAAAAGAATGAACGAAAATAAAAACCAATTTCCAAGAGGGTTCTAGCCTCCTAGCGAATAGTGCAAGAAAATTAAATCTAAACTATACAATAAAATAAATCTATACTACAAAATAATTATAAAAAATAATGACATAAAAGTAAATCTACTCTACAAGGCATAAAAATAAATCTAATTCAAGAGGGTGCTAGCCCCTTGAATATCTAAAGCAAGAAAAGAAAACATTACAAGAAAAATAAAAAGATAAAAGAGAAAATTTACATTCCAATAGGGTTCTAGCCACTTAATGAAGGAAAATCTTCATCTTGATCTTTATGTTCATCTCATCTTCATCTTCATCATAACAGAAAGATGAAAAGAAAAATATGAAGAGGTAAAAAAATTATTTTATTAATTGCAATAAAGTTATAATTTTTGGAAGGTCTTCTTAATTAAGAGTAACCCTCCACTCCAAATAGAGTTTTTTTTATAAAAATTTTAATACTCAAACCCTCACCCTCTATCCCTACTTATAGCCTATAGCAAGCAATAAGAACCATTGGATTTTATTTGGGCTCCAAATATTAAATCTTAACCATAAAATAAGTTTGTGACAAGTCAATTGGTCAGTCAATCAATTTGAATTCAAAAATTCTAAAAATGTAGTTAGCTCTGTCTCGTCGAGATATGCAATTTTTATATATTATATGTTAAATTTTGCCTTTCGGATTGAGAGATATCACCATTTCTTTGTGGCTAATCATCTTAAACATGATTTTAACTTGTATTCTTTTTATATCGGATCATTCTTTCTTCGGCTTCTGTAGATTGCTTGGCTTGATCCCGGGCTTCAATAAAAGGTTAAAAAAATAAGGAAATTTGAGTTCTTTTTGATCTTTTATTCATTAATTCTTTATTAACATGTAAATTAAGATAAAACATATTTATTAGTGATATTTTTATTTAAACAAAATAGATAATGAGGGTATAAAATGTAATAAAAATGTGATAATTAGACAAACTATGGGAAGGATGATTCAGACGGCTTCAGGACGCGACTCTTCCTATACCAGGGCCGAGTCACAAGGTGTCCTCACTAGACTCACCATTCGAGTCGACCCCACTCATTTTACTCCATAAGGCCAGGCCAACAACCTTCGAGGCTGACGAAAAAGGTAGTATTTATCAGTCCACTCACAAGATCAACACGAAAGACATCATTTATCAACCCTCTCGTGAAGGCGGTGTATCCTCGGGCCCCTCGTCGATAGTCGATTGTCATCACATTAAATGATTGATCAGAATCATTATTTCTCCAGCTCCGAAAGTATTTATGACTCATCGGACCTCGTTAGCACCACACATAGTTTGTCACCCACACATTAAACACCTGGGTAACTCATCTCCCTCTACAGCCGACACCTACAAAGTAGATGACGACTGAGCCGCCTGCTTAGACCCAGCCGAAGTTACCTATCTAGCCATCGGATCTACTATAAAAGGAAACTTCTATCTACTTCTGAAGGTAAGCAAACTCTTGCTAAAAAATACACGATCTCAATACTTCTCCACTCAAGCTTATTACGGACTTGATCGTAGAAGGAACCACCGCAGATCCTAACTTAGAGATAACAAAATTGACACATACCCATTTGCCCACCCATACGCACCTACTATATAACCCATCCAAACCTACCCATTTAGTTAAATGAATCATAAATAGGTGTGTATTATTTCTATTAAAGATAAATGTGTCATAAATGTGTGGGCTATTACCCACTCGTTTTGCCTATTTAGATGAGTATTCTTTCAAAAGCACCCTCAAAGTTTTAAATGTTACAAAACATATTTTTAAAAGTTCAAAATTATAGAAAATACCTTAAAGATAACTAACAACCAATGCACATAAAATTAAGAAAATTACCAACAACCCCTTAAAAATATGAGATTTGCAAAAATACCCTCAAAGTTTAAAATGTTATAAAACACGCCCTCAAGAGATTTAAATTACAAAAAACTCTCAAAACTTTCTGACCTCACAAATGACACATGAAATCATGAAATTTTCACTAAGCCCATATAAATATAAAATTTGCAAATAACACCCACCAAGTCTTGGAAAATGAGAAAAACACTCTAAAGGGTTTAGAATTATAAAAACCACCATGATATTTCAAAACCTACAAATGACACTTGAAATTTTAAATTTACACATAGCCATTGTCAATTTATAATTTGCAAAAACACCCATAAAGTTTAAAAAATTACAAAATACGCCCTCAATAGTTCAAAATTACAAAACAATATCATAATTTTCTAAATTTAGGGTGGTTTTTGTAATTCTAAACCCTTGAGGTGTTTTTGCAATTTTTTTTGAAAAACTTTAAGGGTGCTATTCATAAAATTTTAATTTATAAGGTACTATTGAAAATTTTCTGATTTTATATGTATTTTTCAAGTTTAGAAAATTCTGAGAGTTTTTTTTATTTTTAACTATTAAGAGTGTTATTTCTAATTTTTAAACCATGAGGATGTTTTTTGAAAATTATAAATTTAGAAGGGTTTACTGATAATACTTGGATTTTATGTGTCATTTGTAGGTTTTGATATTTTAGGGTAGTTTTTGTAATTCTAAACCCTTGTGGGTGTTTTTCACAATTTTTAAAGCTTTAAGGTTATTTTTTAGAAATTTTAAATTTATAAGGACTACTAAAAATTTTAAGATTTCATGTTTCATTCGCAAGTTTAGAAAATTTTGAGATTTTTTTATACTTTTGAACTCTTGAGGGTGTTATTTATATTTTTTAAACTATGAGTTGTTTTTACAATTATATATTTATAGGGGGCTATTGGTAATATTTGGATTTCATGTACCTTAGTTTGGTTTATGAATTTTAGGGTCATTTTTTTAATTCTAAACCCTTGATGGTAATTTTTATATTTTAAAAATTAAGGGTGTGTTTTGCATTTTAAACTTATAGGGGATTGTTAAAAAAATTTAGATTTCATGTGTCATTTGTAAGTTTAGAAAATAGACCCCTAAAACTTTTTTATATATAAAAGTCCAGTAGTTAAATGTGTTATTGTGTTATCTATGGATCACCCATTTAATAAATGGGTGAGTGAAAAGTGATCTATTTAGCAAACGTTAAATAGGTTATAAATTGGCAAGTGGGCATAAATGTGTCCACCCATTTATAACCCACCCAAAACCCCTCCTATTTGACAACCTTATCCTAACTCTGACCTTCTCATGTGTTGTTCATGTGCAGGATGCAATTCGCCATATGGAACCTAACTATCTAAAGAAGATTGAGGACCCTAACACCCCACTTAATCCACACATTACGCCTTATTAGATAACTGATATCAACAGTTTGGCGCCCACGGTGAGGCCTTTCTTTCTTCTTTGCATAAAATGGCTGGTTCTAATCACCTAGGCCGATCCTCTAATCCATCCGTTGATGACCAACACATGGGCTATGTCACTCAAGCCTAGTTAGAGGAGTCATCTTGGAGGATTTTTTAATTTCTCCAGTAGAAGTTCTCTTCCTTCACGAACATGCTCCTCATCTGGATTCCTCCTCAGCAGCCCATTCCATCATTTGCTCCTTCTCCTCCCCCTCTTACGAGTCTAGCCGAGCAGTGACCACCTGAAGACTATGCTAAGCATACCTCTCCTCCACCCCCCCAATAGGCCCGCTTTCCCGTTCCGCCTCAATAGGCCCAGCCATATGTGGAGGCAATAGGGAAGACCCCTAGCTACGACCATGGTGTCCATGAACGAACTGTGTGGATGGCTTCACGTGGCCCCATATATCCCTATGTTGCTTTTGTATCCTTCCACTACCAATCTAGTGTCTGGTTACAACTAGACGCTCACTACTGTTGCCGAGACGATCAGAGGGAGCACTCTGCTCACCGACTGGATAATGAATTCTCTCTGTGCCAAATTCAAGATGCTTCATATTGAGAAATATAAATGTGAGAAAGATCCAACAGAGTATGCACACAATTTCTATGATCTGATGAACATGCATCAAGTGTCGAAGCCGATCATCTGTAGAGTTTTCCCGTCACCCTGACAGGAAGTGCCAAGAGGTCGTGGGACTCATTGGACAAGAAATACATCCATAGTTTTGAGCAACTCAATTAAAAATTTGTACAACACTTTTTGGCTGATTCTAAGTAAAAGAAGCCCTCCCATGTCTTGCTATAGATGAGAGAAGAACTTGGAGAAAACCTTAGGCACTACTTTAAGAGGTTCTAAGCCAAGTGGCTGGAAGTCGAAGACCCTGGTAACATAGTCTCCATGGCTACGATCTCTGGAGGACTCCTGAAAAACAAGCTGGTCGACTCGCTCATCATAGATTGATCACCAACTATAAGCAGCTGATGGCTAGGGTACGAGGGCACATGGAGCAGAAGATGCTCAAGTCCATAAGAAGGTGGCTAGAGATGTAGAAGCAGGCGGTGACATTAGCACCCACTGTAGGGGCCGAGTCCTCTCTTAAGGAGAAGATAGAGAAGAACCCACAAGAACAGACTCCAGGCCAAGTAGGACCGACAAGAGAGACCAGAGGAGAGAAGTGGTCAAGAGGCCAACCTCACTGTCCTTAATACCTCTCTCATGCAAGCCCTCCACAAGGTCCAAATGGAAGGACATCTGAATTCCACTCCTCCCCACATAAAGTTGGATCCTTAATTTTGAGACAGCAGGCAGTATTGCCGATACCATCAAGATCATAGCCATCATACTAATGATTATTGAGTCCTCCAGAGAGATATTAAAGAATTAATACAAAAGGGATCTTGAAGAGACTTGTCTCTCAGCGGGACAGGAGAGAACCAGTTCCAGGAAAGTCTGACATGAGATCTCGATCCAGATTGTCCTGTCCCCAACATCAGTAAGACAACCAACCCATAGAGACCGATAGTTAGGGAGTCATCAACACTATTAGTGGTGGCCCAATAGCAAGAGGAATGTCTAATAACACTCGAAAAAATATGTTAGACAAGCATTAGATGTCAACTTATCTGAGAAGAAGCCGAGGACGGGTTAGCCCATCTCCTTCAGCAATGCTGATCTGAAGGGCATCGAGATGCCTCAGGATGACCCTCTCATCATATCGGTCGAGATTAACAATTTTTGGGTCAAAAGGATCTTTGTCGATATAGGGAGCCCCATTGGTATCCTGTTCCTCAAAGCCTTCAATCAGATGGGCATCAACATGTTCGAACTATAGTCTTGTCGAGGTCCCCTCATTGTATTCACAAGACATTCACTCCTTCCAAAAGGAATGATCACTCTCTCCCTAATGGTCAGTGAGTACCCTCACCAATTCACAGTTCAAACATAGTTCTTATTGACGAACATCAAGTTTGCTACAACGTTATTCTTGGAAGAACCTCCCTGAATAGCTACAGGCGGTCCCGTCTACTTACTACTAGATGGTAAAGTTCTCGACCCAAGAAGGAGTCGGGTTCATCACGAGCAACTAGCGAGGAACTAGATCCTACTATCTGGTCTCAATAAAAGGTAAATGAGTGTTAGAGATCCTACAGATTGAAAAGACGTGTCTCCAGATGGAGAAAGAGCTAGAGCAGGAGCATACAACTCTCGTGAAAGAATTGTAAGAAGTATCGATCGACCTTGGTGGGTCAAGGAAGGTCAAGATCAGGTCGAGCCTTGTTAAGCTGTAATGGGGAGCTGTGATTACATTCCTACGTGAAAATATAGAATATTTGCATGGGGACCTAAAGACATGTTAGGAATTCCCCCCAAAGTAGTGGGCCATGAGCTCTCGATCGACCAACATAGCAAGCTGGTTCGATAAAAGAAGAGATATCTCATCTCTAAGAGGTAGAAGGTGGCCTGGGATGAAGTCGACTGACTGCATACAGTCGGCTTCATCAGAGAAGTGTAATAATCGAAATGGCTATCTAATGTGGTTATGGTCAAGCAGTCCCTTGACAAATAGAGGATGTGCGTAGATTTCACAGACTTGAACAAGGATAGACTGAAGGAAAACTACCTCTTCCAAAGATAGATCAGTTAGTAGACGAGAGCACGGGCCATGAATTGCTCAAATTTATGGACACCTTCTTTGGATACAACCAGATCCTAATGGCGGAGCATGATCAAGCGAAAACCTCATTCATTACAGACCAAGGAACCTACTGCTACAAGGTGGTGCACTTCGGTCTTAAGAATGTGGGTGCCACCTATCAGAGGTTGGTCAATAAGATATTCAAGCACCTGATTGGCTACAATGTGGAGGTTATGTGGATGGCATCCTTGTAAAGTCAAAGCAGGCGTCATCCCATATGTTGGATCTTGGAGAAATCCTCTCTGTCCTCCGACACTACCTCATGAAGCTCAACCCGACCAAATATACTTTTAGGGTGTAATCAGGCAAATTCCTTGGGTTCATCATTACCCAACGGGACATTGAGATCAATCTTGGGAAGATAACCGCCATAGAGCAGATGTCCGACCATTGAACTTTGATGGGTGTTTAGAAGTTGAATGGCAAGATAGCTGCGTTAGGTCACTTTCTTTTAAAATTTGCTAAGAAAAGTCTCACATTCTTCAAAGCTTTGAGAAGGAGTAGGGAGCTGAAGGAAGGCATAGGTTAGACCGCAGAATGCAGTGAGGCCTTCAATGACCACAAGAGAGATTTGAGCACCAAGCCTCCATTGAGCCGACTTAGGAAGGAGAAACCTTGTATCTTTACTTGGCCATCTCCCACAAAACAACTAGCTCTGTCTTGGTCCAAGAAGAGGGAAATACCCAAAAACCAACATACTATGGTAGTAGAATTTTGAAGGCGGTCAAACTCAACTATACTCTCATTGAGAAGGCCTCCTTCACTCTCATAATTACAGCTAGGAGGCTTCGGCCCTATTTTCAAGCACAAACCATAGTGCGGACAAATTTGCCATTAAAAAAGCATTTGGCAGTCCTACCACTTCAGAGAGGATGATCAATTAGTCAGCCGAGCTCATGAATATGATGTCCAATTTGAGACCAGGACGATGTAAAACCCAAAAAATTTGGATATTATGTGATAAATAATAATGAATATGTTATATATGGTAAATAACATATTTTTATGTTTGAGTATGCTAGGAATTGACTTGAGATCAATTCAATGTATAGGTGTGAATATATGAGTGCAAATGCACAAATCATGCACGAAGAAGAAATATGGAAAAATAATTAGTTAAGAGTTTATATGATTTTCACACCGATATAGTCTTAATCTAGGAAAACTCAAAAGACAAAAGTTGTAGGTATCTTTAATAGCTTTCCAAAAAATCTTAAATCATATCATTCTGAGGTCAGATATGAAAGTTAAAGCTAAAATACTGAATACAATTTAAAGAAATACAGAGTAGTCGACTACACTGTATTGTAGTTGACTAGCGGGGGTTTTCCTAGGAACTCCAGTTTGATTTTTGGGTCTTTTTTGTTTTATTTTGACCCGAAAACATGTAGGAGTATATGTACATGTTTTTTCTGAGTTGTAAAGAGCTTTTCACAAAATTTTTTAGCAGCAGCCACCCTCTCTCTCAAACCCTAAATACTAGATCTCAGTTTGACCTTTTCTCTAAGGTGTTTGTCGAAGGAAAAGTGAGGTTTTGTAGCATTTAGCGGAGGAAGGATCTTGCGTGCATGTTCAGAGGCTCGACACGATGTTTCAGGCAAGATCACTTGCATCCAAACCTGCACCCTTAGTTAATTAATGATTTAAACTGTTTAAATCGATGTTTTGCATGCTTATTTATAACCCGATGTGTTAAAAATGATGTTTTTGATGATAGATCTTAATAAAATGCTAGATCAAATGTTTTATCTTGTTGTTTATAATAGAAATGTGATCATGATCAATTGGGTTGTGTAGATCTTCATTTGTAACTTGATTTCTATGTTATATTCATGCTTAAACCCTAGGCTTGTGATAAAAGAGCTTAATTAAATCTGTCTAAACCCTAGGTTTGGGGTATCCTTGGTTATGTGAATGTGAATAAACAAAATTGGATAAGTTTCAAGCTTAATATACAAGCATGCTCGTGTTGATCTAATCGATAACTAGGGTTTATGTTAATTTCTTGATAAATAAGAAGATTAAACCTAAATTGTTGAATTAAGGGTTCAAATAATCATGGAGATGATAATTTCTTGATAAATAAGAAGATTAAACCTAAATTGTTGAATTAAGGGTTCAAATAATCATGGAGATGATTCTTTTGATTTGTAATTACTAGTTTTGCCTAAATTGTTGAATTAAGGGTTCAAATAATCATGGAGATGATTCTTTTGATTTGTAATTACTAGTTTTGCTATGTATTAAAGCATGAGTTACACGTGACGATTGCTAAAAGTTGTATGTACACGGAGCTGTGCATGTTTCTGCTTAGTAGTCGACTACTAAGAGTAATAGTCGACTACTAATGTCCAGTTTGGTTTTTACAGAATCTCTCTGATTACAGAGTAGTCGACTAGTGTACAATGTAGTCGACTACTAATACTGATTCATGTTTTATAGAGTCTGAGTAGACTCAGTGTAGTCGACTACTAAGCTTAGTAGTCAACTACTAAGGTTGATCTTCCTGATATTGTGTTGTTTTGACTTGAAATGCGAGCTCAAGGCTCGAGTTACATGATAGTACATGTGTGATCATAATTATACATGAATAGTATCATAGTACACGTGTTTATACCCTAGAGTGGGATTTTGTTAAATATTGTTTCGAGTACACTTTTCCCTTAACGTTTGTATCCGCACTAGTGTGCGCTAAGGTTTGTGAACCTATATTATGGTATCCGCACTCGAGTGTACACAGAGGTTGTTGAGCCTATATTATGTTATCCATACTAGAGTGTGCATAGAGGTTGGTGAACCTATATTATGATATCCGTACTAGAGTGTGCGCAGAGGTTAGTGAACCTATATTATGATATGCGCACTAGAGTGTGCACAGAGGTTAGTGAACCTATATTATGGTATTCGCACTAGAGTATGCGTAAAGTTTAGTGAACCTATATTATGGTATCTGCACTAGAGTGTGCGTAGAGGTTGGTGTACCTATATTATTGTTTCCTCACGTGCACAGAGGTTGATATACCTATTTGTTTCCGCATGGTTATGCGCAGAGGTTGATATACCTATTTGTTTCCGCATGGTTATGCGCAAAGATTGATATACATATTTATTTACACATTGTTATACACAGAGGTTAATATACCTATTTGTTGTTTTGCACAGGGTGTGATTAGTTAAGAATTTTAGGAAAGTGATAGATTTTATATCTTGATAGCCTAAGTATTTGGCGGACGCCAAATGTGACATGACTCATTTTTGAGATAGTTGATGATCGAAATATAGTGTGATACGAGTACATGAGATACCTACACTGATGTTGAGTATTAGGCTTTACTTTTTAGTATTTGTTGCTTTTAGTTTAGTCCAGGATTAATATTTAGTTGTCTATTACTTGAGACATATGGTATATACATGAGGTTTCCCTTGTCTGTATTATTTCGCTGGACGTATTTCGTCTTGTTTTGTAGACTTCTAAGTATTAATTCCATTAGATACAGGAAAAATGATCTAGGTAGACTATACTTAATAGATAGAGCCTCCACTACATGTAGCAGCCCTTCCTTTGGGGGAGGATGGAAGTGATCTGGCTTTAGCGCTTTGACACTTTCGTTGTTATTCTTCTTGTTTTTATTTCCCTTTCAGGCGGTGCAGAGCATCGGAGAGTCGCATGATAATAGAGCTCTTGCATAGTTGCTGTTGTAGACTGTCTAAAGTCACAATAGATAGCTGATTCCCCATTAAACACCGATGATGGAAGTTACAATCTGACGACTTTCAGAAGGCTACAATTTAAAGACTTTCACATAGATCGATGAAGGTTACAATCTGATGACCTTCACAAGATGCAACACCAATTCGACCGCGGACGCAGGTCAAACCTGGCTGCAAACGCAGCTCACATTCAGCTCCAAACGCTGCAAACGCAGCTCAGATCCAGCTACCAATGCAGCTCATGTTCGGCTGCAAATGCAACCTCCGAAAGCTGCCAATGAAGCTTTTATCCGTTGCCAAACACAGCTTCTAATAAACAGCCAAATGAGCTTCCAGCCGCTGCGTCCGAGCTTTCAGATACCACGTTCAAGCTTCCAGACACTGCGTTTGAACACAAAATTCACACCAGAACGCGGATTTTGCGTTTGACTCGTTCAAACACGAGCTGAACGGTTTCAAAACCATTTCCCACGATCTGAGGGGATCACAACTCAACTCAGGAGTAATTTAAGGGGCGGTTACATCCCATTAGCCCCACTTAGGAGCGAATTAAGGGGGCGGTTACACCCCTTAATCCCTTATAAATAACTAAGAAATCAACTTAGTTCGGGCTAGATCTTTCATCCTTCTTTTTGGCAGCAAAGAAGAGATCTTTGGGGGGGGGGGGGGAATTGCTGGAGCTTTGGAGATCAGCAACAGGAGCTTTCTTCATCCTTGGCTTATAGACCGATTTTGGTTAAATCAACTCTTTCATAGAGTTTCAAACTCGTTCTGAGTTCTCCACAATGTCAAATCGTGAGGAGAAGATATCATTCTAGTGAATCAAGATATTCGGATATTCAACGGAGAGCAAATTCGACGCGAGCATTCGAAGGAGGTACTCCATCGCTACCGTGAAGAACCAGAAATAAATAAAGGGGAGAATTCAGATCATTCTCCTCTCTTTTGTAATCAGGAAATCCAATTGTAATTAAGATTAAAGGAATACAGATCAATCAGATCATTCTCCTCTCTTTTGTAATCAGGAAATCCAATTGTAATTAAGATTAAAGGAATACAGATCAATTTTCCTTCATTTCTGTAATCAGGAAATCCAATTGTAATTAAGATTAAAGGAATACAGATCAATTTTCCTTCATTTCTTTTTATTTTAAATTTTCCACCAAACAGCTATCATGTGAGCTAGTAGATGAGACTTCACAATAGACAGGTTTTATATTTAGTTATTAGAGTTTTCTTTATTTTTCTCATTTTGTAAAGGCAGTCAGCCTTGATACATTCTTAGTTGATCCATGCCGTGATACATTCATATATTTCATGATGCCAGATATATTCCAGATTTGTTCACTGAGACATGATTTATTTATGAGACATTCTTTCTTATATCATGTCAGTTGTAGTTATTTTCCTTCTTTTTCCTGTTTGTACATGCACTTTAGTTTTGATTCTACTAGAGGATATTGCTGTAATTGTTGAAACTTGTTGTTGCACAGTGTGTGTGTATAGCAGGTTTGACATCTCTATGTTGTGACGCCCCTGGGTTCACACAAGGCTGCAGTCCAAGGTGAAACCAAGAATGTCAAATCTGCTATGCACCACACCGTGCAATAAAATGTTTCACCATCACAATTAACATCTATCTAGTAGAATCAACAACTGGTGTAGGTACAAAATAGGTAAGAGATAATACAAGGAATACTGATGAATTGATAATAGTCACATAAATATCTCATCATCCAACAATACAGAAATACATAGTCAAGATCTGAGTAGATAAACTGAAATACTCATCAAGTCTCAAATACAAATATCTGACAAAAAGGAAATAAGGCACACAACCTTTACAACTTCTAGAACAAGACTCTCAAATGTCTATACCAAAGAAAACCCTAAGTGGAGCCCCAAATAAAACATATAACTAACGAGACAGCTGAAGCTAGAATGCATCGCCATCAACCTGCGACTCTCCGGGCTCCTGGCTCATTACCTGAAAGGGGGAGGGACAACGAGCGTCAAGCGCTAGCGAGTAACATCACAACCAACCCCAAGGGAACAGGGCTCGTTGTATAAGAAAATACAGATAATATATAATAGATCTAAAAATCATTGATCCTACTAAAGAGAGTTTTAGTATTTAGAAATTTACAACACGAGCATAGGTACGTCGAGCGAAATAATCCAAACAAGGAAACCCTCATGTATATACCTTGTATCCCAAATTGTAAATCTCTAAACACCAAACCCGATGTTCTAGTACAGAAACAATAATAAAAGAAATACAGATAATTTCAGAACAAATTACAGTGCCATACCATAGCTAACATGAATATCATGTCATTACTACATAAGTGTCACGTCGACATCATGTCGTGAACTTCTATGAAGAAGCCATATGCAGGGTTAAGAACTATGTCCAAATCAGGAACTATTTATGTCGTAGTTTCCAAACTCATAAAATAAGTGGCAAATGTCCAACACGAGGACTTCTATAGATTATAGTCCAACACGAGGACTTCTATGGATTATAGTCCAACACGAGGACTTCTATGGATTATAGTCCAACACGAGGACTGTGAAATGGTGAAAATATCACTGGGATACATAGTGAGATCTACCTATATCAATTCACAGTCAAATCAGTGTATATATCCATAATTAGTACCCTCAGGTCATCTATCGTGCCTGGGTACATAGTAAGACAAAATACCAATGTCAGATAGTCCATTCAAACTCTCAAACATGAGTGAAATGTTAAAAATACCCAAAACAGGAAAAATTGCGCAGACAGTGCGTCGGTCGACCGACTTGGTCGACCGAACTCTGATAGGAGCCTAGCGGTCGACCGCCAGGGAATTCGGTCGACCGAAAGGACGCCGCGGTCGACCGCCAGGAAATTCGGTCGACCGAAAGGACGTCGCGGTCGACCGCCGCGGTCGACCGCGCAGAGGGCAGACTCTGTTCTGCCCTCACTGCGCGCCCTACGGTCGATCGATGCGGTCGACCGCGAGGCAGACAGAACCCAGGTTTGGGTTTCTGTCAAGATCCAACCTGAGTTAAAATGCAATATAGCAAATTGAAATTTGTCATTTAAACAGATAAATAAAGAAAACTTATACATTGAGGAATCATTATCAAGATCCCAAACATAGTTAAACATGATCTATGTATAGTTAATCAACAAAAACAGGGTTTTTCTCCTTTTTAAACATATTCAGATCTGGATCTCTTTAACAGAATCATTGGTGAGCTTTAATGACACAGCTCCAATGCGCTCTAAAATCTGAAATGGTCCAATGAATCTCGGCGCAAGCTTCCCCCGTCGCCCAAATCGCTGTACGCCTTTCATAGGCGATACCTTCAGTATGACTGAGTCTCCCACCTGAAACTCCAAGGGTCTTCGTCTCTTATCTGCATAACTCTTCTGCCGACTTTTGAGGAATCATTATCAAGATCCCAAACATAGTTAAACATGATCTATGTATAGTTAATCAACAAAAACAGAGTTTTTCTCCTTTTTAAACATATTCAGATCTGGATCTCTTTAACAGAATCATTAGTGAGCTTTAAAAATTAAGAAATACCTGAATCTCGTACTATACGCAAAGATGATATATTAGCTTTTCAAAAATACGATTTTGGCTCGATAGAACTCACAAAAAAATCCAAGAGGAAACCATAGAAAACAGGGGTGAGGGATTTGGCGAGATGATACTCGCCTTTGGGTGTTGAAGAAAGCCCTAGATTTACAGGAGGTTGGTCCTCTTCGCTGAAATCCCACAGACCTGCTGACAATCCTCTAAACTGCTCCCAGATCACCAAAAGAGGGGATTAGGGTTTAAGGGAAGAGAGAGGGGGCTAGGGTTTTGATTTCAGAACTCAAAGAGCTCTCTCTCGTGAACAGTAGCATAAATACCCACTTATAAACCCGACCCGAAACCCAAAAGACCCAAAACAGAACCATAAAAGAAAACGAAGCCTGAAACTCTCTGTACGCTGGTCGGTCGACCGCACCGGTCGACCGCACCGGTCGACCGCCACGGTCGACCGCGTCGGTCGACCGCTCAGCACAAAAATGCCTTCTGTAGGCATTTCACCTGCTGGCCATATACCACTCGATTTCTCTCACTTGAAAACACCTGCTGGGTTCCCAAACATTGATAAACATATATATCTTATATATATATATATGGTTATTCATCACAAAAGAAAGGTTTATTACTATTTATTCACACAGATTCATTATAAAAGAAAGGTTTATTACTATTTATTCACACAGATTCATTATAAAATTTCGGGGTTTTACATTCTTCCCCCCTTAAAAGAATTTCGTCCTCGAAATTACACAGATTCATTATAAAATTTCGGGGTTTTACATTCTTCCCCCCTTAAAAGAATTTCGTCCTCGAAATTTGGAAATTATACGAATCTCAAAATATGAACTACTAGATAATATATAGAGATATTTACACTTAACGATCTAAAATGATAATATTCTCGCTTAAATCCTAATCTAGTGGAACTAGTACATCGGGCGAAAAATCCAAACAAGGAACCCCCCATGTATATACCATGTGTTCCGAAAGATTAAGAATTAAGCGTGCATATTCCCATTCTAGTGTTTAATATAAACATAACCAAAAAATATAACATAAAGTAACATATATAACATAATAAGAATTAATTTACCTGCTCAACCAAGTGTGGGTAGTCGCGACGCATGTCCTCGTCGCGCTCCCAAGAAATATTCTCAATGCCTCACTAAGGGAATCACCTTATTCCTGAGTCTCTTGTCCTCTCTGGCAAGAATACGAACCGGAATCTCAATAGTAGTCAAATCCTCCTGAAGCTCAATCTCTGGTGCACCTAATACTCGATGCTGCTCCTCATCATGCAAGTGTTTCTTGAGCATAGAAACATGAAATACATTGTGTATACTAAACATTGATGCTGGAAGATCTAGTCTGTATGACACAGCTCCAATGCGCTCTAAAATCTGAAATGGTCCAATGAATCTCGGTGCAAGCTTCCCTCGCCTCCCGAATCGCTGTACGCCTTTCATAGGCGATACCTTCAGCATGACCGAGTCTCCCACCTAAAACTCCAAGGGTCTTCGCCTCTTATCAGCATAACTCTTCTGCCGACTTTGAGCGGCTAGAATCCGCTCCCTGATCAATGCTTATAATATATATTTAATATATACGTATATATACTATATATTATATATAATATATTATATATTATATATATATTTATATTAATAATATAATGTATTATATTTATAGTAATCTATTATATATATATATATATGTATTATATATAATATAGTATATTTATATAATATATAATATATGTGTATTATATGTATATTAGAATATATGTAATATATTATATATATGTATATATTATATGTTATATATATATTATTTTAATTATATTATATTATATTAATATTATATATATTATTATATATATATATATATCATATATATATTAAAATATATATATTATATACTAATATATATATATATATCATATAATCTATAATATACTATATATATATTAAATATGTATATTATTATTACTAATATATAAATAGTATACATATATATACTATTTATATAGGACTTATATATTATCCATATATATATATATATAGTATTATATATATATATATAGATATATATATATATATATAATATTATGTACATATATATTAATATTATATATATTATGCTAAATAATATAATATAATAATATTATTATTATATTACTATTATATAATGTATAGATAATATATATATATAATATATATATTATAATTTATATATTATATAATAATATATATATATATATTATATATATATATATATAATATAATTATATAGTCTATATAATATTATATTATATAGTATATAATATTATATCTATATATTATATATTATATAATTATATTACTATATATATATATAGTTATTATTATATATATATATATATATAATATATATATATATTATATATAGCTATAGTGTGATCTCATTTACTGTGACAATTGAGCTCTCCTCTTGATATTATAAATTATAAATATCGGGATGAGAATGTGGTTGAGGTAAAACTCGTACCTGGAGAGTTGGGAAAGCAGAGCCCGAGCCGCATTAGTCTTCATAGTATCTGATCGACTTCATGGATCTATTTGCAGTAAGATTTTATAGCCCTGTGGAGTGAGTGGCATATCCGTTTCTGCCAACAGTACCATTTTCTGAAGTTTCACCATCAGTTCTATAGGTTGTGCCTATTTAAGAGGCAATACCAATGATTATACCATCACCATAACCAGCTATGGATAGTGCCACAGAGCAGAAGGCTTGACTCTATAAGATAAGAAAAACAACACACACTGAGAGCATCATAGTTTTGGAGCACACCGGATTCATGTGCAGCCTATAAATGGAAAAAATATGTAAAAATTTCTTAACGTCGACTCAATACCAAGTAGAAGCTAGATGTATTCAGCGTAAATAATAGCATCGGAGAATGACACTGACTTTAGATTTTCGCTGGAGCAGCGAATATCACTTATCTGGGAGAATTTTGTTTACTTCTTCGACAAACAGTTAGAGCTAGTCTGATTAAAGCAGGGAGATATGCCTGTAATTAATTATGGAGTCATGACCAGCGTGGTGACAATTGTAAGGGCAAGAGACCTATTGCGAGATCTAGAGAAACCCAGCAGTGAGATAAGGATTTTTACCATCAACAACAAAGACAGTATAAGAAGAGAGCACAACATGATTTAAGAGCATCGGAGTAGCGCAAGATTCGGGATACATGTTACAAATGTAACAAGATCAAACGTAGGATTAAAGATTATCGCAATACACCAGTAGGAGACCAATATGACAGAGGTCATGGTCAGCAATCTCAGAGCCACGATTACGACTAGCAGCATGTGATAGAGGCACTACCTGTTTTTCTGAGGATTGAGGAGCTAGTAGCCAAAATTTACGTTATTCTGAGTATTCTGCAGGGTCAGATGGACCAATATGTTCCACCGCTAGCAGTGCAGCAGGCACCTACCACCGGTAGAGTTTATGCAGTCGTATCGTGTGATCATGGTGCAAACAGAGCTTTCTTCATGATTTCCTTTCCAGCTCAGATCTTGTTTGATTCAGAAATTTCACATTCTTTGATCTTTCATGCCTTCATGGATAGGCTTCAGCTTGTAGCACATACCTTAGATGTTCCGTTATTAGTCTCTACTCCACTAGGGGAGGTGTCCCTATTAGAGAGTATTTATAGGAGATGTTTCATCAGACTAGATGAGTCCGAGTTCATCATCGATTTGATTGTTTTGCGGATGTTGGATTTTGAGGTCATTCTTGGTATGGATTGGTTATCATCCTATAATGTCTGTATCGACTGTTTCATTAAAAAAGTCAGCTTGTGATTATCCGTTGGGTTTGTATAGATAGTAGCAATCTCATATGGTAACCAGAATGCAGAGTCATTGCTAGCATACATAGAGGAGGTGATGGTCTGAGATCGGGGTACGGATTTAAATGAGACCAGAGTTATCTCAGAGTATTAGATATCTTTCAGGACATACCTAGATTTTTCTCTAATGAGAGAGGTTATTTTCCTGCATCGAGTTGCAGCAGGCACCGTACTGATATTCCGAGCACCCTATCATATAGCACCCGTGAGATAAGCGAGCTACAGACTCAGCTAGATGAGTTGTTATCTTAGAGTTTTATTCTCCGGAGTTGTTTTTATGGGAGCATCGGTCCTCTTCGTAGGGAAGAAGGATGGCAGTATATGATTATGTATAGATTATCATGAGTTGAACAAGGTCACTATCTGGATCAGGTATCTACTATCGAGGATTTATAACTTGTTCGACCAGCTGCATGGAGTGCATCATTTTTTGAAGATTGATCTTCATTCTAGTTTTCATCGGTTACGGATTCGGAAGGTGGACATTCCCAATATAGTCTTTCTGACTTAGTGTGAGTCTTTTGAGTTTCTTGTTATGCCATTTGGGCTAACCTATACACCCGCGGTATTCATAGATTTGATGAACCTGATTTTCCGTCCATACTTGGACCAGCTTGTGATCGTGTTTATTAATGATATTTTTATTTATTCAATATCGAAAATAGAGCACGAGCAGCATCTTCGTCTGGCTTTGCAGTCTCTATGGGAGCACCAGCTATACACTATGTTCAAAAAGTGCGAGCTTTGGATATCCGAGGTCAGATTTTGGGCTATGTATAGCTAGGAGGGCATTGAAGTAGATCTAACTAAAGTTGATATAGTACTTGATTGGAAGCCACCAAAAACCATTGTAGAAATTTGTAGTTTCTTGGGTTTGTCCGGGTATTGTACGAAGTTCATTCAGGACTTCTCGAAGTATTCACCACTTACACGCCTTACGAAGAAGGGTGTATAGTTTGTTTAGGGCACGGAGTGCTAGGAAGCCCTTGAGACTTTAAAGGCTAAATTGACTACAGCAATGGCGTTAACTATTCCGAATAGTGATAGACCTTTGTCGTCTATATGGATGCATTACTAGCAGGTCTAGGAGGTATTTTGATGTAGACCTAGAGAGTATGGCTTATATTTCGTGATAGTTGAAGCACATCATACTAGATACATAGTGCATCCATGCACAACTAAAATGTAAAAGGATATGAAGAGATACTTTTGGTGGAGCGGTATGTGTATCATAGAATATGTGGCTAAATGTTTTACTTGCCAGTAGGTGAAGGCAGAACACTAGAGATCTGTAGGAACCCTACAACCTTTACCCATTCTAGAGTGGAAATGGACAGATATCTATATGGACTTCATAGTAGGGTTGTCGAAGTCGAAGAAAGGGAACGATTTTGTTTGAGTGGTAGTTGATCGGTTAATGAAGTCAGCGTATTTCATACCAGTGAGGACTACCTACACCATTCAGACTTATGCAAGGATCTTCATTCAGGAGATAGTTCGACTTCAAGAAGTTCCAGATACGACCGTATCGGATTGAGGCTCAATTTTCACTTTACATTTCTGGAAAAGCTTCCAAGATTCGTTTGACAATAGATTATTATATAGCAGGGTGTTTCACCCGCAAATAAATGGGCAAACGGAGAGAATGAATCAAGTATTGGAGGACATGTTGCGGGCTTGTATTTTAGACTTCCAGGGTAGCTGGGAGGGCCACATTCTCTTGATCGAGTTTGCTTATAACAATAGTTATCAAGCGACTATTGGTATGGCTCCGTATGAGGCATTGTACGAGAGGCCATGTAGATCCTTGATTTGTTCGGCAGAGCTGGAGGATAGTTATTACTTAGGCTGAAACGTATGAGGTAAACTACAGAGAGGATACTAGTGATTCGGGAGCACATCCTTACAACGCAGAGTTGTCAGAAGAGTTATGTAGATTAGAGGCGTCGAACATTAGAGTTCCAAATTGAGGATAATGTATTGTTGAAAGTATCTCCGATGAAGGGAGTTCAGCGATTTGGCAATGGGGAAAGCTTGCCCCACGATACATTGGTCTGTTCATGATAGTTGAGCGCATTAGAGCCGTTTCGTATCGGCTAGACCTTCCAACACTAATGTCGTGTATACACGATATTTTTTATATTTCGATGCTTGAGAAGCATTTACACGATGAGGAGCAGCAGTAGGTTTTAGATACCCCAGAGGTTGAACTTAATGATGACTTGTCTATGATAGAGATTCATGTTTGTATCTTTGCCAAAGAGGACAAGAAGCTTAGAAATAAGATTATATCGTTGGTTAAGATTCAATGGAACCAGAAAGGAGCTGAGGAGGCTTCTTGGGAGCGCGAGGAGGATATGCATTGCGACTACCCACACCTGTTTGAGTAGGTAGATATGATTTGATTATGTTTTTCTTATACATGTGATTATCTATGTGAACATATTTATATTTAACACTAGAATGTGGGTATTAATACTTAACTCCTAATCACTTGGAACACATGATATATATATGGGGGTTCCTTATTTGGATTTTTCACTCGACGTACTAGTTCTGCTTAGTTAGGGATTAAGTGGGAGCACTCACATTTTAGATTGTTAAGTATAGATACTTCTGTAATACGTTTTCGGAATTTTGGGGGCGAAATTCTCTTAAGGGGGGACGAATGTAAAACCCCAAAAAATTGAATATTATGTGATAAATAATAATGAATATGTTATATATGATAAATAACATATTTTGATGTTTGAGTTTGTTAAGAATTAACTTGAGATCAATTCAATGTATATGTGTGAATATATGAGTGCAAATACACAAATCATGTACGAAGAAAAAATCTAAAAAAATGACCAGTTAAAAGTTTATATATTTTTCACACCAATATATTTAGAATCTGGAAAAACTTAAAAGATAAAAGTTATAGATATCTTCAATATCTTTCCTACAAATCTTAAATCACCTTATTTTGAGGTTGGATGTGAAAGTTACAGCTAAAATACAGAATATAATATACAAAAATGCAGAGTAGTCGACTACACTATATTGTAGTCGACTAGCGGGGGTTTTCTTAGGAACGCCAGGTTTGATTTCGTGTCTGTTTTATTTTATTTTGACCCTATAACATGTAAGAGTATATATACATGTTTTTCTTGAGTTGTAAAGAGCTTTTCACAAAATGTTTTAGCAGCAACCACCCCTCTCTCAAACCCTAAATACTAGATCTCAGTTTGACCTTTCTCTGAGGTGTTTGTCGAAGGAAAAGTGAGGTTTTGTGGCGTTTGGCAGAGGAAGGATCTTGCATGCATGTTTAGAGGCTCGACACGATGTTTCAGGCAAGATCAATTGCATCCAAACCTGCACCCTTAGTTAATTAATGATTTAAAGTGTTTAAATCGATGTTTTGCATGCTTATTTATAACTCGATGTGTTAAAAATGAGGTTTTTGATGATAGATCTTAATAAAATGCTAGATCAAATGTTTTATCTTGCTGTTTATAATAGAAACGTGATCATGATCAATTGGGTTGTGTAGATCTTCGTTAGTAACTTGATTTCTATGTTATATTCATACTTAAACCCTAGGCTTGTGATAAAAGAGCTTACATGTTAATTAAATCTGTTTAAACCCTAGGTTTGGGGTATCCTTGGTTATGTGAATGTGAATAAACAAAATTGTATAAGTTTCAAGCTTAATATACAAGCATGCTCATGTTGATCTAATCGATAACTAAGGGTTATGTCAATTTCTTGATAAATAAGAAGATTAAACCTAAATTGTTGAATTAAGGGTTCAAATAATCATGGAGATGATTCTTTTGATTTGTAATTACTAGTTTTACTATGTATTAAAGCATGAGTTACACGTGACGATTGCTAAAAGTTGTTTGTACACGGAGCTGTGCATGTTTCTGCTTAGTAGTCGACTACTAAGAGTAATAGTCGTCTACTAATGTCCAGTTTGGTTTTTACAGAATCTGTCTGATTACAAAGTAGTCGACTAGTGTACAGTGTAGTCAACTACTAATATTGATTCATGTTTTATAGAGTCTGAGTAGACTCAGTGTAGTCGACTACTAAGCTTAGTAGTCGACTACTAAGGTTGATCTTCCTGATGTTGTATTGTTTTGACTTGAAATGCAAGCTCAAGGCTCGAGTTACATTATAGTACATATGTGATCATAATTATACATGAATAGTATCATAGTACACGTGTTGATACCCTATAGTGGGATTTTGTTAAGTATTATTTCGAGTACAGTTTTCCCTTAACATTTGTATCCGCACTAGTGTGCGTTGAGGTTTGTGAGCCTATATTATGGTATCCACACTCGAGCGTACGCATAGGTTGTTGAACCTATATTATGGTATCCGTACTAGAGTGTACGCAGAGGTTGGTGAACCTATATTATGGTATCTGCATTAGAGTATACGCAGAGGTTAGTGAACCTATATTATGGTATCCGTAGTAGAGTGTGCGCAGAGGTTGATGAACCTATATTATAGTATCTGCACTAGAGTATGCGTAGAGGTTAGTGAACCTATATTATGGTATATGCACTAGAGTGTGCGCAGAGGTCGGTGTACCTATATTATTGTTTTCACACGAGTGTGCGCAGAGGTTGATATACCTATTTGTTTCCGCATGGTTATGCGCAGAGGTTGATATACCTATTTGTTTCCACATTGTTATACATAGAGGTTGATATACTTATTTGTTGTTTTGCATAGGGTACGATTAGTTAAGTATTTCAGGAAAGGGATAGCTTTTATATCTTGATAGCCTAAGTATTTGGCAGACGCCAAATGTGACATGACTCATTTTTTAGATAGTTGATGATCGAAATATAGTGTGATGCGAGTACATGAGATACCTATACTGATGTTGAGTATTAGGCTTTACTTTTTAGTATTTCTTGCTTTCAGTTTAGTCCAAGATTAATAATTAGTTGTCTATAACTTGAGACATATGGTATATACATGAGGGTTCCCTTGTCTGGGTTATTTCGCTGGATGTACTTTGTCTTGTGTTGTAGAATTCTAAGTATTAATTGTTAGACCCTAGAGGGGGCGAGGGTGATTTGGGTCTTATACTAATCTAATCTGATTTTATGCCAATTAAAACTAATTAACAAGTTATTTTAGCAAGTATAAAATACAACAAGATATGTGAGCTAGGATAAGTGATATACACAAGGGTAAACAAAATAAACAAGTTAGTGGATGATATAAATAATGAGCAATGGACAATGGCGACAAGAAATATAAACATAAGAGTAAGTGCGCCAAAGCAAACTCAAACACACGAAATGATCAGAGTTCGGATCTTCTGTCCTACATCTCCGGTCCCCACTCCCTAGAAAACATCTACTATCATAACCGGGTTTTTTACGCTCAGTCGAATAACGTTTATACCGACACACTCGGTTTTCTAGTTCACCGAAAACTTTGCAACTCACACATTTGCAAATACACTACACACCCTCTAAGTGTTGGCCTAGCCCGTGTCCTCCTCCTCAAGTGCTCGGATACAACCTCTCCCTAGGTTCGTCAACCGACGCCACTCCTCTTGGATTCGATCCCGTCTCTCACTACACACTCCTCTCAGTGTACTCGGTTTTCTAGCTCATCGAAAACTTTACAACACTCACAATGAAACAACAAATTTGTTCTCTACAGTAGATGAGAACTCAATGAAATCTCACACTCAATTATTACAACTCTCACCAACCCAAATGTACTATATATAAAAATACAATAAGCTCAAGTGGGTGTGTGTAAATAATGAGTGAAATCAAATCTAAACTCAATACAAAAACTAGCTTTAATGAATGATAATCAAACAAATATGCAAATGTAAAGCTAGATATAAGTTTAGAAAACTTCTCAATAGATCAAAAGAGAGAGGGAGAAGAGTTGGATGCTCAAACATCAATTGATGATCTCCTCAAGCTCTTGTGAAATTGTTTTCACAAAGCAAACTCCTAAATACTTAAAAGCTTCTTAAACAAACTTAAACAACACTTAAACCCTTGTTAAAACTTTGTTAAAATATTTCTTGGATTTCTTCTAAAACTGAGGTATAAGGGGGTATTTATATGAAACCCCAAAGCCAAGAGAAAGCCAAGAAAAAATAAAAAAAAACCAGCTCAAAAATGGCTCTGGAAACTAGCCGTTAGAGACTGAATGACAGATCGACGGTCGACTGTAGGAAATGCGCGGTCGACCGCGAGCAGGTCAGAAACAGAGCTTTGGCTCTAGACATCAGCCGGTCGACCATGGCGGTCGACCGTGAAGCTCTCTGGACTGTATTCGGTCGACCGTCACGATCGATCGTGAGCCTCTGAAAACTATCCTGAGTCTCTGGACTCAAGGCGGTCGACCGCAAATAGATATATGAAAGTTGACAGGTTTGAAACAGTTTTTCTGACTTTTGAAAATTTGTTAAAAATAACAAATAATGTGCAAAAATAATGAAACTTTGGAAAATGTATATAAACATGGAAATGAACATATTACAAAAGGAATTTTTCAAATTGCATTTCCCATTTGTAAAATATCATCATTTTACAAAATAGTCCAAAACATAAAAATATAAACATATGAGTTTTGACATTTTAGCTTAATCATGTTTTGAAACATTATAAAATGATTATATAGACTTAATAAAAGATGTATATGATTGTTATTAAGTCCTTAAACCAAGAAAACAATATTTTTCACAGAATTGCATATTTTGCAAACATTTCAAAAGTAAATATGATTTCATTGAACTAAATAAAATTTATATTGATGAAATCATATATATGCATGTAAGTATAAAACAAAAATATGTTTTCTAATTATATTTAATTGTTTCATATTAAAACTTGAAAACTATCAAACCAAAACATATATGTATATTTATACAAAACCAAAACGTGTATGTGTGTATATGATTGAGCTTAAAGTACTAACACACATAATATAAACCTAAAACTAAATTTACCCAAGCTTGTGATCTTCAATGAAGCTCTATCTTGGTACACTTGCGGATAAAGCTTGAACTTGAATCTTTAACTTGGATTTGTTTAGCTTCACTCCACTATTCCGCCAACCTCCATTGGATATGATCGTGAATGCTTGATTCCATCCATCTTCCAACATGTTATTTGTCTACAATAAATAGATAAACACAATCACTAAAGAAACAACATTAGTGATAAATTATTTTTTAAATATCATCAAAACAAAAATACCAACAATCTCCCCCTTTTTAATGATGACAAATAATTTACAAAAAGGATATATGCATGAAAAGAAATAAATATACAATATTATAATTATCATGCATATAAATAAAAAGAATATACTCACAATATTTCTACCCTTTTGACAACATCAAAAAGGGGAAAACAAAAGAATGAAGAGAGCGAAAGCTCCCCCTACAAATAAGCATGGTTGAGTATAACAAAAAAAATATATAGGGATTGCTCCCCCTATCAAAATGCCATATGGAGTATATGAAGTAAAGACCAAGGTAAAACATGTGAGCAAGCATAGATAAAAAATATGCTAAATATTACTCACATACAAGAGGATAATGAGGACACATATAGATATATCATTTATTAAAGAAGTGTCTTATTACACAATTATAAAAACATAGTATAAAAAATAGATTTATGAAATCAAAAGAAGGAGAACATGAGAATCATGCAAAAAGTTTTCAAATGAAAACAAATTAACCAAATGAAATCATAAATCAAATTTTAAGCCCAAAAATAACGTTTGATCAAAAAAGGAAATTTTCTTTGTAAAACTTGATTAAACCACATAAAGAATACATTATAAAGCATATTTGAAATTTGAATCATCTATTTGTGCTTATATAATGAATTCAAAGCAATAAATCAAAACAAATTTTTTGACAAAATACAAGAGAGGTAATAATATATCAAGCTCTTAAGCTTGTTCCAACTCATATAAGGACATTTAATACCCGGTAAACAAGATTGGGAATAAACAGCCAATAAACCCGGAGGGTTATATAAACACAAACCTCTCATCAAAAGCGAAACTAATAATCATGAAAACAAAAGAATTGATCAAAGAAAAATTATTTTCATATAAAAAGTTTAAAGCATAATTTTAAAAACCAAGAAAAAGAAAAATACTAAAATTTTTGGTTAAAAATCAAATTTGTTTTGGTACCCAAGTATTCTTGGTACCAAAAGGTTTAGGGACATGACCCCTATCATTTAAGCTCAAAGCCCTTGGGTTATGAACTCATTTAAGTGCATTTGGTTCACTAACACGGTCAAAGCAATAATCATTCAAATGACCCTTCCGATTATAATGTGTGTAATGAAAGCGACCCATTTGTTTTTGTAGACTATTAGCTTGTGCACGGGAACCATTTGCAAATAAAGTTTATTTTTAAAAATTATTTTGCAAATAAGAAACATTCTTAAACAATGGTATATTTGGAATATATTTCAACTTAGAAGCCTTTTGCATATCATAACAAAATTTTGCAAGATGTCCAAACCTACCACAAACATCACATTTAAAAACATGTGGTCTACTAGAAGCATTTGGAAAACTAGAATTCTTTTTCAAATCAAAGCAAAACTTTGCCAAATGGCCAAAACAACCACAATAATCACATTTAAGTTGAATATGATGAATATGATGAATATGATGAATATGATGAGTATGTGCATGTGTATGTGATGAAGAAGCCTTATGAGATACACAAGAAGCATTGATATTAGCATTTTTAGATTTTTATGCATCATAGCAAAATTTAGCTAGATGGTCTTTTCGGACACAAATGGAATATTTGTAAATTTTGCTATACAAGTGTGCATAGTGTGTAGGTGATTTTGTAGCACTAAATTTAGCACTACAAGTGTGCATAGTGTGTAGGTGATTTTGTAGCACTAAATTTAGCACACTTGTCCATAAGTTTCTTATGGTTATCAATGCAATTTAGCACACTTGTCCATAAGTTTCTTATGGTTATCAATGCATGTTTTCAAAGTTGAATCTAAAGATGAAATGCGTTTATTCACAAGATTCAAATCATTATTAGGCACATATGCAATTTTATTAGAAGTGAAACATAAATAGTCATTTATAAAAGAAGCAGTATTATTTTTTATGTTCTCTACTTCTAACATAGTATTATCTCTTTTATGAGTTAAGCTAGAAATGGATGAAGTCAATTTTTTATTTTTCAAATTCAATAAGTCATTGTTTTCTTTAATCAAAATATTTTCTTTTGCAATGACATCAAATTTGAAACCTAACAACTCATGATCGGATTCTAAATTAACATGCTTGCTTTGTAAGTCAATAAAATCTTTATGCAATTTGTTATAGGTATGCAATAATTTTTCACTAGCACAAGCAAGTTCATCACTAGATAAATCATTATCAGGTTCAGAACCGCATACCACACTAGGGCTAACGTCTAGTGGCCGTGTGCATGAAGAAGCTCCAATATCACTTGAAGAAGAATCCTTCAAACTATGTCGGATTTCCTCCAAATTGCCTTGATGTTCTTCTATGAATTTCCATAATTTGTAAGCACTAACAAAATGAGCAAGCTTGTTAGAAATAGAATAATCAAGTGCATTAAGCATATATTCTAACACAATCTTATTCATTGTAAACAATCTTTTATCATTTTTACTCCACTTGGATTTCTCCATAGTGGATACAATATAAGCATTATTAATAATTCCCCATAAATCAATATTTTTAGATTGCACAAATAGTTTAAATCTAGAAGCCCATTGTGCATAGTAAATCAATATTTTTAGATTGCACAAATAGTTTAAATCTAGAAGCCCATTGTGCATAGGAAAAATTAATAAATTTAGGAGCAACATTTGATTCATAGCATAGGAAAAATTAATAAATTTAGGAGCAACATTTGATTCATAGCCTAACAAAGGTGCACAATTCATGCCCATGATAAATATATATATGTGCAAGTAAGACAAATAAAATCTAAACAATATTAGCACAAAAAGATAACTTGGATCTTTAATTCAAGATGATTAGACCTTAAATCAAAGAGCACCAACCTCTGATACCAATTATTAGACCCTAGAAGGGGGGTGATTAGGGTCTTATGCTAATCTAATCCGATTTTATGCCAATTAAAACTAATTAACAAGTTATCCTAGTAAGTATAAAATACAACAAGATATGTGAACTAGGATAAGTGATATATACTAGGGTAAACAAAATAAACAAGATAGCGGATGATATAAATAATGAGCAATGGACAATGACGACAAGAAATATAAACATAAGAGTAAGTGCGTCAAAGCAAACTCAAACACACGAAATGATCACGGAGTTCGGACCTTCCGTTCTACGTCTCCGCTCCACACTCCCAAAGAGAAATCCACTATCACAACCAGGTTATCTACGCTCACCCGAATAACGTTTATACCGACACACTCGGTTTTCTAGTTCACCAAAAACTTTGCAACTTATACATTTGCAAATACACTACACTCCCTCTAAGTGTTGGCCTAGCCTGTATTCTCCTCCTCAAGTGCTCGGATATAACCTCTCCCTAGGTTCGTCAACCGATGCCACTCCTCTTGGATTCGACCCCATCTCTCACTACACACTCCTCTCGGCATACTCGGTTTTCTAGCTCACCGAAAACTTTACTACACTAACAATATAACAACAAATTTGTTCTCTACAATAGATGAAAACTCAATGAAAGCTCACACTCAATTGTTACAACTCTCACCAACCTAAATATACTATATATGAAAATACAATAAGCTCAAGTGGGTATGTGTAAACAATGAGTGAAATCAAATCTAAACTCAATACAAAAACTAGCTTTAATGAATGATAATCAAACAAATATGCAAATGTCAAGCTAGATATAAGTTTAGAAAACTTCTCAATAGATCAAAAGAGAGGGAGAAGAGTTGGATGCTAAAACTTCAATTGATGATCTTCGCAAGCTCTTGTAAAATTATTTTCATAAAACAAACTCCTAAATGCTTAAAAGCTTCTTAACTAAACTTAAACAGTACTTAAACCCTTGTTAAAACTTTGTTAAAACATTTCTTTGATTGTCTCTAAAACTAAGGTATAAGGGGGTATTTATATGAAACCCTAAAACTAAGAGAAAGCAAGAAAAGACCAACAAAAACCAGCTCAAAAACGGCTCTGAAAACTAGCCGTTGCAGACTGAATGATAGATTGATGGTCGACCGTAGGAAATGCACGGTCGACCGCGAGCAGGTCAGAAACAGAGCTTCGGCTCTGGACATCTGGCGATCGACCGCGAAACTCTCTGGACTGCATTCGGTCGACCGCCACGGTCGACCGTGAGCCTCTGAAAACTATCCTGAGTCTTTGGACTCAAGGCAATCGACCGTGGCGGTCGACCGCAAACAGATATATGAAAGTTGACAGGTTTGAAATAGTTTTTCTGACTTTTGAAAATTTGTTAAAAATAACAAATGATGTCCAAAAATAATGAAAATTTGGGAAATGTATATAAACATGTTACAAAAGGAATTTTTCAAATTACATTCCCCATTTGTAAAATATCATCATTTTACAAAATATTCCAAAACATGAAAATGTAAACATATGAATTTTGATATTTTAGCTTAATCATATTTTGCAAAATTACAAAATGATATTATAGACTTAATAAAAGAATAATTGTTATTAAGTCCCTAAACCAAGAAAATAATATTTTCACAAAATTGCATATTTTGCAAACATTTCAAAAGTAAATATGATTTCATTGAACTAAATAAAATTGATATTGATGAAATCATATATGCATGTAAGTATGAAACAAAAATATGTTTTCTAATTATATTTAATTATTTCATATTAAAACTTGAAAACTATCAAACCAAAACATATATGTATATATATAACTATATATATACAAAACCAAAACATGTATGTGTGTATATGATTGAGCTTAAAGTACTAACACGCATAATATAAACCTAAAACTAAATTTACCCATTCTTGTGATTTTCAATGAAGCTCTATCTTGGTACACTTGCAGATGAAGCTTGAACTTGAATCTTTAACTTGGATTTGCATAGCTTCACTCCATTATTCTGCCAACCTCCATTGGATATGATCGTGAATGCTTGATTCCATCCATCCTTAAACGTGTTGTTTGTATACAATAAATAGATAAACGCAAACACTAGACAAACAATATTAGTGATAAATTGTTTGTTAAACATCATCAAAACAAAGAGGCCAACATTAATTCCATTAGATACAGGGAAAATGATCTAGGTAGAATTTGCTTAATAGATAGAGCCTCCACTACATGTAGCAGCCCTTCCCTTGGGGGCGGATGGAAGTGATCTTGCTTTAACGCTCTTACGCTTTTGTTGTTGTTTTTTTTGTTTTTATTTCCCTTTCAGATGGTTCAGAGCATAGGAGAGTTGCATGATGACGGAGCTCTTGCATTGTTGTCGTCATATGAGCTAGTAGATGAGACTCCACAGTAGACAGACTTTATATTCAGTTATTAGAGTTTTATTTATTTTTCTCATTTTGTAAAGGCAGTGAGCCTTAATACATTCTTAGTTGATCAATGTCGTGATACATTCATATATTTCATGATGACAGATGTATTCCAGACTTGTTCACTAAGACATGATTTATTTATGAGACATTCATTCTTATATCATGTCAGTTGTAGTTATTTTCCTTCTTTTGCTAGTTTGTACCTGCACTTTATTTTTGATTATACTAGAGGATATTGCTGTGATTGGTAAAACTTGTTGTTGCACAGTGTGTGTGCATGGTAGGTTTGACATCTTTAGGTTCACTTTGGACTGCAGCCATGTGTGAAACCAGGGGTGTCACAGACGACCATAAAAGCCCAAGCCTTGGCCAACTTATTAATAGAATCATCCATAGCTAACGATGAGCCGTCTCCACTTGTATTTGCTCCCCCATCTAAGTCTTCGACTCCCAAGACAACCAAGGAGCCTCCTTCTTGAAAGCACTAAACTCATGAGCATGATTTGCCCGAGTTCTCCTTGTGGTGGTCATTAAAGGTGGATGGATCCTCGTGAGAAGGAGGCAGTGGAGCTGGAGTAGTCCTGCATGGCCCCAAAGAGTCCATGTACGAGCACTCCATCTTTTTTGAATTCTCAACCTCAAACAATGAAGCTGAGTATGAAGCACTCTTAGTAGAACTTTGAGTTACCTTAGTAGTTAAGGCTAAGATCATCTACATTCTGGCTGACTCCTAACTTGTCGTATACTAAGTAAAATGAGACTATGTAGCCAAAGACTCGAGGATGATCTTGTACCTAAAGGTGGTCAAAGAGCTCTTGAGTAGCTTCAAAGATTTCAGGATTGCCCAAGTCCCTCGCGCTCTCAAAGCTTGAGGGGACGCCTTATCCAAGTGTGGGACATCTAGCACAAGGAATATTCAAGGACCTGTGTACACAGACACCCTTAAGAACCCTAGCATCATGAAAGCTTCAACAGACACACTCATGCAGGCTGAGACCTCTACGAAACTGGGTTGGATGGATCCATTCATCCCGTACTTAATAGGGGGACCCCACTAGAGAATTCTACTGAAATGACTAGTCACCAAAGAAATGGTCGAATATATCTCATGATCAACAATGGGCTTTATTTAATACCATACTCCGACAATAGTGAGGGGCCCTATCTTTGATGTCTCCGGCCAACAGAAGCCAGCTATACTTTGAGAGAAATCCAACATAGAACCTGTGGGAATCATCCATAAGCCATAACTCTCACCAATAAGGTGATCCGCTAAGGCTACTACTGGCCTACCATCCTAGCCATGTCTAAAAGACTCACCTCCAGATGCAAGACCAGCTAATTCTTCTCAAATGTGTCATGGGCCTCAGCCACTAAACTCACCTCCTTCATGAGCCTAATTCCATTTGCTCAATGGGACTGGATTTATTGGGATCTTTCACAATAGCTTCTGGGCAATAGAAGTTTTTGATCGTTGCCATTGACTACTTCATAAAATGGATAGAAGCTGAGCCATTAGCAAAAATTGGTAAGAGCAATATCACCAATTTTAAATGAAAATCAATCATCTGTAGATTTGGAGTTCTTGTCTCATTTGTCATAGAAAACGACACCTAATTTGATAGCAGAGATATCCAAAGTTTTTGTGAGGAGTGGAAGACACAGCTCAAATTCACTTCACTGACACACTCAAATGCATTTGGCTTGTAGAAGCCGCCAACAAATGTATACTCTAAGCTTTGCAGAAGAAATTAGCATGCCAACCATCCAACTGCAGCACTTTGATGAAGATTTAAATTTCATTGGGCTTCCAGTCGGACTCGACCTTATCGATGAAGTTTAGGATAAATCTCTCTGATCACAAGTCATTAATCTGCAGCGCATCGCCCAACACTACTATAGCAAGGTCTGGCCCTAAAGATTCAATGTTGGCGATCTCGTCCTTTGAAGAGTAATTTTCGATGGAGACACCAAGCGTGGAAAATTGGCCGCCAACTAAGAAGGATAGTATACGATCATCGAGGATGTACATCCCGGCACTTAGCGACTGTGAAGCTCTAATGGTAGAATCTTGCAGCATCTTTGAAATATAGAGCTTATCAAGAAATATTTTTAGTAGTTTTGATTGTTATAATCTCATGTGATATAATATTTTTTTAATAATTTTATTGTGCTATGCTTTTTTAGAAAATATAAGACCTAGCAGATGCCCAAGGCACGATTCAAAAGACCTTGGTGTTTTCGTTGAAAGTCGCCTTCATCATTGATTTTATTAAAACTTTAGTCATTTACAAATGAATTCAAATAACAAAAATAAAAATTACAACTCTCTTGAAAATAAACACAAGATCTGTTTATCGTTTCTTGCTTGCGTGGGTTCTTCGTTGGTGCCAGGGTTTATCCGTGGACGATCGCAGATCGGATCCGGTTGTTGGAAAATGGACGGAGCTCCTACCTCACCAAGGAGGTATTTGCTTGAAGCGCGAAAATCAACCAAGTGAAATCAGTAGCTCTTCTCGAGATTAAGACAAAGCCTAATCTCAAAGAACGGGCGTACGGGGCTTCGGATCCTTCAAATGACTTCTCCTTTGTGCTGAATTTTGCCGGGATCTCGTTGGCCTTTGCTAAAATTTCGTGCTCCTTGACTCTTTAATCCAGCAGCACCTCGTCCTCTTGATAAAATTCTAGATCTGTAAAATAGAGGTCTTGGGCTGATATTTATAGGCCTCGGGTGCGGTTATTTGGATGAGAATGAGTAATTTGGCCTTATCTTCAGGTAACAACAGCCTAACCACGTTTGTGGATGATATCAAGTCAGTTAGGAATCCCTGATACTGATAAATCCTGCGAAAACCGCTTTGAAAACCGTCAAAACGCGTCAGGGGGTCGAAACAGCACGACGGACGCTGCTGACCCGCGGGGGGCGCGGGTCGACGCGGTCTGACACTGCGGGCCATGGTCGGCGGGCTGTCCGACCTGCGCGGGCGTCAGTCGGCGTAAGCCGACCCCGCGCGGGCAGAGGGTCAGTGTGGTTCGACTCCTCGTGGTCCGACCCGCCGACCGCGGGTCGGACTTGGCCGACCTGCGCGGGCATGGGTCAGCGCGGTACGACTCGTGCAGGCGCAGGGTTTAGCACTTTTTCTGAACTGTTTGGTGTTTTTCGGTTTTTCGGGACTTGTATTCTCCACTGTTTCGTAACTTTGGTTGACTCGCTGACTTGTACACTTCATTGCGGGACTGTGTTGAATGTGCACGAACTGATTGACGTGCGCGTTGATCGACGCGCATGAGCTGATTGACGTGCGCATGTTGACCGACGTGCGTGAGCTGATTGACGCACGCGTGTTGACCGACGCGCATGAGCTGATTGACGTGCGCGTGTTGACCGACGCACGTGAGTTGATTGATGCGCACGTGTTGACCGACGCACGTGAGCTAGTTGACGTGATCCTTCTCGATTCGTCCACTCTTTTCTTCGAGTTTTGTGCGGGCTCTCATAGACATTTTTAGACGCCTACAGATACCCACTCCAAAGTGTTTTAACCTCATTCTTTTATAGAGGAGTCTGAAATACTTTGGATATGATGGATCCCCACCTTCAGTCGGTGTTAAAGAACCTACAGCTGGTTTCAATTCTTGACTTCTCCATATTTCAGCCTATTCTGTATTTTGTCGAATAGCTGAAATTTTTCCCGGTACTGCGTTTATCATCTAACCATTGTTGAAGCCTTGAACTAGAATTGGTGAGTAGATTTTGGCTCGTGTCATTGAGTTGACTTTTAAACTAATTATCTATATCGCAACGCGTTGACCGGTGTTGACCTAGGGCTACGCATTGACCGACGTTCGCCTTAGGGTTTCGTGTTGACTCTCATCGCAACGCGTTGACTGGCGTTGACCTAGGGCTACGCATTGAATGGCATTGACCTTAGGGTTTTGTGTCGACTCTCATCGTAACGCGTTGACCGGCGTTGACCTAGGGCTACGCGTTGACCGGCATTGACCCTAGGGTTTCGCGTTGACATGAGGCGGACCAGTTTACACTCGTATACTCCTAGGAGTTTCGGGAATTAGTTTAACCTCGTGTACCCGTCGGAGGTTGCCGGGTTATCCTTAAGAATTATTATACATAATATTCTCCAGGAACTTCCCGTCAAAATTGAGAAACAGTTTAGACTCATATACCCGTTTGAGTATGAAAGTGGGTCTTGAATATCCCAAAAGTCGGCAAAAAAGCCGTGAAGCCACCCGGAAATATAAACTTAGATCCCAAATGTTCTGAAAATAGGCGAAAAAGTCGTGAAGTTACCCTAAAATATAAAATTAGGTCCCAAATATTCCAAAAATAGGCGAAAATACCGTGAAGCCACCCAAAATATAAAATTGGGTCCCGAACATTCCGAAAATGAGCAAAAATACTGCGAAGCCACCAAAAATATAAAATTGGGTCCCGAATATTCCGTAAATAGGCAAAATGCTACGAACATTATGAAAGTGAACGAAAGTGGGCGGGAATGCAATGAAAAGGACGCTGAATCAGATCTGACCCGAAATCGGGCGTGCTCGCGGGTCCGGCGGCGATCCGACCCGCGTAATAGCGGGTCGGGTGATCCAAGTTGGGGACTTAAGTTCTATTTTCCCCTCTCTGTTCTCATTTTCGGTCCCAGCTCTATCCTCCTCAAATTATCGGCCTTCTTCTTCTTTGAGTTCTACCCATTCAAGAACTCCTCCACTTTAGGAATTCTAAACAAGACCAGCCCTTTAAATCATCATCTCGTTCTTCCTTCCTTCTTCCAATTTCAACAAAAGGAGAGGGCTCTTAACTAGGGTTTTGGCTAATTTGGGGATTTTCTTCACCTTCAAGCTCCTCTTGAAACTTGGGTAAGTCTCTCCTCATGGCTCTGATTTCCTCACTTTGATTTTTTTAGCTAATCCTCTAGGCTTTGACTCAATGATTAAAACCCTAGTTCTTAAATTTGGGCAAAAAACCAAAATTTGGTAGGACTTTGAATGATGGCAGAAATTTTGGCTTTGGTTGTGTTCATGACTTGATATTTGATAACTTAGCTTTTCAATTTTGGGGGAAAACCGAATTTTGAATTTGGGGTTTGAGAAGTTGGCCGAAATTTTTGAGCTCTATTCTTGAATTTGTGCATCGTTGATGCCGAACTTTGGCTGTTGAGTGAGGGTTGATGACTTGTACATGACTGAAATTTTTTTCTTTAACTCTTGGTTGGTTGAATGATGGCCGAAAAGCTCTTCGAACCTGTACATGACCCAACTCTTGGCCGAACTCTTGTATGTGACTAAACTTTGTATATGGTTTGAACTTGTATATGATTCGAATTTGAACTTCTTTTATGGGAATCATGCTTTCACTTTCAATTTTGAATAAAGACTGAACCCTGATGATTTAATGATGATGATTGCGGGAAACCGAGCTTGGGCGTTGCGCTCTGGTGTTTGATCTTCGATTTCGGATAACTGCTGGACTAAGTGATACTCAAAGCCCTTTGGTTTGATTATAAGGTGTTTGATTTGTGCTTGGTTTTGATTGATAATCCCTGTTATGACCTGAGGCTTACTTCTTAGGTAATTAGCTATGCATCAAGATATCCAAAGCTATGAATTGCACTGATGACTAGCGTTTCCCTTGGTTATATGCTGGATTTGAATCAACTTATATATCTTTCCTTTCTTATCAGTGCACTTGTACATGGGGTTTTGTAGTATGTTGTGTCATTGATCGTGAACAAGAACTGAGTCGAATTCTCAATTTAGGGGAAACTTCGAGGCTTTTAATTTTTGACTTTGTATATGACCGCAACCCTTAACTAGATTTGTCGAGTCTTGAGCTTTGTTAGCATTGAAATCGATAAACTGAAGCTTGAATGAAGCTTGATTTCGAATTCTTGTAAACATTGACCACTTGGATGTTTGGTTGTGTACGTGACTTGATACCACTCAATTCATGTTCATATTCATGTATATATGATTTTGAGACTCAAGTCAATATCCCCGCTCTAATTTCTTGTAGATAGCCACGATCCACTTAGTTGATTCAGGAAACTCCTTAGCTCCTCAATTCTTGGTTATAGGGGAAAAATCAGAACCGAACTTTGTTTGGTTGACAACCTAGCTTTCCTCTTGATGATGATTCACCTATATATATGTGACAACTGAGTTTGGTTGTGTTTGAGGACCAAAACTTAAGATGAATACCCAATTACGTGCTTTAGTTTGGCTCATCCTTTGGTATGGTAATATGCGTAGTTTGTACTAGGCCCTCGAGACTTGTGACCATTGTCGGATCCTTAGCCTGAACCACACATGTAAGAATTGTGCTTGTGTCCATCTCTTGGCTTTTGAAAGAAAATATCTAAGCTTTTAGCTCGTGCATTGGTCGAGAACCGAACTTGCCGCCTTAGCTTTATATATTAATTTTCTGGACCTCAATTTGCATCAGACGTTTCATAGGTTTAATCGGACCTTTAACTGAAAGATTCCTTTTTTGTAGAATTTTAGTCAAAGATTCATAATTTCCCTTTTAATCTCTGATTTGCGTACTTGATTCTTGATCTAACTGAGATATTGATCTTTATTGCAGATTAGCCATGTCGACGAGGAGATCACGCCTCCTGAGGAGCCGCTCGGCTACTCAGTCACCTGAGAGGGAGCGTCCATTTTTCACAGGTAAGCTTTTATAATTTCCTGCTTATGAATTCAATTTTCATTATATCATATTGTATATTGCATCCCCTCTCTGTCCTCCTTGGTAAGGCAGTCGGGAAAAGCTGGATATCCTCTTTTGTGGGGGTGGATGCTTCTATATTACATCCCTACTCTGTCCTCCTTGGTGAGCCAGTTGGGAAGAGCTGATATCCTCCTTTGTCGAGTTGGATGCTTATCGGGTATGTTTTTCTTGGTTAAAATGCG
Source organism: Asparagus officinalis (assembly GCF_001876935.1). Classification (NCBI taxonomy): domain Eukaryota; kingdom Viridiplantae; phylum Streptophyta; class Magnoliopsida; order Asparagales; family Asparagaceae; genus Asparagus; species Asparagus officinalis. The sequence goes on along the minus strand of NC_033797.1, from coordinate 81,110,757 downwards.
TCTTAAGGCAATATGGGGTGATTTTTTACCGTATTACGTTTCGTAAGATAATGTACATTATCTTGTGTATTCGTGATATGGTTGAAATCGACTTGCCAATCACAAGGTAATGACTCTATCTCACGGATTAGTGAAAAGAGTTCAACATCCCGTGTCGCCTAAATATTTCTTCATAACTACATTTGATAAATACGCATTACTCGTTTTAGTTGAGTACCCTGCGGTGCTGTTTTCTCCATTCGAGATAGTTGGCCACAGGAGTAGATATTACGCCGCTGCTGATAACCCGTCGTCGATTCCTTCCACTTCTCAATTCGTTTTGAACCTCCCTAATGATTTCTCTATGTTGGTACGGGAGGGGAGTCGTCACATCATGCGCCAATTAATTACAGACACGCTGTTCCCTAAAGATACAGATCATGTTCATCCTTTAAGGAAGACGCATTACATGTTTGGGGATTCTGTGACGGATCCAATCGTCGTAACCCTCGAAGAGGAACGATGGTTACACAGTGAGGGTACGACTTATTTATATCTTCCTCCGTTCCCTCGTCATTGTTCACTAGTGGAATTGCGGGGTCAAGTGGTGACACGACAAATGCTGTGGATTCTGATAGAAGAGCACACCAACATTCCTTGTGGGTACGTCACCAACCATTCACTTCCGGGTTCCAGTGGTAGAAAACACATCACAGGATTGCACCACGGTGTGATGGGATTGGAGGACCCGCCTAAAGGGGAGCTACCCATAGTGGCTTGCACAGTGAAGAATCACCTCGCTGAGTTAGGGCGAGAGCTACCAATCGAAAATTACAGGTGTTTTGGTTAGTCTCACTCTTCAGACAAATTATGGTGGGGCCGGATGACAGGTTATGTCCTTCACCGGTGGGGTGATGAATTGAAGTTGATAAGATTATATGATGCTATCCGTGCTACCCAATACAGATTACTGGTGAATGCACTCCACTTCATGGGATTAATAGAGTTGTACAATCCGGATACAAACACATTTCTTACCCGGAACAGAGAATTAGGACTACCCTTCCACGAAATGCATAATGTCTCCGGACTACAAGTGGGAGATACGCCGTATCAGGAATATTTTCCTTCCAACCAGGAACTACATCAATTGAAAGTCCACAAGCCCTCTCGGTACGACACGTTATGGGAACTCACATATCATTATCAAATTGCTTTAGCCGGAGCTAACCCAGTTGCGAGGAAAAAGTCTCAAATAAGCTTGAAGCAATTCTCATGTTACCTATTCAAGAATTTGGAGAAAACCGGTGAAGCTGTTTGTGAACTGAAAACACTGACTCCCTCGGAGATCAACAAATTGGCTAAAAAATGCGGCGCCCAATCTTATACCATTATGAGTGCCCAAGGTAAATTTTGTGCAGGGACCAAGTTCAAGACTTTCCTGTTGCAAGCGGAGAAATCCATCCACCCCAAGACTTTGTTGGCCGTTTATATCGCACTTTGGTTGAAGAAGTGCGTGGTGCCATATCAGAACGCGGATGCCTTTTCGATAGAGGTGTTATTTCCCACTGTCCAGCTTGCCTACGGTAGGAGCTTATCTCTTTTACCAGCAATGATTACCGGCATCCATCATGGGCTTCGTCAAGTGGTCACAGCTTTTACTCAAACTGAGGAGACCCCATTCGAGAAGATCCCTATGGCAAAGGCAGAGCTCCCTTACACCTATCTGATGGGGTGGCTGGTTCTTCATAGCCCTGATTTGATGTCACCTCCTAATAATGTAGATCTGTCTACTCCTTTGCAACAACTATACGAGGGGTGTAGATGGAAAGCTCGAGACTTCTCGGAAGTTAGGAAGAGCTTGCACATGCACAAGGGTTGGGTGATCAATCCATGCCTTCCTCGATTTGCCAGCAAATATGATGGGATGCTTACTGATGTAGAAGCGCCCGAAACTGACCGGACCTCTCTCGATGTTGGCTGTTTTAGATGGCTCATGAACATAAGGCTAGGCCACCTCATTTTCTGAGTAAAGGGGCATTGCTATTTAGAGCCTTATCTGTCGTGCTGGTTCGCCCGTCAATTTGGATATGACCAGTTATATATCGAGAATCCGAACCAACAGTTTCATACTTGCGACGGGCTAGTGAACGGCGCTCGTGCTTGGCTGTGGAATGTGACGGGCTGTACCGATGCCAAATTTAGTCTTCCGGATACTGACCGCCACTTAGAGCTCACATATCTATGTTGCAAATGGATTATGGTTGCTAATGAACCCGTCCCTCTGAGGTTAATTAAGGAGCTGATGGCTAAAGCTGTCGCGCGTATCACTGAGAGGATAGTTTGAGAAAGTGCGCTGGAAAGAAATAAACGTGATAGCAAGCTCGCTGGTCCCTCAAGCAAAGGCAAGTAGAAAATGGAGGAGATAGAAGAGGAATCATTTGCTTCTGACGAGGAGACTTCCGAAGAGGATCAAGTCACTACTGGTGGTGCTATGGAGGTCAACAACGACTTCGAAGAAGACGCTGCATGTTTGTCTGAATCTTTTTATAAAGAGCTATGGGATCTATCGATCGCTGATCGGGTTCGCCGACTTAAAGCTTGAAAGAAGTGGAGAATTTTGCCTACTTATAATAGAATGATGGTTGAACTTTCAGACGTAGGTTCTGAGGGGGAAGAGGAGAGAGGTGGCCTTATCACCCATGCTCGGTCTCGGGCTACAGCTCAGGTAGGATCACAAGTTGAGTCGTGTGCCACATCAACACAGGACAGACTTGTGGATCTTAAAGAAGCTCGACCTACAAAACGACTGAAGCTGACCATTAAGCGCCATGCTAAACCTCAGGCTTCTCAAACGGAGATGGGTGGTGATGCACCCATTGGTGGGGAAGGTAATATTCCAACCCTTGTCATCTTTTCAATCCTTTCTTCTACCAGGCTTTAGACTTAACAGATTTTATATTTTAGAGGGTCATGATGAAGATGCAATGATGTACAACCCCCCTTCTCCCGACTTAGACTTTTTCGGAGGATCTTGCTTCGTGCCACAAGCAGATGAGGCCGCGGATCAGGATCTGGTGGGTGTTGAAACAGATGTGGCTTCTAACACCAATGAAGGTGCCGATGTTGGATCTAAATTTCCTACGGTGGTTGCTAGCCCAGGTAAACCTATTACTAGTAGTACACCTTTTAGATGGTAATCTCGGGTATTAAACGACTCAGAGTTCGTCCCTCTTCTAATTGCTTATATGCTTCTGGATCTTTTAGAAAAGCTACAAGAGGCGATTGTTGACGTCGGAATTGAAGAGCATGTCGTCACCACCGGAGGTGAATTTAATTCTCTTTCATTGTTGATTTTCAACTTCTCTTTCCATGTCTTAAAACTTAGAATTTTCTTCAGATGTGGCAATGGAAGGCCCAAGTGATAAAGAAACCATTCACCATGTAGCCGATGCACCTCCGTCTGATCCCATACAGGACCCTTCGGGCTCTAGCGTAGGCTACTTGACGACTTGTTGTCAGAACAAACTTGTCGAGATGCTATCGAACCGGTTGTCAAAACTGTTGAACCGGTCATCGAGCCTGATTCCTATGCAGGTATGAATTTTGTCCTTCTGTGAAAGTTATTCCCTTATCGGTTTTACTTAACCGTAAGGGAGTCATACCTATAGGACTAGTCATTGAGACTGATGAAACTACTATTGTTGGGATATCTGACGATCTTGAGGGTCTTTATTTCTTGCTGTTGGCAGGAACCATCATAGAAGCTCAGTCGTCAGTTGCTCCAACTCAGCTCACAATCCCTGCGACCGAATCGACTGCTACAGCTACAGGGATTAGTCCTGTTGAAGAGGTCGTGAGACCAACTAATGAGGTTGGTACATCAACGGTTGCGACATCGGCGATAGTCTTAAAAGTCCAAGAAGTCGTGCCGACAGCACCAAGTGCGGGACATCAACTTGAGGACACACCACTTGATTTTGGTAAATTTTACGCCGATACTGACTTAGAATTTTTCTAAGCTTACAAAGATATTTATATCCTCTTTTCTTTGTAGGGTCGTCTTCTCGGCTTAGTGATATGGTCAAGGCTTTGTTATCTGATGATGACCCGGACCAAGCTCTGCTTTGCATGGAAGTCGACTCTCTCTTCTTCTTTATGAATGCGATGATTGATAAGCTTATCATTAAGGGACTATCCTTCCACTAATTTAGACTAACGCTTTCCGTTAAAATAAATGCAATAGAGAAAGTGGGCTCTCTGGATCTGGCGCAAGTCATAGCTGACGATTTGGACCGGTTGGAACGCGCATTTCAACGGTTACAAGAGTTGAAGACTGTCGGTACTTCAACGTACATAGCCGCCCAGATGGAACCTCGTCTACATGTATGGCGTGACACTCAAGCCTCCGCTGGACTTGAGATTCAAACGCAACAAAGTCGAGTGGATTAAATGGAGGCCTTCCTTGCTGAGAAACAAACATCTCTATGTCAACTCAAATCCTCTATTACGTCAAGTGAGGCTAAGATAGAGCGACTCAAAGAGGAGCTCAAGGCAGAGGAGGAGGCCTTAGTTATCTTGGGGATGACAAAGGCTGACTTGGAGCGTTCACAGGTTGTGATATCCGGGAAGTTGGAGCTCTCGAAACAGAAGTTATCCAAGATCAAAGAAGAAGCTGCGAAAACATTATCTCTTACCAAGGAATCCTTTAAGGTTGAATTATAGTGTGAGCTTGAGCGAACTTATACAGAGGAGTTGACTAAACTTGATCAGCAAATCGGTAGTCACAAACTTCATGTAGATTGATCATAACTCTTGTACCTACAAACTCAATTTTCATTAATAGAAGATATTTCTTTTCCGTTCATTATGTCTCTTTTATTATGATATCTTACTCCGTCTAGAATAATTAACCATAATACTCGCAGGATTTTTGGCAAACCCTCAGCCTTCAACGGGTTTGATTAGCCTTTACCGACTACCGTTTGAGTCGGGCTAGCATTCGGATTGTTTTGGTCCGTTTCGCATGTAACGTTGTGCTAAGATAATTAATTCACTTAGAGTTGATGCTATGACTTTGAATACATAGACTTCACAATTTCTTACAGAAATATGGCGTCTGGCAATACGTGTTAGGCGTTGACTTATCCCTACTTAGGCTTTGGAATAAAATTCCCTAGACTCGTATTATAGTGTCTTTTTCACTCGGTGAAAGACTAAACCGGCAATGTGTGTTAGACGTAGACTTAGGATTTTTGGCAAACCCCCAGCCTTCCATGGATTTGATATGCCTTTATCGATTACCGTTTGAATCAGGCTAGCATGTGAATTATTAAAACCTGCTTCACATGTAACGTTGTGCTAAGAGAGTTAATTCTTCTTAGACTTGGTACTATGATTTTGAATACATAGACTTCACCATTTCTTAGGGAAATATGGCACCCGGTAACGCGTATTAGGCGCTGACTTATCCCTACTTAGAATTCGGGATAAAAGTCCCCAGACTTATATTCTGGTGTCTTTTTCAATCGGTAAAAGACTAAACCGGCAACGCGTGTTAAGTGTAGGCTTATCTCTATTTAGGAGTCAAGATAAAATTCCCCATGCATAAAGTATACGGATTTGAAGTTGAGAATTGTGTCTTTTCTTAGGGTAAAGACAAACCCGATGCTGGAGAGGGAGAATTTTATATTCTGTCCACAGGTCTAGTTTAGGATAAAGACGAACCCAAAAATAAGAGAGGAAGAAGTTTATATTCTATCTCCCAATACTGAAAATGAAGAATTTTATATTCTATCTCCAGTTGCAAAGGAGACTCGAGGTGGGATCTCCACCCCCAGAATTCGGAAAGGTAAAACTAAGAGTGGGATCTCTACTCTGAGAATCGAAAAGATTCAAGCAACCCTAACTTTTATAGGATTGGTTACTTAATCCAAGAAAAGAGTTCCTTATTTATTGAGATGAAATTCCGATTTCGACCCTAACTTTTATAGGTTTGGCTGAAAAGAAAAAGGTGGAAGTCTTTCGTTTATCGAAAGGGATGACTCGATCTTGGTTCTAACTATCTGCAGGTTTGACCAAGTAAGGTTGGAGACAATCCTAACTTTTATAGGTTTGATTGCTTAATTTAAAAGTGGACCTCTCGTTCATTGAAGGAATCGAGAGGGGAATCTGACTTTGGCCCTAACTTTTATAGGTTTGATCTGAAAGCAATGAGAGTGGAATACAGGTAGTAGTAGAAATCCCGGCTTGTACTAGCCACTCGATTGAGCATTTTGATGTTAAGTGATCAGGACTTAACACGTCAAGTTTTAAAAATTATCAAGAATTAGCGAATAGAAATCTTGGTGGGCCCACCGTCAATTGATTTGATCAGTGGGGGATTTTATGAGGAAAGATTGATCTGTCAAAATGGTCGAATCTCACCCAAGCAAAAGAATTCATGAGAATTGGTGAATTCGATATCAACAATAAAATACGCTTCAACTTTGAATACATTTCATGAGAATTGGTGAATTCGATATCAACAATAAAATACGCTTCAACTTTGAATACATTCAGAGTCCAAGTGTGGATTTCTTATACGCTTCAACTTTGAATACATTCAGAGTCCAAGTGTGGATTTCTTATTCATTACTTTCATAGCAACTAGGTTATCCCTAAGAATACCACATGTAGTATTCTTCTGGGAACTTCCCGATACATTGGTTATCCTGAAATTACTAAGAATAGTACTTTTTTAGGAACTTGTCATTTATCGGCATCATGAGCCGGGCGCCTTCCTTTGTAATAAGGCGATATGCGCCGTTTAAATAGACTATCTCTACCACAAATGGTCCTTCCCATTTGGGCTCGAACTTGCCTTTCTTCTTGGAATTAAGGATCATTGGCCGTCGGACAGCTAAGACAAAGTCCCCTTCTTTAAAACTCCGTTGACGAACCTTTTTATCAAAGGCTCGGAAAATTCTGGCTTGGTAGAACTCAATGTGTTGTTGAGCTTCCAAACATTTCTCATCGATCATTTTGAGTTCTTTGAGACGTTTCTGATGTTGCTCTTCGGTCGTCATCTGGGTTGCGAGAGCGATTCGAAGAGATGGAATTTAAATTTTCAATGAAAGGACTGCTTCACACCCGTACACCAAAGAATACGAGGTTGTGTCAGTAGGTGTGCGAACTATGGTGCGATAGGCCCATAGTGCTTTTCCAAGTTTATCATTCCAATCTCGTTTATTAGTCTTTACGAGTTTTGATAAAAGCTTGATGATAGACTTGTTAAAGGCTTCAGCTAATCCGTTTGCTGTGGGATTGTAAGTTGTTGACGAGATGTCTTGGATTTTGAACTTCTCGCAAAATTTGATGAATGCATTACTAACAAACTGAGGACCGTTGTCATGTATGATTCGCCTTAGGATACCATATTGGTAGATAATGTGGTGCTTAATGAACACAATGATGTTGTTCGTCTTTCCTTCTTTGAGCAGAATCGCTTTAGCGCACTTGGAGAAGTAATCGGTTATTGTCAGAATGAATCGATAACCCTTGACTGACGGGGGATTTATAGGACCAACAACGTCCATTCCCCAAGTCTCAAAAGGCCAGGATGTAGCCGAAGGATGCATATGTTCTGGGGGTTAGTGCATATAATTCGCATGTATTTGACACGCGTGACACTTTCGGCCATATGCGACTGCATCTTTAATCATGGTGGGCCATAAGTATCCTATTCTTCTGATACGATCAAAAAGTTTAGGGCCAGGTTGGTGTGCACCACAAACCCCTTCGCGAGACTCCCTAAGGACTTCTTCTGCCTCTTTAGTGGATAAGTAACGTAATAGTAAACCATCATACCCCCGACAATATAGCGTTCAACTCTCTGTGTTATAGTAGAATCTCGGTGCTCCATCGGATTGAGTCATTTTCCTTCACGTCTTCTGGTAAGATTCCATGCAAGACGTAATCGATGATAGGAAAACGCCAATCTCGGGGTTCGAACTCAACTTGAGTTGAATACACTTATTTAACATCATCTTCTCTGTTGTCTATGTTGTAGATTGGTACGAAGAGTTGGTGAGTTCTTACTGTAACAAATTGTTCTGTTTCGGGAGGCTGTGTTAGAGACACGGCTAATGCTTCTAGCGCATCTACGTAGGCGTTCTGTAAGCGTAGAATGTATTCGATGAAGAATCCTTCGAACAATTCCGCCATCTCAAAGGCTACCTTATGGTATGGTATCAAATCTTGATTTCTGACCTCATACTCTCCCTGAACTTGTTTAACTACCAGTTGAGAGTCACCAAAATCATTAAGGTATTCGACCCCCAGCTCTTTAGCAAAGCTGAGTTCAATAAGCAGCGCGTTATATTCGGCTTTGTTGTTTGAGCATGGATCGGTTAGCGAGTAGGCTCGAGGCATTACATGTTTTCCTGGGGAAACTAAGACAACTCTAACTCCGGAGGAAATCTTAGAACATCCAGGAGCACTTGCCACATTAGTTGCTCAAGAGGCACCGTCGAAGTACAAACGCCACACCTGTTGATGGGAAATTACGTTGGCTTCGTGGGTTTCATCTGGCAAATCTTCGTATACCTCGGTGGTATCCGTAGTTGGGTTAGCTGCCAGGAGATCACAAATAGCTTGTCCCTTGACCGACTTTTGTTATTTAAAGTGTAAGTCGTATTAGGACAAAAGCAGGGCCCACTTCGCTAGCCGCCAATTCATGAAAGCCGGCTGCGTCATAAACACTCTGACTGGGTTAACATTGGAGATGATGTAGATAGTTTGTCCGACCAAGTAGTGTCGCATTTTTTGGATAGCGAATACTAAGGCAAGATACTCCCTTTCAATCATTGGATACCGAGATTTGGCACCCACAAGGGTTCGATTTAGGTAGTATACCGCCTGTTCGTGACCGTTAACGTCGTCTTGTGTATGTAATGCACTTAATGAGTGGCTCGTCGCCTTAACGTAAATCAAGAACGGTTTTCCCGACTTCGGTGCAACGAGCACTGGAGGTTTTGAGAGATATTCTTTAATATCTTTGAATGCTTTTTGACAAGCATCATCCCATATAAGTAATACGCCTTTCTTTGTAAGCCTGGAGAATGGTTGACATTTCCCCGAAAGGTTCGAGATGAATCGATGGATGTAAGCCAACCGTCCTTGTAGTCCTCTAAGCTCTTTAAGGTTTCTCGGAGGTTGCAACTTGTTAATCACCTTCACTTTATCAGGGTCAATGTGAATACCCTTAGTGGTGACGACGAATCCAAGGAATTTGCCGCTGGACATTCCGAGGAAAGATTTGGTAGGATTCATCTTTAATTGATGAGTCCGCATTAAGTCGAACATCATCTTCAAGTCTTTGATGTGGTCATTTTGTCACGACTTTTTATGACTAGACCATACACGTAGCATTCGACGGTCTTCCGGAGATGCTCTTGGAAAATCTTTGACATGGCTCTCTTATACGTGGCACCTGCGTTCTTTAAACTGAAGGGCATAACCGTGTAGCAGAAAACACCAAGAGGTGTTATAAACACGGTGTGCTTTTTATCATCTGGATGTATCTTTATCTGATTATAACCAAAAAATCTATCCATAAAAGACATTCTCTTGAATCCACATGTATTCTCGATGATAACACCTGTGATGGGAAGAGGGAAATCGTCTTTTGGGCAGGCAGTGTTGAGGTCTCTAAAGTCGATACAAATCCTTATTTTCCCGTTCTTCTTAAGGACCAGGACAATATTAGCAAGACATTCGGGATGTTGCTCCTCCCTAACGAAACCCGAGTCGATAAGCTTTTTGACTTCGGACTCGATTGCCTCCATAATTTACGGACAAAACCGTCTTTGTTGTTGTTTGACAGGTTTGACATTCGGCTTAATATTAAGACGATGCATTGCTACATTTGGATCAAGCCCTAGCATATCCTCATAATTCCAGACAAAAACATCGATGTATTCCCTAACGAGAATGATCAACTCTTCTTTCTCATCCGGCAGGAGGCTATCGCTAATGAATATTGGTTTTGGATTATCCTCATTACCCATATTCACCTGGATAATTTGATCTTCAGTAGGGGGTTCCCTTTGTTCAAATCTATCATCGTACTGCATATTCAGATGATGAACCCAAGGGTCTTCCCAAGTTGTCATTTGGTCGTCTTCTTCTATTGTGGCAGGGGCGACCGTAGCCATATTCGACATTAGTCTTTTAAACATTTCTCTAAGACTAGCGTCGGAGTCCCAGGCTGAAGAGTCAGAAGAATATCTGTTTTTCCCTTATTAACAATTTGATCAATGACCTGCCAACAATACTCGTCGTCGAATGAGGAGACATAGCCTAAACCTCTTCTGTGACTATAATAGTTATTGGGTTTCCCTTTCGGTACATAGGCCATGCGAGGTGTAAATCGCGGTCCTCGACCAAAACAAAGACCCTCTCCGAGTGTAAAGTCATATCCGTACCTCTCCATGAGATTACGTGCTTTTGTGTCATATCTGAATAGATGAGGGGCATGTTTATCATCATCATCATCTTCTTCCAAGAAGTGGTCTGGTATCGAAAATCCCTTCCCTTTACCGTAAATAACTTCCTTCTCACCCCTGCCTTTGCGGGAATGATAATTGTTGTTCCGAACGAATCCTGAACATGTTTCTTCATCATGCAAGATGATTGAAGTGGTACATATAATTTAGGGTCATCATATAACTCTTTCATAATGTTATCAAGACACAACGAGTACTCTAAATCATCATTTATTGCTATTTCTTCAGCAAGTTACCAATTACAACTACTTTTTGATGATTCTTCATCGTCAAGATTGATTATATTATGTACAATATCATTAAGTACAAAACCATCATCATAATCAAACCCAGCTTCGGTATCGACCTCTTCCTCACTGTCCGTACCTTGGGCTGATGGCTCAGTATCAGATTCGGCACCGTAGAGAAGGGAGTCGGTAAAATAATTTTCCAACCCCTTAAACGGTTGCTTATCCGCGACCACCGTCTTGACTTCGTTATTGGTGTCCATATATTTGAGACACTGATGAAGAGTTGATAGGACTATAACATTACCATGGATCCATGGTTGACCCAACAATAAGTTATAAGAGGTCTCTGCGTCGATCACATAACATGTAACTTCTGACTTCAAATCTCCGATCTGGCACTTCACTCGGATTTTACCCAATGGTTTGGACCTACTGGTGTTAAATTCGTAGATCGTAGTACCCGTGGAGGCTAGCTTACTAGCTGGTATTCCGAGACTATACATCAATCGGAGTGACATGATGCTGACAGCGGAACCCGGATCAACTTGGATCCGGTTGACAACGCTAGAGCCAATGTGCCCGGTAAAATGCAAGGGCCGGTCATGCTTCGAATTCTTTGTCTGCATGTCCTCTTTGGTGAAAGAAATGCGTGAGGTTGTAATGTTGGACTGACGGCTCTGGTTCTTCAGGAGATGGCTTGATCTGAGTCAGGAAGACGTCAGAATTTGCCAAGGCTTCTTGTAAAGCTTCCCTTGTGTCTTTCGATAGACGTAACAGCTCATATAGAGTTATTCTAGCCGGCATATTAGCTAATTGTGTCATAATATCGAAATTAGGCGGAGCGGTCGAGCTTCCCAATTTATCTCTCCTAATCGGTTGATTGAATCGAGACTGTTTTGGGTTATGACCCTCTTGGTATACAAGCTCTTTCTCCTTTAGCTTCTGCTGAATCTTTTCAACAGGTGCCGGGGGAGTTATGACCACTACTGTTTCTACTAATGTCTTGGAGGGAACGGTTTTGATTACTCCTTGCTTAGCTAATTGCTCGGAAGCATCCGAATATTTGAAGTGATATTCATTTCCACTCTGAGTTGCAAATACCTCTTGTTCATCTTAAGAGAGTGGGAAAGCAGGGATTCTTTCGTCATCTTCTCCTGGAATGGCAAAGGCTCCGTAGCAAGACTTCCCCTTTCCTCTTGATTTCCTCTTGGATGATGATCCGAGCCACTGCTCATCTTTGATCAGATCGAGATGAACGCAGAGAATTTCGTCATTCGGGGTTGTGTGTGACACAAGACCTTTCTGGCGTTGCTTATGAGGATCATCGTTAACAGTCTTCATCGCCACTTTCATCACGGGTTCGGGCTAAAACCAATTCAAAGGGACAGATCTGAAGTTGATTGATATTACATTAGCACCCACCTTCTTCTCATTAGGTTGCTTCATTGTGATGACCCAGACATCGATTAAAGCTTGGATTTTGTCTTTGAGGGCGTAGCATGCATTGGTAGGATGATGCACCGCTCTATGGAACGCGCAGTATTTTGGGTCATTAACCCTTTTAGCATCTTCCTGATCTTGGATCGGAGACAACTTAATATTGTTATTCTCTACAAGGTATTTAAAAATACCGGGAACTTCGTCTTTTTTGAACGAATAGACCTTTGGGGATTTCGGTTCTGAAGTCTTCTGTTTCTGGGGTTGTTGCTGCCATCGTGACTGCTGAGGAGCCTTTTGCTGCTGTTGTTTCGGTTGCGATTGCACTTCAAAGGTTTGATTCGCATCCAATGTATTTGCTTGTGCTTTTCCCTTACCCCGGGGGGCAAAATTTTGCTGCGGAGCATTTGTCGTCGTTTGACCCCTTTAGGCCTTCTTTCTCTTGAGAAAGTGTTCTGCTCGTTCTCCTCGGACCTTCAAATCTGTCCAAGTCTTGGACGGCACCATTCCCATGGCTTTGAGGATATCCAACGAAAGATTGTTATGACAAGTTTCCAGGATAAAGTCCTCACTGATTGGATCCCTATAATTCATGGCTTTGTTCCGGAATCGTTTGATGAAATTTTCAACCAGCTCTCCATCCTTTTGCTTCTCATCAAATAACGTTTCGATTGAGACCTTAGTATCATCATCGAAGAAATTTGTGAGAAACATGTCCTCCATGTCATCCTAACTGCTAATACTCTCTGGCTTGAGGCGGCGATACCAATCGAAGGCTGCTCCGCGAAGAGTGCTGACGAATGATCGTACCATCAGAGGTTCATTCCTAGAAATTATTCCCAAGTGAGACTTGAAGTATATTAAATGCTGAGTGGGGGAACCCTTTCCATTAAATGATGTGAAGTTGATTAAATTAAACTTTGCCAGATACGGGATTAACTCCCACTCTCTTGGGTATGGGCACGGTATTCCGGACCTTTTTACTTCCTGAGCACTCATCAACGCATTGATTTTGCTCTCCAAATCCCTCATCTTCTTATCCTCTCTCGTATCTTTCTTCGGCTGATTTTGGGGAGAGGTAATGTGGTCCTCCTTCGTATTGTTATCATCCGAGCGACCACCCTTAGTATTGTTGTCGACGGGAGGGGTATTCATGTTGGCATTCTCATCCACTTCCCGATCATTATTAGCTTGGTTGGGATCATTACAATGGCTAGACTCTCCCTACTGATTTATCAGTATCGTGATTTGTTGGTCATGCATTTCCCTCATTTTCTGCATAGCCATCTCCATTTCAAATTTTAAATTCTTTCTCTTCTTAGTTAAAGCGTCCTCAAGAATTTTATTCATCTGCTCTGTGTTGATCATGAGCGACTCATAAGATTGTCATGTGCTTGATGCCATATCATCGGAAGCTATTGCTAAGAAGGCATCTGAGCAAGCATCTCACGTTTTGTTATCTGAGGGTAGTCCCTTTTGTATCCTCTGATAATTCTTTCGTCTACTGGTTCCTGATTATAATCGAGTTATCCGTTGGGATACACCTGAAAACTGATCAGGTCTAAAGAGTCGTGTTGACTTCCCTCTACCAGTCATATTGACAGATACTTCTGGATGTTCATCATCTTGAAGAGTAGCTCTCTTCTTGCGAAAACGCCTTGGTTTGAACTCGGGCGTTCAAGTGGAGATTCTTTCTAATACTGAAACTCTCTTCGGGGTGGCCTTGGAGTAGCAATATTCTGACAACACCGCTTTGATAATTTTGAAACACGGACAATGGGAGTCCGGTTCTCGATTATTACTTCTCCAAGACTTGTTCGTACTTCAGACCCGATAGTACAACTCATTGGTCTAATGACTGGAGTAAACCATCGCGTGTTGGCATAACTCCCTAGGTGTAATGTCCTCATCTGATGAGTACGTTTTCTTCTGGGAATTCAACGCTTTGTTAGCGTCTTTAGGAGTTGCATGTCTGAGGCTATGTTTTCATGAACGTAGGCTTTCAACAGGCTCCTGGACTTCGACACGCAGTCAAATGCGGTCAGTTATATGACTTTTCCTATCATGCGTTCTTCTCTACTGCTTAGGAGGACGACTATGACCTTCGGCCTGAAAAACTGCTCGAGATCCATTCAATGGGCCTAAGCGCTCTTTGATCGAAGCTTTTCCTCGATCATCGTGTGAAAGGCCAAGTCGATCTATGATCTTTATTTTAAACTGGGAAAAATCCACACTTTCGCGGATCTCTACCTGAGGTGAGGAACTTGACGGAATCGAAGAAACTTGTGCAGAACATCTTCTATCTTGACCCTGGCACGGGTCAGACCTAAGTGACCTACGGGTTATAGGGTCGGACCTAAGTGACCCGGGGGCTGGAGGGTTAGATTTGAGTGAGCCGCGAGCTAGAGGGTCAGATCTGGGTGTCCCGCGTGCCAGAGGGTCGGATCTGGGTGACCCAGAATCTGAAGGGTCGGATTTGGGTGACCTACAAGCTGGAGGGTCAGATCTGGGTGACCTACGAACTGGAGGGTCGGATCTCGATGAGCCGCAGGCTGGAGGGTCAGATTTGGGTGTCTCGCGAGCCAGAGGGTCGGATTTGAGTGACCCACGTTTTTTGATATTTTTGGCCACCGTCTTAGACTTTGGCCTCCATACTTTGTGTAGTCTTTGTGGCTTATTTTCCACTTCTTCATTCTATAATTTCTTAGCCTCTTGCATAAGAATTCTCGCATGTGTGAACAATGCGCGGCGTTTCTGAATCCGTTCTTGAAGAGTCGATCGGGTCCTTTTGACGCGGACCCATTCGTTCTTCGCTGGTTTGAAGGATGTGTTGTCCACTCGCTATTGTGGCGGTTGGCGCCTCCTGGACTTCAGATCCGCTTCATAGCGGATTCCATCAACTGGTTCCAAGGCTTTGGCCAGTTAGCGTGCGAGGCGTTGGCGTCACCTCTGACTTGCTCTCTTTGATAGAGGGGGCACATCATCAATAGTCGACCCCTTATTCAAGGCGTTCAGATATGTGGTTTTAGCCTTGTCGGATGCTGGTGGGGTGTTGTGAGCCGCAAGTGCGGTGGTGACAGGAAGATCTTCTTCTTGGGCTCCTGAAACTGAAGTCCAACGGGTCTTCTTGGAATAGGCCTTCCTGCACCCGCGAGGAGAGGCCGATATGGCGGAGGAGGATAATTATTCCTCGTACTTCTGCTGGTCGAACTCATATTCGACCTCTGTTTCAACCGGGATAAGGATCCGAGGTTGCGACACGTCAGCCTTTGCAGAAAGGCTGTCGGCTCCCACTGTGGTCGCCAGTTTGTTTTTGTTAAAAGTCGCCTTCATCATTGATATCATTAAAACTTTAGTCATTTACAAATAAATTCAAATAATGAAAATAAAAATTACAACTATCTTGAAAATAAACACAAGATCTGTTTATCGTTTCTTGCTTGCGTGGGTTCTTTGCCGGTACCGGGGTTTATCCGTGGACGACCGTGGATCGGATCTGGTTGTTGGAAAATGGACAGAGCTCCTACCTCACCAAGGATGTATTTGCTTGAAGCGCTAAAATCGACCAAGCAAAATCAGTAGCTCTTCTCGAGATTAAGACAAAACCTAATCTCAAGGAACGGACGTACGAGGCTTCGGATCCTTCGAATGACTTCTCTTTTGTGCTGAAGTTCGTCGGGAACTCGTTGGCCTTTGTTGAAATTTTGTGCTCCATGACTCTTTAATCCAACAGCACCTCGTCCTCTTGATAAAGTTCCAGATCTGCAAAATGGAGGCCTTGGGCTAATATTTATAGGCCTCGGGTGCGGTTATTTGGATGAGAATGAGTGATTTGGCCTTATCTTCAGTTAATAATAGCCTAAGCATGTTTGTGGATGATATCAAGTCAGTTAGGAACCCCTAAAATCGATAAATTCTACGAAAACCATTTTGAAAACTGTCAAAACACGTCAGCGGGTCGAAATAGCGCGAGGAC
>NC_033797.1:81030738-81094578 GCF_001876935.1 Asparagus officinalis | reverse complement strand
CGGCCGCGGGTCGGACTTGGCCGACCCGCACGGGCGCAGATCAGCGCGGTTCGACTCATGCAGGCATAGGGTATAGCTCTTTTTTCTGAACTGTTTGGTGTTTTCCAGTTTTTCGGGACTTGTATTCTCCACCGTTTCATGACTTTGGTTGATTCGCTGACTTGTACGCTTCGTTACGGGACTGTGTCAAACGCGCACGAACTGATTGACGCGCGCGTTGATCGACGCGCGTGAGCTGATTGACGCGCATGTGTTGACCGACGCGCATGAGCTGATTGACGTGCGCGTGTTGACCGACATGCATGAGCTGATTAACGTGCGTGTGTTGACCGACGCGCACGAGCTAGTTGACGTGAACCTTCTCGATTCATCCACTCTTTGCTTCGAGTTTCATACGGGCTCTCATAGGCAATTTTAGACGCCTACACTTGGTACCCATTCGGGATAATACCAAGGCACGCCATTGACACGGTCGACTTTGACCTGAAAGATCATAGTACCCATTCGGGATAAAACTAAGGCACACCATTTTACTTCGCTCTACCTCCAGACCACCAACTCGGCCTCCTTGGAAGCAATGCTCTTCTTGGCTTCTTCCTAAACTGCCTTCTTGGCCTCCAACCCTTCCTAGAGCTTAAAATGGAGGCCTCACATGTGCTAAAGTTGAGAGAATAGCTCCCGCTCGACTAGGCCCCTCGCAGCAAATAGCTTTTTAGAGCCTGATGAAGGCTAACGTCTGGTATGCCTGAGAGGATCTCATCATCTTAAGGGAGATAGAACTACTATAGAGCTTGAGATTAAGTGATCCAGGACTTCAAGATCAAGCCTCTCTTGTCGAGATGCCATCTAGGAGTAAATTTGAACTCCTCAGATGGCTCTATATCATACTGAGCACCTTCCTTAGATGACCCCATCATCATCATCCTCAGCTCCCTCCACACGTCTAGCTCAAGCTCATTGATATGTTGGGGAAAGGGCCACCCGATGCTATGCTCATGAGAAGGAGGTGTCTCAGACACTGCTGACTCTTTAACCGGCTCCTTGCCATACCAACCGACCGACTCCACTACCCTCTCCTCCCTAGCCCATGATGGTCCGCTACCTTCGGAGGGACCTTGGCTACTACTTTCTGTAGTCGTCTCCTCTTCTTCTCAGACCTCTCGGCCTAAACAGTAGAAGTACTTAGCCTAGATAGCCGAGCCTCGTTCCTGGCATCATGTGCTACCACCTCCTCTGTATCTGCTGGGGCTAACTCTGACCTTAGATGTTTTTGGGACCTGATTGAAGACCCCAGCTAATTCTCGTCTAAGTCCTTCAATGGTAGAGACAAGACTGCTACTCAAATCTTGTTCTCTTTAGTCGGTAGGACTCTGGCAATGCTAGCCACTCACAGAGCTGCTGGGTCGAACAAGTTCTCGATCATTCGAGACCCATAATAGGCCCAAATCTTCTCAAGCTCCTGCTTCTCCTTAATCATGAGGAAACCCAGCCTTAGAATATCTTTCTTAATCTCGGGCCAATCCGAGCAAGATAAGATGGGGTTGGTTCCAAAGACCCATATGAAATTCTCCTTACGATATTTATTTGACTCAAGAGCATTCCAGGCAACTTCGAAGATGCCCAAGGTCTGAAAATAGTAGTGACCCTCCTTTTCTCCCTACTAAACACTGAGCAGGTGGCCGAGCATGTGGAGGGTTGGCTCGACTCCAACCTGATGGAAAATCACCATGAAGCCCATTAATGTGGCATTAGTGTTAAGCTTGATTTGGGAGGATAATACACCTAGAGCTTTAATGACACGACAGAGGGAGGGGTAGAGCGACAGATGCATACCATACTCCAAGTGATGGAGATATACCAGAGCAATCACGCTGCTATGGTTGTACACTGCTTGAGCCCTCTTTAGCACTGACAATGTAAATTTTCAGAGGATGTCATAGTGATTGTAATAAGCCTCAAGTTCTGTTGCGCACATCTTGGAGCAAAACTTCCTTAGAAGCTTGATCATAGCCTCCTTGTAGGAAACAGAGGTAGTAGAAGCAGTCATAGTGAGAAAAGTTCATTGGAGAATGATAAGAGATCCCTCAAAGATTGATGAATTCTAGGGTTTAGAAAAATTGAAGACAAGCCCTTTAGCAGAGCTGGTATATATAGGCTTGAAGACGGGCACGTGGCAAGATTAAAGTGGTCGACTTGATTATTAACGGATGGCTGAGATCGACCTCGAAAGTTGAAATGACCACTCAGGAATCGAAGTACTGCCGGTGGGTGGACACACCATCTGCACTCGAGAAATGAAGCAACACTGGCGTGTGATCTCTAGTGATGTCAAGTTATCACATCAACATCAACCCATCGCTTTCCTCATAAATGTTCACTTTTGCCTTTTGCAAATTATTAATTGGAAATGACCATGTTTAGACCTTTAGATCCCAAAGAGAAATTCTTCACGGCCTTTTCTAAATCACAAATTTTAGACTTTAAATGTTTATTTTCGAAGACAATTGTAGTGCATCGATTTTTAAACTTTAATTGTTCAGAAGACAACTCACAAATTCACTTATTTACCTTAGCAACAAACTTTTTTCCACATTGATTGTTTTCGAGTTGCTTAGATAAACAAGAGATTTTCTTTTGTAGCTTAGAACATTGTATGCATATGAAAGAGGTGATATCATCAGGTGAATTATATGAATTCAAATTTAAAGAAGAAAATTTCACTTTCTTTGACAAAAGCTTTTTTTCTTCAAGTTTGTATTCATCCTTTTTGTTACTTCATGCTTTTCAGAAATTATCTCAAGGTGAACCAATATCTCTTTATATTTTGAATATAAATCATCATATGAAGAGTATAGCTCTTCGTTTGAACTTTCACTCTTAGAGCCACTCAAAATAGCTTGAAATTGAATCTGAAATTGAAGCTTTTCTTCCCATGAGACATAAGTATGCTCTTTGTCAGCATTGCTCGAATGACTCTTTGAGTCCTCCAGAGTAGTTATTTTAAAACTTTTGCCCTTTTCTTTATAGTCCTTTTTGTTCAGTGGGCAATTCTTCTTTAAGTGGCTAGGTTTTCTACACCGGAAATAAATTAATACAGTACCATAATCACTAGAATTTTATTTTATTTTACCTTGCTTGTATAGTGATCCCGTTTGTCTTACAGAAATTTTTTGACCATCTTTTGACTTGAGGAAGGATTCGTAGCCTTTAACAATTTGATCAACTTGGTTATTTTCTTCCTTAGAAATTGTGCTTGGCTTTTTCTTCTTCTTAGACTGGGAATCCTTCTTAATTTTGAAGGCTAACGACGTCTTCTTCGTATCTTCTTCTAAAACATCTTCTCTCTCTCTCTCTCTCTTAGATAAACTTTATATCTTATGTGATTTTCTACAAGATCATCAAGATAAAGATTAGAAAATTTTTGAAGTTCTTTGATAGCCATTACCTTAGATTCCTAATCATGAGATAGAGAATGAAATATCTTTTTGCAGCCTAAGGCTTTAGATTTGTTCACAATATTGGTGAATCATATGAATATGTCATGTATGCTCTCCGAGGTCTTCATCTTGAAGTATTCATATTTGCACACTAGTATTTTAAGTTTTTCCTCCTTTACCTACAACGTTCTCTCATGGATGACTTCTAGTGTCTTCTAAATTTCCTATGCAGTAGTATAACTAGAAGCACAGTTAAATTCTTCAGTAGTAAAAGATCAACATAAGCCATTCATAGCTTTTAAATTATAAGAATAAAATATTTTTGGGTTGAGGAGTCCATTTATCCATAAGAATTTATGTAACAACTCCTTCTATATCCTTAGTAGGATTAAGATACCTGTGTTTGACACACTGCCAAATATAAAAATTAGTAGATAATAAAAAGTTTTTCATGTGTGCTTTCTAAAAAATATAATTAGTGCTGTCAAAAGGTGAGGGATGGTTGATGGCGTGTCCTTTAGGAAAAGCTGAAGCGGTGGTAAGACTTCACATCTCAACCCTAAGTTGTGATGTATAAATATGGTAACCTGGCTTTGAAACCACTTGAAGGAACTCGGATGCAAGGCTGGTTTAGGGGGAGGGGGGCTGAATAGGATTGCTATAGTTTTTTTGATTAACTTAGAATAAATAGTAAAAATGTAATAAGCGAAAAAACTAAAAACAAACCAACATAGGAACACAAAAGATTTTTATCGTAATTCGGATCAAAATCCTAAGTCCACACTTCTTTCCTTCTAAATCAAACTCCTATGAAAAGCGCACCGAGAAGAAGTTGAACAAGGCTTAGAGGATTTCATTAGCTCTCTCTCTCTCTCTCTCTCTCTCTCTCTCTCTCTCTCTCTCTCTCTCTCTCTCTCTCTCTCTCTCTCTCTCTCTCTCTCACAAACCCTACAACAATGGTCTCTCCTTTTTGTATATTTACCTATTTGAACTTCTCTTTAATTATAATCTCCAACTCCCCTTAAATAGACCTTGATCGGATATGAAAGATATACTAAAATCTGAGTGCAAATAGGAGATCAAGCGGGTCGACAAACAACTAAGAATATAACATCAATTTTGCTAAAGTACATCATCACCATCGATGGGCAAACCTGAGCATCACTGATACTGTTCACCCATTGATGGTTCACTATAGACCACTGATGATTACTTTTTATGTCTCGGAAAAATCATCAATTAGCTCATGTAGTTCATCGATGGTTCACTGCAGACTATTGATATGCTCAATCTACTATCGATGATTTGATAGATCAGATCGAGAGATTTTTGAAAAGCTATTTGTTATGGTTTTCCCATTCGCCAAAAAGCAACCCATTACCCAGTAACGGATAGGTGTACTACGTGCTATGTCCTAATCAAGTTGGCGACCAAAAACCAGTAGGGATGACAACCTAGCCGAATTGTCGAGTTGACATTCTCTCATGTTGACACGAAAGGCGGTACTTGTCGTCCTCTTTTGTCGAAGATGACTTTCCACAAGCCCACTCGACCATTAGTTGGATGCCTCGTGAGGACGACTCGAAAGGCGTTACTTCTCGGCGAAGTTAAAGGATAACTTCTGCCTCGAGCCTCTCCTACTAGCAACGTGTCTACATCGCATTTAATGCTTGGCAGACATCATCATGCCTCTAACCGCGATAGCCTTCATGACTTATCCGACCACACAGGCACTGCCATGCCACAAATCACTTCATATTTAATGCTGAGCTGATCGCTCATCCAGTCGTCAGCCAACGCCTGTAAAGTAGGTGTTGACTCAGCCGCCAGCGCCACACTTCGCCATCGCCATCTTATGCTCGGTCGAAGTGACCGATCTACCCTTATACCCTTGGTATAAATGTAGGTACTATTCTATCTTCATGGGGAGATTCAAGATCGGACCTAGTCCCTTTTGAAGGTTCACAAATCTGATCTTTAAGCAGAATGTAAAATCCCGTTAATTTGAATATTTTATGATAAATTATGATAAATATGTTATATGGTGAAAATAACATATTTTGATGTTTGAGTATGATAAAAATTGATTTGAGATCAAATTAATATATATTTGTGAAAATATGAGTGCAAATGCACAAGACATGTACAAAGGCCAAAAGAGTGAAAATCTGGGAATAATGATTAGTTGAGAGTATTTATATTTTACACACCGATTCAGTCAGAATTTGGAAAAGTGTAAAAGACTAAAGTTGTAGGTCTCTTCAACAGATTTCCAACAAATCTTAGATAACCTCATTCAGAGGTCGGATGAGAAAGTTACAGCCAAAATACCAAAGATTGTTTTCCTAGTCAGACTAGGTTTCCTGGTTCGGGTCAAACAGTTTTGTTTCGGGTTTGCCTCTATAAATACCTGTGTTTTTCATGAAAATTCTTTTCTTTTATCATATCTATGAACCCTAGCAGCCATCCTCTCCCCTCAAAAACCCTAGACCTTTTTCTTATGAGTTTGGAGAGCTTTGTGAAGCAAAACACCGGCACGAGGGCAAGATCATCGACGTGTAGCGAGGGAGAACGGGTTGTTCATACTCGTGGTTTGCTTGCTGATTGTTCCAGAGGCTTGCACATAAGATTAAGGCAAGATCAATTACATCCAAACCCATCCCCATAGTTAAATAACTAGCTTAGAAGTTTATTTTGTGTTTACATGCTTAGATCTTAATCTAATGTGAAAAAGATTAGATTTTTGTTGTTAGATCTTAAACTCATGTTAGATCTATATGTTTTCTTGCTGTTTATAATAGAAATATGATCATGATTATTAGGGTTGCTTTTAAATTTGTTTTTATCTTATTAATCATGTGCTAATCATGTTTAAACTCTAATTTGACTTTTAATTGCGTTTGCATGTGGATTAAAGATGAGAAAACCCTAGGTTTGTGATACCTAAGTGTTAAAATATAAAAATGAATGATTATCTTTCCTAAGTTGATTAGCAATCATGCTTATGTTTAATATGTTAAAAGTCCATGCTTTATATTGAAGAATTTAGTTAATCTAAAGAAAGAGGCTTGATTCGTTGTTTTGAGCCTTCATGCATGTTTTAGGGTTTTGAATACAAATCTAATGCATAAAATTATGTTTATAATTGTTGAGTTGTTTCCAGATGTTCACATCTGCTGTGGCATGTTTGCATACAAATTTTATGAAGTTTTAGACATGTTTATATCGAGGAAACACGACGTGAACACGACATACACAAAGAGCATGAGAATCTGGAAACAGGGTTCATGGTCGACCGCCACAGTCGATCGCGTGCATGACAGAGACCGGGGTAGTCTCTAGAGCCCGTCGCGGGCGACCGCCATGGTCAACCGCCAGTCTGTTTCGGCTGTGCATGTATATTTGAGTTTGTTTTTGGTTGTCGAACGAATTTCTCGACCTTATGATGATAGACTATGATATTAGTGATTGTTAAACACCTGGGATTATGGTGAACTTCAGATGTGGACACGCACACCGAGATTGGTGTATGTATGCTAGATTGTGTTAGATTGACACACTTTCAACATGAATTAAATTGATAAACACATATGAATATTGATGTTCTATACGTATCCGGAAATAGGTAGATTAAACCTATTTGTCGCAGAACGATTGAGTAAGAGTATTACAATAGTATCGTTATTACATGTATCTGGAATACGGACATAATAAAACCTATTTTCGCAGGGCGATTGAGTATGAAATTACAAAAGTATCGTCATTCCATGTATCCGGGATAGGGAGATAAAACCTCTTGCTGCAGAGCGATTGAGTAAGAATATTAAAAGAGTATCGCTATTGCATAAAGAGATGCACACATATATGTATTATCAGTTATAGTTACTCCCATGTTAGATTACCAAGGAGTAGGGTACATTCTTTGGTTTGTGGCATACATAATATGGCCTATGATGATGTTTGAGTTGAATGATATTCTCTTATAATTGCGCCAACTACTTGAGAAGTAGTTCGAGATTGTAACATTGGTTCTATATAGTTGAGGCTTGGAGTATTTCTTTTGAGTGCTGTTTTCATTCATAGAGTTAGAATTGATATTAGGGATCTACAATTTGAGACATATATTATATATATGGGGGTTTTCTTGTTTGGATTATTTCGCTCGACGTACTACGTCTCGTCTTGTAGGGGTGTCTAAATATTAACTCCATTATATACGGAGAAATTGATATAGGTAGACTATGCTTAATAGATAGAGCCTTCACTTCATCTAGCAGCCCTTTCTCTGGGGGCGGATGGAGGTGATCTTGCTGTAGCGCTCTGACGCTCTTGTTGTTGTTAATTTTGTTTAAATTGTATCTTTCAGGCAGATCAGAGTTTCGGAGAGCCGCAGGATGACGGAGTTCTAGCTTAGTCGCCGTCGCACGGTTTTAGCAGTTGAAGCTCTACTATATAGTTATGTTCATTGTTCAGATTTTAGAGATGTAATCATTTTTGTAGAGGCTAAGTGCCTTAGTGAGATTTTATTTGACTCATTGTGTTGAGATGTATTTCTGACTCAGAGATATCTTCATTCTATTTCAGTTGGGCTCATTTGTTGATATACTTCTTCTGTGCATATCTGATTTTGTACTACTATTATTATTTGCCTGTTTGTACCTTCACCTATTTGTTATTTCCACTAGAGAGATAGTGACTGTGATGGTGAAACATGTCATAGCATGGTGTTTGGTGCTTGGCAGGTTTTACAATCCGGATTTCATCTTGGACTGCAGCCTTGTGTGAACCTTAGGGCGTCACGGTTGGTATCAGACCTCTAGTTCTAGCATCCTTTGGATCATCATGTGTCGAGTCGTGGAGCTAGAATAGAGTTTCTTAGGATTCATGTATAGAGTCCGCTAAGAATTTCCTAGAATGAGTGAGGACGATATGTGTGTATTTCTCAAAATTTCGGAAATTTTTTTTATGACAATTATTTTATGTTGATTTAAAGTATTTGCGTGAATACTACATGTTATGAATAAGTATTGTGATACGTTATGTATATATATATATATTTGGGACCTCATTTACTGTGTCCATTAAGCTCCCCTCTTGATATTATAAATGTTGGGACGAGGAGGCGGTCGAGATAAAACTCACACTCGGAGAGCTAGGCAAAATGTTGGGACGAGGAGGCGGTCGAGATAAAACTCACACTCGGAGAGCTAGGCAATCAGAGCCCGAGCCATAGCAGGCTCCACAGTATCTGATCGACTTTATGGAACTATTTGTAGTAAGATTTTGTAATACTCGAGGAGCGAGAGGCACATCCGTTTTCGTCAGCAGTATCATTTTTTGGAGTTTCACCACCAATTGTACCAATCAGGCCTAATGAAGAGGCAATACCAATAATTTCATCATCACCGGAGAATGACAGCAAAGGATAGCAATGACTTTAGATTTTCGTAGGAGCAGTGAATATCACTTATTTGGGAAAATTTTGTTTGCTTCTTCGACAAGCAGTTAGAGCTAGTTCGACTAAAGTAGTAAAATATACCTATAGTTAATAATGAAATCAAGACCAGCATTATGGAAATGACAAGGGCAAGAGGCCTATTGTGGGATCTAGAGGACACATCAGCGGAGTAAGAAATATTTACCATCAGCAACAAAGATATTATAAGAAGATAGCACAACATGATTTGATAGCGTTGCAGCAGCGCATAATTCGGGACACATGATACAATTATAATAAGACCAGACATAGAGCGAAGGATTGTCGCAGTACACCAGCAGGAGACCAGCATGACAGAGGTCAGGGTTAATAGTCTTAGGGCCGCGGTTACGTCCAGCATCGGAGGATAGATGTACTACCGTTTTTTTCCCAAGGATTTAGGAGCCAATAGGCCATAATTACGCTATTCAGAGTATTCATCAGTGTCAGATGGACCCATGTGTTTCACCGCTAGCAGCGCAGCAGGCGCCGGCCACCAGTAGAGTTTATGTAGTCGTGTCATGTGATCATAGTGCGAACAGAGTTTTTGTAGTAATTTCTTATCCAGCTCGAATCTTGTTTGATTCAGGAACTTCGTATTCTTTCATATCTCATGCCTTCATGTATAGGCTTCAGTTAGTTACTCATCCCTTAGATGTTTTGTTATTAGTTTCTACTCCTATAGGGGAGGTGTCCCTATTAGAGAGTATATATAGGAGATGTGTCATCAATATAGATGATTTTGAGTCCATCTTTGACATGGTTGTCTTGTGGATGCCGAATTTATACATCATTCTTGGTATGAAATAGTTATCATCCTATAATATTAGTATCGACTGTTTTGCTAAAATAGTACTATGAAATAGTTATCATCCTATAATATTAGTATCGACTGTTTTGCTAAAATAGTACGCTTGTGAGCATTTGTTGGGGTTGTATAGATAGTAGCAACCTCATAGGGTAACCAGAATGCAGAGTCATTTCTAGCATGCGTCGAGGTGGTGATGATACGGGATCGGGGTGTAGTTTTGAGCGAGACCGGAGTCGTCTCAGAGTATAAGGATGTCGTTCAGGACATACCTATTTTTCTCCACTGAGAGAGGTTGTTTCCCTGCATCAAGTTGTAGCAGGCACCGTACCGATATTCCGAGCACCCTATCGTGTGGCACCCGTTGAGATGAGGGGGCTACAGACACCACTAGATGAGATGTTATCTCAGAGTTTTATTCTACGGAGTCTTTTTGTGGGAGTGCCGGTCCTCTTCGTGGAGAAGAAGGACTATAGCATGCGATTGTGTGTTGATTATCATGGGTTGAGCAAAGTTACTATTCGGATCAGGTATCCACCATTGAGGATTTTTGACTTGTTCTACCAGCTGCAGGGAGCGTAGCATTTCTCAAAGATTGATCTTCGTCTTAGTTATTTCCAGTTGCGAGTGTGGTAAATGGATATTTTCAAAATCGTATTTTCTGACTTGATATGGGTCTTTTGAGTTCTTGTCATGCCATTTGGGCTGACCAATGCACCCGCGGTATTCATAGATTTGATGAACCGGGTTTTTCGTCCATGTGTAGTCATTTTATCGACGACATCCTTATATTTTCGGGATCAAAGGCAGAACACGAGCATCATCTTCTATTGGCATTGTAGGCATAGCGGATAATCGAGATTAGAGGTATCAGTGATATGCTGAGTTCAGCAAATACGAGTTTTGGCTATAAGAGATCAGATTTTTAGGCCACGTCATCAGCAGGGGGGCATAACAGTGGATCCATCCATTGTTAAGGTTGTACTTGTTTGGGAACCGCTAAGAACCATTACAAAGATTCATAGTTTTGGTAGGGTATGAGAGAAAGTTCATTCGGGACTTATCGAAGATTGTGATACAACTTGCACACCTTATGAAGAAGGGTGCATAGTTTGCTTTGGACACGGGGTGCCAGGAAGCCTTTGAGAATATTAAGGCTAGATAGACTACAGTAACAATTTTGACTTTTCTGAGCAGTGATACAATATCTGTCGTTTACGTGGACACGTCATTAACAGGACTAGGAGGTGTTTTGATGCAGACCCAGAGGGTATAACTTATATTTCGTGACAGTTGAGCCGTTTCATACCAGATATACATTGTATTTAGGTATAATAAAAATATACAAAGATGTGAAGAGGCACTCCTGGAGGAGTTTCCAGAATTTGATAGATAGCCAATGTGATATTCTAGTGTTTTTCACCCACAGCCGGATGGGCAAACGAAGAGAGTAAACCAAGTGTCGGAAAACATGTAGCAAACATATATTATAGACTTGCAGGATAGCTGGGAGGATCATATTCCATTGATTGAGTGTGATTATTATATCATTTATCATAGACTATTAGCATCGCACCATATGAGGAATAATAGTGGAGGCAATATAGATTGCTTACTCATTTGACAGAAATACAAGAAAGTTTATTGCTTAGACAAGAGCTTGTAAGGCAGACTACAGAAAAGGTAACAGAGATTCGGGAACTCATTTTTGCAGCGCATAGTCATCGAAAGAGTTACGTAGACCAGAGACAATGATCGTTAGAGTTCTAGATTGGGGACTATGTCTTATTGAAAATATCACCGATGTATTTAGTGACTCGGTAGACAGGGAAAGTTTACCCCAAGGTATATTGGCCCGTTCATGAGAGTTGAACATTTTTGGAGCCGTTTTGTATGGGCTAGATCTTCTAGCATCAATGTCAAGTAGACACGATGTTTTCCATGTTTTGATAATTTAGAAGTTATTGCGCGACGAGGAGTAGCAGATGGTGATTGATGCACCAGAATTTGAGTTTCAGATAGATTTAACTACCATGGAGATCACGGGTTGTATTCTTACAAGAGAGAACAAGTTAGAAAAGAAGTAATACCTTAAGTTAAAGTTCAATAGAGATAGAAAATAGATGAGGAGGCTTATTGGGAGCGTGAGGAGGATATGCGTCGCGACTATCCGCAACTATTAGAGTGGGTAAATTGATTTGGTTATTGCTTATTGATGTTTATGGTTTTTTTGATTGTTCTATATGGTCATATTTATATGTAACGCTAAAATAGGGGTATTAACACTTAGCTCCTAATCATTCGGAACACATGGTATATATATATGGGGGGTTCCTTATTTGGATTTTTCGCCCGACGTACTAGTTCCGTTTAGTTAGGGGTTAAGTAGGAATATTCCCTTATTTGGATTTTTCGCCCGACGTACTAGTTCCGTTTAGTTAGGGGTTAAGTAGGAATATTCGCATTTTAGAGTGATAACTGTAGATATTTTAATGTTTGATATCTAAAGATTTATGGTAATGTATTATTAACCTCTATGATACGATTGCGGAATTTCGAGGACAAAATTCTTTTAAGGGGGGAAGAATGTAAAACCCCATAAATTTGAATATTTTATGATAAATTATGATAAATATGTTATATGGTGAAAATAACATATTTTGATGTTTGAGTATGATAAAAATTGATTTGAGATCAAATTAATGTATATTTGTGAAAATATGAGTGCAAATGCACAAGACATGCACAAAGGCCAAAAGAGTGAAAATCTGGGAATAATGATCAGTTGAGAGTTTTTATATTTTACACACCGATTCAGTCAGAATTTGGAAAAGTATAAAAGACCAAAGTTGTAGGTCTCTTCAACAGATTTCCATCAAATCTTAGATAACCTCATTCCGAGGTCGGATGAGAAAGTTACAGCCAAAATACAAAAGATTATTTTCCTAGTCAGACTAGGTTTCCTGGTTCGGGTCAAACAGTTTTATTTCGGGTTTGCTTCTATAAATACCTGTGTTTTTCACGAAAATTCTTTTCTTTTATCATATCTATGAACCCTAGCAGCCATCCTCTCCCCTCAAAAACCCTAGACGTTTTTCTTATGAGTTTGGAGAGCTTTGTGAAGCAAAACACCGGCACGAGGGCGAGATCATCGACGTGTAGCGAGGGAGAACGGGTTGTTCATACTTGTGGTTTGCTTGCTGATTGTTTCAGAGGCTTGCACATAAGATTAAGGCAAGATCACTTACATCCAAACCCATCCCCATAGTTAAATAACTAGCTTAGAAGTTTATTTTGTGTTTACATGCTTAGATCTTAATCTAATGTGAAAAAGATTAGATTTTTGTTGTTAGATCTTAAACTCATGTTAGATCTATATTTTTTTCTTGCTGTTTATAATAGAAATATGATCATGATCATTAGGGTAGATTTTAACTTTGTTTTATCTTATTAATCATGTGCTAATCATGTTTAAACCCTAATTTGACTTTTAATTGAGTTTGCATGTGGATTAAAGATGAGAAAACCTTAGGTTTGTGATACCTAAGTGTTAAAATATGATTTAATGAATGATTATCTTTCCTAAGTTGATTGGAAATCATTCTTATGTTTAATATGTTAAAAGTTTATGTTTTAGATTGAAGAATTTAGTTAATCTAAAGAAAGAGGCTTGATTCGTTGTTTTGAGCCTTCATGCATGTTTTAGGGTTTTGAATACAAATCTAATGCATAAAATTATGTTTATAATTGTTGAGTTGTTTTCAGATGTTCACATCTACTGTGGCATGTTTGCATACAAATTTTATGAAGTTTTAGACATGTT
Source organism: Asparagus officinalis (assembly GCF_001876935.1). Lineage (NCBI taxonomy): Eukaryota > Viridiplantae > Streptophyta > Magnoliopsida > Asparagales > Asparagaceae > Asparagus > Asparagus officinalis. The sequence continues at coordinate 81,081,034 of NC_033797.1, read as the reverse complement.
TATATCGAGGAAACACGATGTGAACACGACATACACAAAGAGCATGAGAATCTGGAAACAGGATTCACGGTCGACCGCCACGGTCAACCGCGTGCAGGACAGAGACATGGGCCCCCCCGGGCCCCCCGCCAGTCTGTTTCAGCTGTGCATGTATATTTGAGTTTGTTTTTGGTTGTCGAACGAAATTCTCAACCTTATGATGATAGACTATGATATTATTGATTGTTAAACACCTGAGATTATTGTGAACTTCTAATATGGACATGCACACCGAGATTGGTGTATGTATGCTAGATTGTGTTAGATTAACTCACTTAAAACACGAGTTAAATTGATAAACACATATGAATAATGATGTTCTATACGTATCTGGAAATAGGGAGATGAAACCTATTAATTTGCCACAGAACGATTGAGTAAGAGTATTATAATAGTATTATTATTACATGTATCCGGAATAGGGACATAATAAAACCAATTTTCGCAGGGCGATTGAGTATGAAATTACAAAAGTATCGTTATTCTATGTATCCGGGATAGGGAGATAAAACCTATTACCGCAGAACGATTGAGTAAGAATATTAAAAGAGTATCGCTATTACATAAAGAGATGCATACATATATGTATTATCAGTTATAGTTACTCCCATGTTAGATTACCCAGGAGTAGGGTACATTCTTTGGTTTGTGGCATACATGATATGGCCTATGATGATGTTTGAGTTGAATAATATTCTCTTATAATTGCGCCAACTACTTGAGATGTAGTTCGAGATTATAACGTTGGTTCTATATAGTTGAGGCTTGGAGTATTTCTTTTGAGTGCTGTTTTCATTCATAGAGTTGGAATTGGTATTTAGGGATCTACAATTTGAGACATATAGTATATATATGGGGGTTTCCTTATTTGGATTATTTCGCTCGACGTACTACGTCTCGTCTTGTAGGGGTGTCTAAATATTAACTCCATTAGATACGGGGAAATTAATATAGGTAGACTATGCTTAATAGATAGAGCCTCCACTTCATCTAGCAGCCCTATCCCTGAGGGCGGATGGAGGTGATCTTGCTGTAGCGCTCTGACGCTCTTGTTGTTGTTCTTTTTGTTTAAATTGTATCTTTTAGGCAGATCAGAGTTTCGGAGAGCCGCAGGATGACAAAGTTCTAGTTTAGTTGCCGTCGCACGGTTTTAGTAGTTGAAGCTCCACTATATAGTTATGTTCATTATTCAGATTTTAGAGTTGTAATCGTTTTTGTAGAGGCTGAGTGCCTTAGAGAGATTTTATTTGGCTCATTGTGTTGAGATGTATTTCTGACTCAAAGATATCTTCATTCTATTTCAGTTGGGCTCATTTGTTGATATACTTTTTCTGTGCATATCTGATTTTATACTACTATTATTATTTGCCTGTTTGTACCTTTACCTATTTGTTGTTTCCACTAGAGAGATAGTGACTGTGATGGTGAAACATGTCGTAGCATGGTGTTTGGTGCTTGGCAGGTTTGACAATTCGGGTTTCACCTTGGACTGCAGCCTTGTGTGAACCTTGGGGCGTCACACATACTATGCACATAAGAACTTTCATAGTTGTTTATCATTCCCTGCTCTCATGTTCACCAGCTAACTTGATCGTTGGAGAAACCACGGGGGACACAAGCCCCGTCCTCTCATGAGTTTCTATTTGTGTAGATTCATTAACCCCACTCAAAAAACCAGATATAAAGTCAGGGAAGAAAGCGGACCCTTATCAATACTCAATAACACCATCCAACCATAGATATAACTGACTGTGTGATCACTAGTTCATCAACACTATTACAACACCAAATCCGATAACTGAGTTAAAAGTTATGGCTCATGAAAATTTTAACCTTGGTGTATGTTTCCTGCCTGCTACTGACTGGTTCGTTGTTGTCTAACTAAAACATTCATATCTCGAGATATATATCTCCAAACTGAGTGTTGTTTGTTCCTGTGAAATCATAACAACAAGATGGACACTCCTATATGCTCAAAATAGAGTTTCACTCTTGATAGTTTTCCAAAATCACCTGTGATTAACTTATTATCTTACTCTATACACTTCCAAAATTGATTCTAACTTCTTGTAACCTGTAACTATCGATGGTTGCATGTGATCGTTGATGGTACACTGCAAACCATCAATGGTTCTCATTTTGATTTTGATTTTTCTCCGATTGGATCCTGTAACCATTGATGAGATGCTTGACCATCGATTGGTGCATCTTGACCATCGATGGTCCAAACGACTAAAATCAATGTTCATGTTGATTTTTGCATTGTTTAGAACCGCATCTTGCTTATACCTATATATATCTAAAATATATTATCTCACAAAATATATCGCTAGCAAATGAGAGTTTATTATTAATCCAACAAGAGCTATTGCATGAACAACGTTCTTGCAAGAACAACATATATTATTACTCATATGTTACCCCTTCTCCACTATAAGAGAGAAAAGTATAGGGTTGAACTCTTTTCTCAAAATTGATTAATCATCAAACACTTTCTTTCTCTTATAGTGTAGATATAGTGTAGAATAGGATAGTATTAGTTATCATTTTCCATAGGTACAAATAAATATAAGAGAGAAAGAGGAGAAAGAAAAAACTAACTGACCCATACATATGCATTGTGATATCCATTAAATAAAATTAATGTATTGAAATCTATTTTTTTGATAAATGAAAGAACTTTTATTCATCCACCTTATATGAAGTTATGTACACCTCACAAAAACTTAGTATTCGACTGAGAGCACATACAATTCAAAAATGGAGAGCACAAACAACCTTTTAAAACCGACAATGCCTACTAAGAAGGCTTGTTAAAAATGATGGTTGAGGCTTCAAATTTTATGACTTGGATCAAATGATCTGCACTATTAAACTTCTGAGTGAAGAGCCTTGCATTCCTCTCACGCCATATGCAGTATATTGAGGCTGTCAATACTAGTCTTTTGAGCTTGACTTGTAAAGCCTTTCCTCTCAAACTTGAAAACCAATTCCAAATCCGACACCAGCTACAAGACTTCCATTTGAATTTCATCCAGTCCATGACTGAGTTCCATATATAGGAGGAATATGTGCATTCAAAGAATAAATGGTCTCTAGTTTCAAAACTTGCACCTGAACATAGACAACACATGTTTGCATTGATTATTCCTCTCTTCAAGAGTCTATCCTGTGTGAGAAGTCTGTTATGTATCGCTAGCCAGCTGATGAAAGCATGCTTTGGCACATTAAGGCCACCCCAAACTGTTTTGTGCCATGGCACTGAGCATGACACAGGAGATAGCCTTTTATATAACACAGACAGTTTTGGTATAACACAGACAGTTTTGGCTTTGAGTTTATACAGCATAACATAATAAGGGATTTGACATTATCAGCTCCTCCTAAATCAGCCATCACCCTATTTTTTGTTCTAATTAACTGCTTCCACATCCAAGTGTCTCCTGATCTTGCCTTCAATTTGGCAAATGTATTGAAATCTAATAATTAAATATTATTTCACAATTGAAAAATCTCCCTATTCTGTGGCACGTTAATGCATTGATGGAAGCCAACGTCAATCCGTATCCATTATTTTCATACGTGCATTTCTGTGACATTGTGTGCGCGCCTGCGCGTGTCAGTTCTATCAAAAAAGTAACACGTGTCCTCTCAGTTAACCGTATTTTCAGCATTTCGGTGAAGTGGGGACGCCAAAATTAAATCAGAGTCATACACATCCATATATTGGTATTAGCATATATAGTACTGCTAAAAGGATTAGGTTGCACATGAATTCTAGAATTTGGTACGAAGATAAAAAGACTTTAGGATAATCAAGATTATTGTAGTTTTTGCAATAATAAACCCACTTAACTCGACAGTATGAAGGAGAGAAAGCCAATACTATATCACAGTAGAGAATATTCATGAAATTTGCAGTGTTAACATCATCACATTTTACTTAAATCAAATGCAAAATCAATTACATCTCAAAGGGGGAAAAAACAAGTTAAATATAGCATATCATATGTTGGAGAGAAATCGGGTTAATTTCCCTGAGAGTTAAATGGACATTGGACCTTACACATAAAGTGAGCGCCAAACTAATCCAAATTTAATCCTTAACTACTAAGCATGGGCTCAAATTTCTATTTAAGTTCACCAATCTTTCAAACTCTGTCAAACTCTGTCAAACATGAAATTGTATTTACATGGAAAATTCCAACAATCTCTCGCTATATTGATTCATGATATAACTTAGAGGGTGTTTGGCCGGACTTATTTTTATAAGCTTTTAAGCTATCTCAGCTTTTAGTTTTATGATAAGATTTGTATAAAAACTTTTTTGGTAGAATAGTAATTTGTTTGATCAAAAGTAGCTTATTTAAGTCAGCTTATAAATTAGTTTTTGAAAAGTTGAGTACACCAGGTTTTTTTAATGGAACTAATAAGCTAACTCATTTGATATTGAACCAAACAAGCTAGTTTGACCAAAAAAAGCTCCCCCAAACACTCTCTCAATCATTTCAAAAAAATCACGAGCCCTATGTAGGGGTGGTAATTTATGACCCAACCCATCAACCCGACCCGACCCGACCCGTTTATTATGGGTATGGGTCAAGATATATGGGTCGGGTCATAAACGGGTCAACCTGAACTTACCCATTTATTAAATGGGTCAATACGGGTGACCTGAACTGACCCATATAAACCAAGACTTACCCAGTTACCCGTCGGGCGTCCAGCAATTTACGAACTGACGAAGCCCTAGATTTCTCCCTCTCCTCTCGAGCGGCGGCGAGCAACTCATCATCGAGCCCTAGATTTCTCCCTCTCCTCTCGAGCGGCGGCAAGCAACTCATCGTCGAGCTCGATTTCTCTCTTTCCTCTCGAGCGGCGGCGAGCAACCCATCGTCCCTTCGTCTCTCATAAACGAAGCCCTAGATTTCTCTCCCCCCTCGAGCGGCGAGCGGCAGCGATCCTCGAACCACTGCTTCTCTTTCTCCTCTCGAGCGCTCGAGTTCTCTCTCCATCGAGCAGCCATAGTTCCTCCTCCCTCTCTCCGATCGAGCCCAGTTCCTCTTGATCAACAGAAGAATCAGATCTTCAATTGAGCTAATCACTGGATTTTGAGGTACACTCTTAGCTAGGGCTTTTTGATCTTGCGTTCTATCAATTTTGGGGGGTTTTTTCATCCTGTTTTCCTTCAATTTTGGGATTTTCTATCTATTTAATCATGGCTATATATTTTTCTGTTAGATAAGACAATTTGACATGATTAATATCTAATAGAATTAATCAGGATTATTCTTATGACCCTGTTTTACTTACCCTTTGCATACGCATTGTAAAGGACAATGGACTAGTGAAGTTCTATCTTGTATGTGTAAGTAATCAATGTAATTGCTAATTGAAAAACAAAAATGTCACTGTTTAGTGAATATCTTTGATATATGAACTCCAAGACTTCTATGATTAATCCTTTCTGATTGATGCAAATCTGATCTTGATTTCTGAACAGCTGAAATGATATAAATTTCTGGAGGAAAGAGTATATACTGCCAGGGGAGAAAAACCATGATGTAATGTTAATTTGTACATGAAGTATTATTTGGTGATCTAAGTATATATACGTAGAGAAATTAGTAATTAATTTATTTTATTTATTAAGTTGGGCACTCTGTTTCCTTCTATGTAAAATTGATTTCTACTCTATTTCCTTCTATGTACTCTATTCATCATTCTAGTTAATTTTCTTTTCCTTAATTATCCAGCTTCCTGTGCAGAATTTGAACATTGACTCTAGGGTTAGTTGGCTTTGCCCTATACTGTAATGACCAGCAGAACAAGGATTCATATATACAGGAGGCAGATTTGTTTTCTTGACAGTTATTTTAGTTGCCACATGTTTATTTAGGGTGTCAAACCCGACAACTCTTCTAGAGAGTTGTTGCTGCTGATGCTCTTCCTTGATGCTTCTTGTACATCAAACATTGTGGCCTCTCCGAACTAAGGTTGTTATGGCCTGTGCTTTATACTTCAGGTCGTTCTTTGTTTTACATTAAGCTAGAAGTTGACTTGACATACACATTCTGTGTCTCATGATGACATAAATTTCATGTCTGATATGGCAAATTTCTATACTTCAGACGCATGATGCAGTTCCCTCACAAGTTTGTTTTTGTTGTGAGAGTTGGTCATTAATTGTTTGTAGATCTAGTTTTGGTCGACTCGAATTAATAAGGTCAACAAAATAAAGGAAGTATGTGCAATTTACCATATGATTTTCCGCCAAGGATTTTACCTTTTCTTTCTCTTGGCAAGTAAATCTTTATTAGACAAATCCTACATGTTACTAAGTCTTGAATCATTTAAGTAAAAAAGAAATATAATTCAAATATCGTTTCATTTTATTTTAGTATAACAAGTCTGTAATGCATGCTCATAGATACTCGATTTTGCCTGTTTGGTTCACAACAATCATACATAGCACTTGTTCAAACATAGGAGCTTCATATATAACATTTGTAACATGACCTTTACTTTGGTGACAAGTTAAAACATTTGTAACAAATGTTTTGACAAGTTAAAACATTTGTAACATAGAGCTTTCATATTATTTCAAGACCAAAATCTCATCACAAAGTTATTCTGTTCGCATACGTGCGTACTTGTTCAATTATTGGCAAAATGAATTTAGTTTATAACTTTAAATTCTCATAGATTTAGATTCTTCATATCTTAATTTTCATATTTATTTGTATTCTGATTAAATTCCCAACTGAATCCTGATACACATTATTTTTCCTTTTATTTAGAAGTTAGACTGGTTGATTGTTTCTCATTTGTATAGTTTAATTTGTGATCAAAGTGTTTGTGTTAGACTGGTTGATTGTTTCTCATTTGTATAGTTTAATTTGTGATCAAAGTGTTTGTGTTTGGATTGGGCACTTTGATGTTAGTTTAACAGTGAAACAAATTGAATCTCTTTGTATGCCTGTTCTTGACTCCTGAGAGTTTTTGTGTCAGGTTATACGGATGATATTTTAGTTAGATAAATGCACAAGTACTACGTGTATGAGAAAATTCCACTTACTTTCATGACCATTTCATATTTTAGTTAGATAAATGCACAAGTACTACGTGTATGAGAAAATTCCACTTACTTTCATGACCATTTCATTACAAGTTCAATGTCCTTCATTTCATGACCATTTCATTACAAGTTCAATGTCCTTCACACACATGCTGTAAGTTTGTAGCATTTTCCAAGGCGCATCAACCATTCTGCTTCATTCAGAAGTGCATTACTGGTTTCTTTTTCCTTGTTTTTAAAGTTTCTTCAGCTTCATGTACCGCTAAAACTTTTGTAACGTGCAGGTCCTCGCTATTTCATTGAGGTATTATTCTGGTCATTCATCTCTAAATGCTTGTCATACCCGCTATATGCTATAGTGGCCATATTTCATTTTGCTTAATCCATATTTGAGCTAAAGCATACTACTGAATCTTGTTTTTAAGTATTCTACTAAGTTGTTTTTAAGTATTCTGCTAAGTTGATCAATAATCTTGGTTCATCTTTTATTACGTGCATATGTTTATTCTCTCAAGTTCTGATATTCTCAGCATTCAATTTTACTTTCTTGTGCTGTTTCCCTCTTTATCAAATTATTTTCTTAATTTGCAGTTCTTATTCATGAAGTATCTCGGCTACGAAAAGTCACAGGGTGATGAAGAAAGAATTAATCACGTCAAGAAGAAAGCAATAGAATATGCAGAGAGCTTGAAGTGAGCCTGTTTGTGAAATTGTACTTGTTGCAAAGAGCTTGAAATGAACCTGTTTAACATTCTAATGGGAGTAATCTTGCTCCAAATTTTTTATTTTTTTGATGCGTATGTATGTAGAATGACATTGTAGCCATTCAATATTTTGAAAGAATATCACTTAAAAGAGTACAATATCTATGCTTGGTTTTGTTTCTGTTTCATTTTTTGATGATGGTTTGTTTATTATTTTGTTCATCTCCAAATGTGCATAGGTCAAAAATTTGCAGTGAACCTTTATAAACATATCAGAAATAATAATCTGGTTTCTGTGTGCATAAGTCACTTAAAAGAGTACAATAGAATATGTAAGTTTCTACTACAACCACACTAAATGTTTAGTATTCTCTACCATTTGGGTTATATGGGTCGGGTCGGGTAACCCGTTTAATAAATGGGTCGGGTCGTATTGACTCATTTATTAAACGGGTTGGGTCGGGTCACACTTATACGGGTTGGGTCAAATTTTATATGGGTCGGGTCGGGTCGGGTCGGGTCGACCCGTTTGCCACCCCTAGCCCTATGTTTATATGAACAACAATGTTGCTACTGAAATTCTATGATATCCGTCGTGTATGACTAAGCAAACATTCTGGGGGCCTAAATGGACATCATTCACTTGAATGTCATCATCGGCGTTATGTTAGAATTCTCCCAATCACAGTGGGGAGAATGTTGATTACTCATGTGTGAGTATAGCCCCACGTTAAATAGATTCACTAGCTAGTAAGAAAACCCGCATTGGTGACGGACAACCAACCCGTTGCCAATAATTGCATCGGCGACAGATTGGCGTCCGTCACCAAAAACCTGTCACCAATGTGAGCTATAGCGACAGCGCTTGGCTGCCCATCACCAAAGCATCTCGCGCCCCACAAAGCTTCATTGTAACCACCGTCACGCGCTCAACTTGGCCCACCGCCACTCACTCCAACTATGGCTCACCACCGTTCTGGCGCTACGAACGCTTTCCTTCCCGTCGTTTGCCTGACATGGTGGGCTTGCATGCCACTTAAGGCCCCCATTAGGGCGGCTGCTTTTATCTGCCCTTACGGCTCACTCCACTCCTAATTCTAGGTGACCATATTTCTATCCAAATCCTTTTTTTCGTTATTTTACAAAATATCAGCTATATTCTATTCTTTTTTCTCGAATTTTAGGGTTTCAGGTGGTCCTTTTCCATCTAATTTGGGAAAATAAGTTAAATCTGGTGTTAGATCCAAATTTTAGGCGATTTTCTATTTTTTTAAATATTTTATAAATTTTGGATTATTTATTCAATTAATTATTTTATAATTTAAAAATTATTCAACAATTATTATCCTAAACTTAAATACCCTAATTTTAACCCTAATGACGACTCAAACCTTAAAAGAAAATAGTAATATACCTAACTAATACCCTAATGATAGTAATTTTCCAAATAATTACCCTAATTAAGTTTACACATAATATAAATGAAAGCATAACATCACAAACGTTAATAAGCTAATTATTGTGAATTTACTCAAACATTTTATATTGGCATGATGTTGGATATATAAATATAGTATTTAGTTAGTATATAAATATTATATATATATATAATTTCTTATATATATATATAGTATAATATTTATAATATAATATATTATATATATATATATATAGTAATATACTTAATATATATAGTATATACCATATATATATAAAGCAGACTCCTATCACTTAATTGATGTCCAGCCAATAAGTTTGTAGGCCAACATTCTTATTAATATAAATACAACAACTTTTAAACATATAATACATGGTCCTAGGTAATAATGAGTCGGTTTAAAAAACTTGGTGGACACCTGATTACTATCCACTTTAAGTTGACAAAGTCCGAAAGTATTAGTTATTCACCTATATATATATATATCATATATAATATATATTATATATATATATATATATATATATATATATATATAAGTATTATATAATATATTATATATATATATTATAATATAATGATAATTCATTAACGGCTGAATAAAAAAATAGTTAATGCTACCCATAGCTCACCATCCAATAATTGCTATCAATTTTTTAGGCTTATAATATAAGATAGATGATACAATTTTGGGTATGGAATTTAATTCTATACCAATAAGAAATGTTCACTTTATAATATAAGTAGAAATAATTGGCACATAATTATTGGATCTGTCTAGTTTGGACGGGCTTAGGAATATAGTAGCTTACTTATAACTTTGTATACTTTGTATATTTTCGTTTCTAGAAAATTTCGGTCGCACGTTCTCATTGTTCTCCGTGTATAATAAGCACATGTTGTTATATATTTTGGTGTATTATTTATTAATTTTTGTCTATTATCAATATACATAATAACATCTGCACAGTATTCAAAGTATTCTGTGAGGTGCTCAAATCTATTTATTAATTTTTGTCTATTATCAATATACATAATAACATCTGCATAGTATTCAAAGTATTCTGTGAGGTGCTCAAATCAGTGAAGTCGTCGCATGGCTATTGCTCTAATATTCTAAAAAATGTCCAGGTGAAAGAAAAAAATTTGGGAATTAAGACTCATGTTTATCATATCCTTTTCCACTAATTACTTGTGGTGGCAGTCCGTAACAACATGGCAGATGATGAAGTAACAAATATTATAATTGAAATCTATGGATCTTTTAGAAAGTTATGCTCAAAAGTTATCAATGTTACAGAATTTGAGGCATTAAATGGAGAAATGAAAGAAACTCTTTGCAAAATGGAGATATTCTTCCCTCCCTCATCTATTACGATCATGGTCCATGTTACATATCTTCTTGTAGATGTCGCATTACACGGAGGACCAGTTAACTATTGTTGGATATATCCCTTAGGGAAGTTAGTTAAAATTCAATTATGTCCGTTTACATAACATGTAATTGCTTTATCTTAATTACTCACAGATATTACTATTTTCTTTAGATATTTGGGTTTCTTAAAATGCATAATGCACAATCAGACTCATCCAGAGGATTTGATTTCTAATGATTACACAGCAAATGAATGTATGACTTTTGCCTCTAGGTATATGTGAGGTGTACATACAAAAAATAATTCACAAATTAGTAATATAGATGGCACTTTTCACGGACGTACGAATATGAACAAGGACAAGGACAATTCTAGACTAGACTTGAAATATGCTCATGCATTCTTATTGCACAACTTGAAAATCATTGATGATTACTGGATATAAGTACATGGATACCTTAAGAGAGGCATGAATTCACACATACGACCTCCACTACACAGTTAAACAATGTAACATATGTCATATAAATGGGTGTTTTTTTAAATGAGTATGGATTGAGGAGGAGAGACTTACCCAAAATAGTAGGGCCATGGATACCTTCTCTCAAGAATGTTATTCAAGCTCGACAGACCAGAATTTATTACTTGATGATGTAATTTATCATGGACAACTAAAAGATATCATGGAGATATTATGTACGTATTGTACAAAAAAAAGTAGTTATGTCTTAAGGTTCAACGGTGTCATGCCAATGGGAAAAAAGGGATGCATATGATTTTTAATCTTGTAAATCAAAATAAAGAGATATACACCTATTTGAAGTTTTTGTTTGCAAAGCAGGCTACTCAGTGCATTATGTTTGGATCGTATTGTATAAGGAGCTAAGGAATTTTGTTTAACTTTCTCTTATTAAAAATGAAGGTGGTTCTGATGACCCGTATGAGCCTAAAAGAGATGTTTTTTGTAATTACCCATACCCGCAACTGTCATGTTTAATACGTATAATCTGTAAAATTAGTTTGACATCGGTAATGTAGGACATTGAATGTAAATTATTTGGTACTTGTGAAATTTAAAAGTTGTTACTTCAAGTTTTAATTTATATATTTTTTATTTTATCGATGTAGTTATCAACTTTCACCTATTTTACTTTCATGTATTAAATAAAAATTTAAATTATATAGATTGACAATTTAAGTTACAGATGAACCAAAGGATAAAGTGTGTAGGGGAAGTTTCTCGAGATCAAGCATGTTCATCATCAGGTATAAGTATTAATTTTTTCAAATAAATTGTACTCTTACTATAAATATGCATACATCATATTTATAATTTTATTTATTTATGTAGGAGCATCCTCACGACCTTCTCAGAGTCCATTATCTCTACATGGATCCTCACTCATTGAAGTATTAATTTATTTAATTGAATTTAGTCCATTGAGAAATTTATTTGTTCATGTCGTATTAATTATTTTGTTAGATATTGTGAAGACATACGCACATGCATCTCTTATGAGTCCACCACATCATCGGGACTCATCGCCTTATCTAGGTTTTACTTTTCACATTTAAATTCATAAATACTTTATATTCCTTATATATATTTGTTTCACATTTAATATTTGAGATGATGCTGGTGATGGATACGATGACGACGAGATCCAATATGGTACATTGTCAGGATCTTCTTAGTCAAAGATTGTTTGTCTTTGCCCATGGACTCTAGTAGTAGCTCGTATTCCCTTACCAGAAAAAGCTATTGCATTGCAAAAAAATACGAGAGGAACTATAAAAGGAGGAGAGACTAGATTAAACAAAGGAGCTTGCAATAAAACTATGGTTTGAAAAGGCGATGGTAGATTAATTGAGGGAAATGAGTAATAATATCCTATAAACTATTGTGTTTTCGTAGTTATTTGATTATTTAAGTTTATAAGAAATTTATTTCTCTCTGCCTTTGTAGGGAATAAGGACTATGTGGGGAATAAGGACTATGTGAAGCCTGGTAGGCATTTGAGTGAGCAGTATTGTTTGCGGTGAAAGTTGATGTTTTCATTGCTATCGAATCTATTACAACTTTAGTCGTTACAATAAACTCGAATGAAATAAAAAGTTGATCTTTTTATAAGATCTCCTTACACAATGAAAATAAAAAAAAATTACAACTATATCAAACAAACGCAGAGATCGTTTATCGGTCTTCTGCTTGCGTGGGTGTCTTTGCCTGTGCCGGGGTTTATCCGTGGACCACCGTCGATCAGATCTAATTACTGAAAAATCGGGCAGAGCTTTGTTGATTCGCGAAGGAATCAAGAAACCGTAGCGCTTATCTCGGCAACGGCGAGATAATTACTCTTCTTAAGATTATCACAACGGGATAATCTTAAGGAACGAACCCGAGGAACTGCAGATCTGAAGAATCTCTCTCTCTCTTACGTTGAAGAACTCGATCCGATCTCTCCTCCTCTCTGAAATTCGTGCACCTTCAGTCTTCAATCTGGTAGGGCTTCGCCTAATCTCCAAAATTCCAGCTCCCCAAAAATAAGGCTTCAGGGGCTGTATTTATAGGCTTCCAGGAGATCCAAGTGGTTAAAACTGATCGAAAACCGTCAAAAATACGTCCCAAGTGCGAGACAGCTCGGGGTGTCTCGCACCTGTGCGAGACAGTTTGTACTCTCTTTAGTATTTTGGCTCTAATACTTTCATACGAACTCAGATTTGAGTGATTCAAGATGTGTTGGAAAGCTGACAAAGAGATCTACAACTTTCATGTTTTGCGTTTCTTCAGATTCTAAGCGGATTATAGCCAAAAGTTCTCTACAAGGTCCGAGACACCTTTGGGTGTCTTGGGGCTATTTTGATCATAACTTCCTCATATGACCTCCAAATGACCGGATTCTAGATGGGTTGGAAAGCTGACAAAAATATCTACAACTTTCATGTTTTACGTTTCTTTAGATTCAAAATGAATCATGGTCAAAATAGCTCCACAATTTCCGAGACACCTTTGGGTGTCTCGGCCAGGTCCGAGACACCTTTGGGTGTCTCGACGCTATTTTGGTCATAACTTCCTCATATGACCTCTAAATGACCTTATTCCAGATGGGTTGGAAAGCTGACAAAAGTTTCTATAACTTTTATGTTTTAAGTTTCTTCAGATTCAAAACTAATCATGGTCAAAACAGCTCCACAATTTCCAAGACACCTTTGGGTGTCTCGGCCAGGTCCGAGACACCTTTGGGTGTCTCGGCGCTATTTTGGTCATAACTTCCTCATATGACCTCCAAATGACCTGATTATAGATGTTTTAGAAAGCTGATAAAAATATCTACAACTTTCATGTTTTGAGTTTTTTCAGATTCAAAACGAATCATGATCAAAACAGCTCCACAAGTTCCAAGACACCTTAGGGTGCCTCGTTCGTGCCGAGACACCTCGGGTGTCCCAGTTTAGCCTGAGACGTTCCGTTATGCATGTTTGTTCGTTTTCGCCGTAACTTCTTCATCCGAACTCGGATTTGAACGATTCAAAGTGCGTTAGAAAGCCGACGAGGAGTTCTATAAGCTCTAATGATTAGATCATCTGTGGAATAAATGAGACACGAAGGGAATTTCGTCTTTTGTAAATGACACGGGGCTCCCGATCAGTTCGTATCCTTATTATTCTGAAACTCCGTTGCTTCACATAGTTCGTCAACCCACTTCATGTTTTTGTCGACATCAATCAAGCTCCTGTGACTTGGATAATGACGTTCATCATCTTCTCTTAGCCTCGAGCTGTTCGTGGAGACCTATAGGCAATTTTCAACGCCTACAAGTATATTTAAGTACCTCCCAAAGATTATTGAGCCATTTTGGAGTTGAGAGATAACATTCTTGTTGGCGATTATGAGCTATTTAGTGGAAGATGCACAATCCATAAATATTGCTCATAATTTTGAAGAACCAGAATAGAATGGCATAAAGAAAATCTAGAGAGACTCATGATAATTATTTATTATATAGCTTCTTTTAATAACTATTTAATTGATTATTCTTATAGTGTGTTTTTTTGCATGTAATTTGTAGGATTATTATTATCTTGGGGACAAACCGAAGTCTTGGGATTATAAAATTCCTAGATTAAGTTAGATGATTTGAAGATGGAAGAATAAACTCAAGAAAAAAGTACTTTACAAATATTACCATTGATTGGAAGAGGATCTATGAGCTTGATAAGAGTGTTCGTCCATGTAATTGGATGACTCTCATTGTCAAGTAGGAGGGTGAAAAGAAGGTGAGTTATTTTTAATTCGTTATATTACCACCGGATATACTAAAAAGTACTTTATTTTAAAGAAAAACAATATTTGACGATACTGGAGAATCGCAATTCAAAGCTATAGGATCATTTTCTGGGAGTTATTCCCTATACACGGATCGTGAATAAGTATTTGAGTGAGAACCTGGTATGATCAAACTATTAGAACTTAACTAATGTGACTAGTTTTATATATTGCTCGAATTAATTTAGAATTTAATATATCACAGGATGCCTTAACTATGCTGCAAACTCTTCTTGCTAGAAGAGCTTATACACCATCCGAGAGCTACGACCACGATAAAAAGTTGGAGAAAATTAATGATATGCATGTAAGCATGAGCTTAATTTCACATTTTCTCATATGCTCATACTTAATGATTTCCCATTAGAGTTGCTAATTTATATTTTTTTAGTGCTATACGATATTCAGGTAGCACTGGAAGCTTTGCAAGACTTTGTTTTGTCCCAGGCCCTCCAACCTCAAAGCATAGAGGACACCATTGTGGATGCTAACCGCATGACTAAAGAGTAGTGGAGGGAAGTTATTGATGGAGCTTATGGTTCTAGACCAAACAAGAAAGAGAGGATGGTCTTATCAAATTCTAGAGTTAGGACAATCTCCACTGGCAAGACTAAGGCTAGCAACTCGTCCGTGACCTCAAAGCGATCATGTGAGACATCATACATCATGGGTAAAATCAGACGATATATTTTGGACAATTTTGAACCCTCCTTGGCTTTTTAATTTCTTCCCACTATTATGCTTGAGTTTAGGGGTTGCACAATTGACCGGTGATGTTGTGCAATGCATCATCAATTTGAGCTCTTAAAGGAGATTCTTCCCAGCCTACGTACATGGCTATCACTAAGTTAGTGTTTTTGGAGCATAGAGTTATTGGCAGTGGAGAGGTATATATGACATAGTATATATGTATTTATTATGAATTTTTTTAAAACATATTCCTATGCTGACTTGCATTTTTTTTAGGCCAGAGGTGGTACTCATGTAGGGAGCTATAGTATGATATGTCGTTCTAATATAGCCGCCGCCAATAATATGGATGATGGCCACAACAACAACAACGAGAGTGAGTCATGCTTGTTCTTCCATTTATGTACTTTTGGATTGTGTTAGACATGTTATGACTTTTGATTTTATTTATATATTATATTTGTGATTTTTATTGCTATGTGGATGAATATTGTTTAAGTATGTAGATGTATTATGATTGGATTATTAGATGAGTACTGTTGGATAATGTGGTTTGGTTGATGGATGAATATTTTGAATGTGAATATGTATTATGGTTGATTGTTGGATATGTATTGTTGAATATTGTGATTGGATTGATGTATAGATATAGGTTCTTATATGTATTCCCGTGTGGTAGGCTACCAGAAATAAATTTTTTTAGGGGTAGATATACATTGGTGACAGGTTAACCCATCACTAGTGTGTATTGGTCACAGGTGTACTCGCCGCCGATGTTAGCCAATGTTAATAACATTGGCAATGGGTAACCGTTGGCAATGTATAATTTAGCTCATCGCCAATGACCATTGGCGACGGACTAGGAACCGTCGCCAATTAGCATTGGCAACAAACAACGTCCGTTGTCAAACCTACCCTATTGCCAGTGATCATTATTGACGGACCAACCTGTCGCCAATGATCATTGGTGAAGGATTTATTGGTGACGGGTCCCTACTAGTCACTAGTGTTCATTGGTGATGGATTTCAGGGCATTGGTGACGGATTACCCCATCACCAATGCCCTAATTTTTTTTACTAGTGATTAAAAAGAATTATAGATTTAAAATATAAGTTGGGGTTAATACCCAATAGCATAAACTTTTGTATTAAAATTTGTTTCTAACCTTTGTTGAAGATCCATTAACTCAAGAATGGGCTGGATTTTCTCTCCATTAGAGAAATCGAGTTTTTTAAAATAGACCTTAAACATAGGTTGTAAATTTGTTTCTAACCTTTGTTGAAGATCCATTAATTCAAGAATGGGCTGGATTTTCTCTCCATTAGAGAAATCGAGTTTTTTTAAATA
Organism: Asparagus officinalis; assembly: GCF_001876935.1. Taxonomy (NCBI): domain Eukaryota; kingdom Viridiplantae; phylum Streptophyta; class Magnoliopsida; order Asparagales; family Asparagaceae; genus Asparagus; species Asparagus officinalis. The sequence continues at coordinate 81,064,034 of NC_033797.1, read as the reverse complement.
GACATTTAAACATAGGTTGTAAAGCATATTAATCCAAGAGATTAACTTATCTTGGATATTAAGAGTTAAATTGATCATCTTTTTTTCTTAACATTTCAAACTTAGCACTAACTCACACATGCAAGACTCACTCATAGTCACACTTTACCACTTCAATATAAAGATACTCATCCAAGCGCCGATATTCTGTATTCAATCACTTACACTGTCACTCTCATGAAGTCGGCATACATACAACTGTCCACCTTTATAGAGGCAAATTTCCCCTAATCCAAAAATGTTGAACAGAATCAGCCCTTTTAATTAAAGACTACGCTTTAGGAATCTCAATGCACCTAACTAACACTCGTAACTAGCAACTAGAGCACGTTTCTGTTGTGCATGATGGCAAACTAAAATGGGTTTGAACCCGCCGCACTTGCGGCCGCGTGTTCCAACGCCAATCAAGCCTAATTAGCTACATGTTATTCAATTCTAGTGAAGCAAATTATATTATCACTTCTTTTTATGAAGAGCTGAGTTAGAAACTATAAGCCCCATCTTTCAATAGCAAAGATGAACATGGAAAATTTCACAAACAACAAAATAAACAGAGAGACAGAGGAAGTGGTAGTGTTCCAAGTCCTGACGCTAGCAAGTGGAATATAGATAAAGGATGGCAGAGATTTGATTTGAAAATTGAGCTCATGACTTAAAAGTTCAAAGAGAAAATAAAGACATATTTTTAGATTAATTTGCCTTGATGTGTTTTAGTTATCAATGGAAAGAGAAACAAACGCACAGTTCTTTAGGACTGTTCGGTTAGCTCAGAAACTAAGAAAAGGAAATCAAAACACCCAACACACCCATGTGAAGGTGTTTGATTTTCTTTTCTTGTGTTTGGTTGAGAGAAGAAGAAAAAAAGATGTGCATACAGGACCCACCCACTAGTAAGATAATAGTGTTGGGGGTCCTAAATTTAAGGAAACTGATCATTTCCTCTCAAAAAGTCATGAAATGAATTTGAAAACATAAAAATAGGTCCCACAACCTATTTCCCATGACTAATCTCCCAAACTTGGGTTTCTAGGAAACGAACCAAACAACCCCTGAAACCCTCGACTAAAATTCCAATAGAAAATAAAGATCGTCTTTTCAGGCAATTTAGCTCGAAACCTGTTATATTTTCGAGTTCTTGATGAGTCTGCTAGGGTGAGACGTTCATTTGTTATATCAAAATGTATCATCTCATGTTTATGACGAATCAAAAATTTTGACGCAAAAACATTAGCTAGGTTGTACGAGGGAGCGGAGTTGTCTAAATCTAAATAAACTGCCTTGCTTACTAGAAAGATACAAACCACCAAGATTCCATAACATACATGCTCCTCTTGCAAAAGTTTAATCTTTACCTAAAGTAAATAAATAAAGAATTGATGTGATAGTGAAAAAGCCATTGAGTCAGTTCCGTAAGTGCCAGTCCATTTTGAGGGCAATAGTTAGCAATAGGGTGGTATAATGATTGATGATGAACCCCAACCTCATTCGGATCAGCTCAACTTATCTCAACATCATGCACATCCGAATCAAACAAAAGAGAGAACATAGATGAACGCCAGCCTCATTTGGATCAGCTCAAGTTATTGATCTCAACATCATGCTCATCCGAATCAAACAAATGACAAAGAACATAATTATCCAAAAAGAACCTCTACGTACACGAACTCATTAGGAAATCATGCTATGTTTTAGGACATGACAAGAAGCCCATGGTATTCTGTGAACTTTACCAGCGCACGTGTCACTTAATCCGAACTTTGCAAAAGAGAACAAGGATCTTAATTTGGAAACAAACACCAAGTTTCTGAGCCATTATTTTCGGCCGGAGACTCCGTATATCCACAACACGGATGAGAACTTTAGGTTACGTGTCAAATTCAGCACCGCAAATTTCTTTCACAAGGGACGCACTCGTAGTTATCCTCTTTCTTGTTTTATACACGTGTAATGCACGTGGTTAAATATCATGATTAAGTATTTTTAGCTTATTTTCTAACTAAAATTTGTTTTTCAGTTCTATGCTCACTTTTGTCTTTAAACTTTAATATTGCGATTAGTTTTTTTTTTTTTTTGATGTTTGTTTAAATAGGCTACACCCAATTTAAATTTTCATGTTAATATTTAAATTGATAGGAACCAAATATAATTTAAAGCTAATTTGAATTTTCATATTATTTTGACTAACATGAAACCAAGCTTTATTTAAGAAAGTACAGTGTTGTAAAAGTAAAAATTATTGAAATAGTGTTATACAAGGAAGGTGAATATTTAAAACCAATAAGATAAAATAATTGCTTAAAAGTATGCTAAAACGATACAAAAGAAAATATAAAGTTTGTTCCTAATCATTGATAGACTTCATAAGAAATTATAAATTAAAGATTAATTCTAACTCTAGTAAACCTTTTTATGATAAAAACATCTGCACAAGCATATGAAAGTACTGAAAAAGCTTATGAAATTCCCTTCTAAAGATTTCTAAATTCACTCAAAATAATTAAACTATTCTATAAAATATTAATTAAGAAAATATTATCTTTTATTCCTTCTGTTTTATTTTTTTCTGAGCTAATATCAATCATTCCTCACATTTTTTTTTCTCGGGCAATTCTAGAGTGTATCTTCATCATCTACTCGATTATGACATCAAGCTAGAGTTGTACTTTTTGTATTGTTATCGTTCCTAGGCTCCTTAATCTTTTATCTTATTGTTTAACTTCACAAAAAAGTTAAATGTATTTTCGATGTTCAACACAAACTTCTTGAAATACATATTTTGATTTTTTTCTTCCAATGATAATAAATATTAATTTCATATATATGAAATTTTTTGTGTTCGTAATTTATTGCTTAAATAAGATTAGGAGCTACCTCTTTTTTTTACAATGAATTCTTCTTATGTGCAACCAATAAGAGTTTCTGTTATGTCAATAATATTACATTTGCTCTATCCCTGTTATTTTTCACAAAGATCTAAACTAAATACCTGCATTTTTATTGCTAATTTGCCTTAGATTATAATATTAATATTTATTTATTTTAGTATTTAAATAACAAAGTATGAAATTTATGAATGCTTACTAATTTTTCTTATATCTTTCATGGAGAATTCTTCTTTGATTGGGATAAAGTTATTAAATTATTCTTCAAAGTAACTCAGTTAGTACTTTTTTAATAGACATGCCTTATGTTAATGCCAATTCAAATGATTCATGGACGTTTTCTGAATTTTAGATTTATTTCCGTCACTTTTTCATTTGCAAATGGAAATAGATTGATTCTTTTGAATAATATCTCTAAACATTCTGATAGTTTCTCCATGCATAATTTATTATATTCTTTTACCTTATAAATATTATTAACATCAGATATTAATATTTCTAAATTATAATTAATTAATACTTAGCTATTATATTATAGTCTTTTATCATTTTTATGGATATAAACATATATCAATTAATGTTACTAATATGTTTTGTTGCTCTAACTTATTAGTAAAAATTTATGCAGTTGCTTTAATTTATATGGTGACTATAATTTTTAAGCTATAATATTTTTTAATATTTTATTCTTAACCGGATATTTTTAATCTATTCTTATTGCTTTTGTTTATGAGTATTAACTTAGACTGTCTTTAGAGCAGCTCCAACCGAGCTGCATTTCTCCAAAATGCAGCCCGGTTGAGCTCCAACCGGACTCCATTTTTTGGAGTCCGGCTGCAAAAACTTAAACCCGGCTGCATATTTGGAGTTTTTGCTCCAAATATGCAGCCCCCCTCTATTTCACTATTCCCCCCTATAAAATAACAATAATACCCTTCTAACTAACTAATTATTTTTAGATATTCAACTTAAAATCAACATAAGTTTATTTCTACTAATTATTTTTAAATAAAAATTTTACAGTTGGAAATATTTTGTCGATACCTTCAAAATGAGATTTATATTGAATAATATTAATTGAAATATAAAATTTCAAGAACCAAGTAATTAAAAATGAAAAAGTCATTATTTCATTAGTAAAAAAAGTTACATCGCTTCATTTCCATGTCTTTCCCACAAATGTTCAATCAATGCATTTCGAAGTGCAAAATGAACTTCCTTGTTTTTCAACCTCTTATGTCGAGCAAGAAACCATTGGAATCGTTCAGTTTCTGTTATCTCCATATTTTCAGCATTTGGAATTGTTTGTGGAGTTGAAATGACAACATCTTCTTGCTCGTCGCGTTTATCTTCGACAATCATATTGTGCATTATAATACAAGCAGTCATGATATCATGCAGAGTTCGTTTATCCCAAAAACGGGCTGGCCCCTTGATGATAGCAAATCGTGATTGGATAACATCGGATGCCCGCTCAACATCTTTTCGACATGCTTCTTGCATCATTGCAAAATATTGTTTCTTTTTATCATCGGAATTAGAAATGGTTTGAACAAGTGTTGGCCATTTCGGATATATGCCATCGGCCAAATAATAACCGACATCATAATTTTTTCCTTGAATTGTGTAATGAGCAGGAGGAGCAATACCTTGTGATAGATTGTCGAACAAATTAGACGACTGCAATACATTAATATCGTTATTGGATCCTGGTAAGCCAAAGTATGCATGCCATATCCATAGATCATATGATGCTACTGCCTCAAGAATAATGGTTGGACCTCCATGACGACCTGAGTATTGTCCTGCCCATGCTGTTGGACAATTTTTCCATTGCCAATGCATACAGTCTAGACTTCCTAACATTCCTGGAAAACCTCTTTCTTCGCCCTTTTGCAATAACCTTGCAACATCGTCGACATTGGGAGTCCTCAGATATTCATCTCCATATACTTCTACAGTTGCTCTGCAAAATCTCTTTAAACACACAATTGCAGTTGACTCACCGATCCTAACATATTCGTCAGTACTATCTGCTGATGTTCCATACGCCAACATGCGAAATGCCGATGTAACTTTTTGTAAAGTTGATAGCCCAAGTTTGCCGACACCATCCATCTTTTGTACGAAGAAGTTGTCATGCTCACGTACCGTCTTGACTTTACGAAGGAATAAACTCTTGTGCATCCGGAACCTTCTACGGAATAGGTTTGCACCATATGTAGGGTTATCAGAAAAATAGTCATGGTAAAGTCGAGAATTACCTTCTTCCCTCCCGCGATTGATCACCAAATGACCAGGAACTGAGCCAATACGCTTTGGCCGCTCTGCCTCTTGAGAGAGATAAGTCATTATTTTACTATTAGAGGCATGTACGCGAGCTAAGAGTTCATCTTCCTTCTCCCATTGTGTCATATCTTCCTCCCAATCTTTAATGTACTGAGACCATATTTCGTCGTCAGAAGAAGAAGAAGAAGAAGAAGAAGATGGTAGTTGTGACGGTCCGGCTCCATAGTTCATTGATGAAGAAGTTATTTATAGAAATAATCATATAAGTTCTGAGTTATTTAGAGATGGATGTAATGTCATTATATAATATGACTCCCCGCATTGGATTCTTTTCAATTCTTTTCAGCATTGGTTTCTCACCCCACATTGGATTCCTTTCGTGTTGGAAACTCCCCACATTGGATTCTTTTCAGCATTGGCTTCTCACCCCCACATTGGATTCCTTTTGTGTTGGAGACTCCCAACATTGGATTCTCCTGGTATTGGAGACTCCCCGCGTTGGATTCCTTTCTTGTTGGAGACTCCCTACATTAGATTCCTGGTGTTGGAGACAACCCACATTTGATTCCTTTCGTGTTGGAGACAACCCACATTTGATTCCTTTCGTGTTGGAGACTCCCCACATTAGATTCTTTTCAGCATTGGCTTCTCACCCCCCCCACATTGGATTCCTTTCGTGTTGGAGACTCCCCACATTAGATTCTTTTCAGCATTGGCTTCTCACCCCCGCATTGGATTCCTTTTGTGTTGGAGACTCCCCACATTGGATTCTCCTGGTGTTGGAGACTCCCTACATCTGATCCCTATATAATACTTGCACAATTTTCATATCTCCACCACAACTCTTCTTATTCTATATTCATAATTCTTTACATTCCTCCTTAGATTATGGCATCTAGTCGTGGAAAATCTTTTTTACAAGAAGAAGACCAAATTTTATGCGCTACGTGGCTCGAAATTTCTCAAGATCAAGTCATGGGTTCTAATCAAAAGAAGGACAAGCTGTGGGAACGAATTTCTACTTTATTTCATGAAAGGATTTCCAATATTTGTAATGCTCAAAGGACTCCGAAGTCTCTCTCATGCCGAATGCAATTAATTATGAAGGCCATCAATAAATTCCGAGGATGTATTCGATAAGTCGAGCGCTTAAATCCAAGCGCTGCTTCTGAGCTTGACATTGTAAGTATTTTGAATAACATAAATCTTGATTATCATCTACTATCATGTTATTAATAAATGTTTCTTCCTCTCTTGTGGTAGATTAAACGTGCTAGGATAATATTTGCAGAAGATCAAGAAGAGAGAAAGGGGTTTCTTTTTTATCATGTTTGGTCAATTTTAAAAGATGCAGAGAAATGGGCAAATATAAGTGTCAGATCGCCTGCAACTTCCAAAACTTCAAAGTCCCGCTCATCTCAGGGATCAGATTTAAGTTCTCCTGTCGTTGACTTAAATGATAATAATAAGAAATATACTCATAATGACAAAGATATGATAACAAGTCGACCGACAGGAAGGAAGAAAGAGAAGATGAGGAGGCGACAGGTAGCTGAAAAGAACCTCGACTTGGAAACTCTCAATAAAAGCAATCAAGAAATTGTCGATATTTTAAAAAAAAGTCATGGACAACGAGAAAATTATAGAATAACAATGCACCAAATTATGATGTTAAGGGCCAAAAACAAAAACAAAAAATTAGATATCCAAAGGGAACGCCAGGAAAGTAAGATTGTATTGATTAATCTTGATTCTATTACTGATCCTTCGGAACGCGAGTATTTTCGAATTAAAAAACAAGAGATTTTAAATAGAAACACAACCGGAGGTTCTTCATCTGATATTCCTAATCCTGAATATAGTTATGCAGGAAGTCAATACGGAATACCTGACTACAGAAGCGGTGGATATGGAGGAAATGGCCTGCCCGATTTTTAGTTTTTTTTCATGTACTTTATTTTTCTATGTAATGCCGCTGAATGTAATATATAAAATTTTATCATTCGGAGTAGCTGTGAAGGTTGTTCCAAATATTATGTTATATTTTCTACTTTTTAAAATTTAAAGGCTCTTATCTATGTCTAATTATCAATTTATTAAAGATAATTAATTTTATTTAAATAATGAATATATTATATATTATACTTTTAGTATTAACTTATAATATATTTTATATTTTAAATTAATTCATATAATTTTTTAACATTTTATATGTTTTATATTTTCAAATCTATTTAAAGTATTATAAAAGAAATCAATTAAAATACAAATAGAGCTTCATATAGAGGGGGGAGTTGGAGTGCCCCCCTCTAAAAAAGCATATTCCCATGCATATACTTTTGCAGCCTCCCCATTGGAGTTGCTCTTATTCTCACGCTCTTAGATGCTAAAAAGAGATAGTAAACCCAAAATTAAAAATTAAATATATATATACCTTAATGAAAGAATATCTAACAATTATACTTTTCATTGTCAAGTTTAAAAATTCTAATCTTTTTTTGTGGTTTCGAACTTTGAGGGTGTGATTTGTAATTTCAAAAACTTTAGGAGAATTTTTAAAAAATTACTTTAAAGTTGGGTAGTTGTAACTTCTATGTTTCATGTGTCAGTGATAATTTTTAAATATCATGACATTTTTTACAATTCTAAAATTTTGAGGTTATTTTTTACAATTGTTTAAACTATAGATAAATTTTTAAAAAATTCAAATTTTAGCGGTCTACCAATAGTTTTTAGATTTGATGTGTACTGGTTATAAATTTTGAAATTTTAGAGTTTTTTTGTAATTTTTAAATTTTGAAAGAGTTTTTTCTATAACTTTTGTAACTTTAAGGTTAACTTCGGTGAATTTTAAAATTTTAGGTGCATGAGGGTAATCTCTTGAATTCATCTTTTATTGTTTGCAAATTTTAAAATTTTTATAATTTTAGTGTTGTTTTTTATAATTTGAACTTTAGAGGGAGTTTCTATTATTTTGGGAATATTGAGGGTGTTAATTGAAAATTTTAAATTCTTCGAAGGCTGCTGTTAATTTCTTAATTTCATGTTTGTTGTTTTAAGTTTTGAAATGTCAGAAATTTTTTGGTGTATTAAGGTAATCCCTTGAATTTATCTTTGTTTGTAAGTCTTAAAATTTTAGAATTTCATGTGCTTGTTTGTAATTTAAACTTTTGAGGGTGTTCCTATAATGTTTGAGATAATGAGATGTTATCCACAAATTTTAAATTCTTCATTGTTAATTTCTTAATTTCATGTTTATTGTTTTAAGTTTTTAGGCGTCGGGATAGTTATTATAATTTTAAACTTTTCATGGTATTTTGTACAATTTTAAAGTTTTTAGGTTTTTTTGTAATACATTATGTATTATAGTATGTTAGCTATGTATAATTTCTTTATCTTTGCAAATTAATACCATAAAAAGATATTTTATATATTTTATTAATATTATTTTTTTAAATTGTTAACTTATAGATAGTTCATGTAGGATTAGGATTTGATATAATTATGATTAGAATAAATTAAGAAATAAATAAAATATTCAAAATAGTAAGGGTAATATTGACCATAAAAAGATTTTTCCGAACTCGTGCTTTTAAAGAGAGTATGATAACTAACATAACTTATTTATGAATAATCAATTAATCCTTTACAAGTATAAATTTATTTTGGAATTCGTCGCATCACAATAGATAAGTACATCCCAACTAGGTTGGCACCTACTCACCTATATCATTATCATTTGCAACGTTTTCTGAAATAATTCATTATAAATTTAAAGCTAAGAAATAAAAAATACAATTTGATGAATATTATCTAATCTTTATACCTATCTGCTAGTTCCAACTCTTCAAATTTATCTTTAATTCCAGTCATCCGATTGATGCCTTGTGTTCGCTTCTCGTACCTCCACCAATCTTGAAAGAATATCACTACTTGTACAGTATACAGATCTAATCATGTCCTGTGATCGTCGATCAAACATCCTGCTGTGCTGAAGGCAGATTTCGAAGCTACCGTCGAAACCTGCACTGTTAGTAAGTCACAAACTATGGTGAAAAGTATAGGATATGAAACTGATCCATATACTCTCCATTATTGTAAAATATCTAAAGCATTTCCTTGATATTTAACTAAGGAAGCAGATAAATATTCATCTATTTCAGACATTTCCTTGATATTTAACTAAGGAAGCAGATAAATATTCATCTATTTCAGAAACCTCTAATGCTGATCTAAGTCCAGATCCTATTCATCTATTTCAGAAACCTCTAATGCTGATCTAAGTCCAGATCCACCAGTTAGTTCAGCTACCATTTTATACATATCAAAACTTACACTTTTACCTCGGCATGTGCTCGAAGGCGTCGAAGCTATAGACTGTTGTGCAGCTACACCATGTCTAACTACATACTCATCATATAATGTTTGAAAATAATTTCTAATAGCTAAATGATGAAAAGTAGCAGTAAGTGTGGATCTCATCATCTAAGTCTATAATCTATCTACCATACAATGATTGTAACAAATTTCGAAAGCCAATATCCTTCAAACATGGATAAATAAGAACCCCCAAACCAAAAATATGAGGAATAGACCTAAAATACTTACTAAATTTGCTCTTTATTTGAAAAATTACAGGTCCAAAAGTATCATCCATACGATATTTGGCAAAAAAAATTTGAATAATTAAAATTTGTAAAGCAGCTAAAGTAATTATTGGATAATAATAGCCAGATAATAACATTGTAGCATCATAAAAGACTTATAATATCTCAATTAAACTATATATAATTGTCCATTCATCTTCTGTTATTCCATAAGTACTACCAGAGCTAGAACTAGAAGTATAAAAATTTATAAAATCATTTATAATTTCTTTATATTTTATTATTACACTTAACATTGCATAGGTGGAATTCCACCTATGGTCAACATCTTTTGGAATTAGTTCTGGCTTATAATTTTTTCTTTTATAACATTATTTTCATCTTTTAATTCTCATTTAAGAAGCATTATGCATATTAGCAACTGTTCTAATATTTTCTATCATGGGTTTAATTTCAGAAAAATGTACTTTGAACAATTAAATTTAAAATAAGATAGATACATCTAACATGAAAAAGTTCACCATGACATGGCAATGACAGAGTTGTTTTGATAAAATCAATAGCTACATTGTTATTTCTTGCATTATCTAGTAAAAGAGAAAATATTCTTTGATAAATTTCTAGTTTTATAAGTTCTTCAATTATTAAATTTGTAATATTAATACGAGTGTGTGACTCTTCAATTGTAATAAAAGAAACAACTCTTTTAAACATTTGCTAATTTTCATCAATCTAGTGTGCTGTGATATATAAATAATCAGTTTGCACTCTAGATGTTTAAATATCAGAAGTTAAAAAAAATTTACAGTTTAAATTTTTAAAATAAGAAATTATTTTTCCTTTTTTCTTCTGATAATATTTTAAAATATCACATTGACAGGTTTGACGAGAAAATTTTGTAAATACAAAATAAAAATCATCTCTAAACAAATCTTTAAATTCATCATCTTCTATAAATTTAAAAGGAAGGTTTTTAAGAACAATAAACCTGATTACGTATTTCCTGACTCGGACAGTATCATAATTCCAACTACTGAGACTACCAGAAGAGGAAGATTGGGAAATTATAGATTATCGAATATCACATTGAGAATTCTGGCCTTTGTTGTGTTTTTCTATATGCCGTTTGAGGTGATTGGTGCCGCTCTTATGATGAGCTTGGAAAGTCTGGCCGCACAACGCACATTTAGCCTTCTGGGTGATGATCGTACCGTGTTCATCCTTGGTGACGTCTATCTTCTCAAAAAAATTCCACACATCGGATCTCAGCCTTTTAGGAGCTCTTGGTGTAGATTCGTCGCCACTTGATTCAGGATTAACACCGGTATGAGGAGTAGTTGTTGTAGAAGGACTCATTTATGGATCGGTAGGAGATAGGTGTTGCAATCAGATCCAAAAGCCATTTAATAGAACTATTAGAAAATATAAGAGATTATAAGAGAGTATTATTTAGTGTGAAGATTGATATCTTCATTGATGTATTCATTACAACTCCAGTCATTACAATAAAAACAAAAAAAAATAGTCTTTTTATAAGACTATTACACAATAAATACGAAAATTATAACTCTTCTCAAACAAACGCAACAGACGTTTATCATCCGCTACTTGCGTAGGATCTTTGCCTGTGCTGGGGATGTTAATATCCGTGGACCACCGAACGATCAAATCAATCCGGAGTTTCGTTGATTTGGGAAGGAATCAAGAAATCGAAACGATTATCTCAGCAACAGCGAGATCACCACTCTTCTCGAGATCACAGCTAGGTATGATCTCAAGGGAAGGAACCGAGAACTGGATCTGACGAACTCCTCTTCTTTTTGTTGAAGAACTCGATCCGATCTCCTCCTCCTCTCTAAAATTCGTGCTCCTCAGTCTCTGATTCAGCAGAGCTTCGCCAAGGCTCAAGAATTCCAGATCTGTATAAATTAAGGCCCTAGGGCTTATAGGCTCCGGGACCTCCGTTTTTAGATAAGAACGGTCTATTCACTCTTACCATCAGTTTTAACCACTTTATCACGTTTTTTCAATAATATTAGATCAGTTGGAACAAACCCAGGTGGTTAACGGGCGAAAAACAGCTCAAAACAGCATAAAACGGCTTTTTAGGTTTGTTGACACTCGTAGTGTCTCAGCCAAGGCCGAGTCACTTGGGGTGTCTCAGCCACGGCTGAGACACCATGGGTGTCTTGGCCTTGGGGCCTTGGCCAAGACACTCGCGGTGTCTCTGCTAAGGCCCGAGGCATTGTTTTGTGCGTCTCGTCCGTTTTCACCGTATCTTCGTTGTTCGAACTCGGAATTGTACAATTCAAAGTGCGAAGGAAAGCCAACGAGGAGATCTACTTGCTTCCATGGTTGAATCACATGTACAGTAGATGGGACATGAGGCACGTTTCATCTTTCATCAGCGAAGCGTAGCTCCCGATCAGTTCGTATCTTCGTTATTCTGTAGTTCTGTTGCTTCACACGGTTCGTCGACTTACTTCATGTATTTATCGATATTAATTAAGCTCTGTGACCCAGATAGTAACATTCATCATCTTCTCTCTATCTCGAGCCGCATGCGGGAATCCGTGGGTAATTTTTGAAGCCTATAGATACCCTCTCCAAAGTGTTTCAGTCTCGTTTCTTTTATAGAAGAGCCTAAAATACTTTGGATGTGATCGGTCTAACCTTCAGTCGGTGAGAAAGGACCTGTAGTTGGATTCGGTTCTTGACTTCTTCGATTTTTAGTCTATTCAATATTTTGACGAATAGCTAAAATTCCTCCGGCGCTGTATTTATTGTCTGCCCATCATCAAAGTCTCGAATCGAAATTGGTGAGTTGGTTTTAGCTTGTGTCATTGAGTTGACTTTGAACTGACTATCTCCGTCGCAATGCGTTGACAGGCGTTAACTCAGAACTACACATTGACCGTCATTGACCTAGGGCTACGCGTTGACCGACGTTGACCTTCATCGCAATGCGTTGACTGACGTTAACCTAGAGCTACGTGTTGACCGGCATTGACCTTAGGGTTTTGCATCGATTGGCGTTGACTTTCATCACAACACATTGACTAGCGTTGATTTAGGATTACACGTTGACCGGCATTGACCTTAGGGTTTCACATCGATCGGCGTTGACTTTTATCATAACGTGTTGACTGGCATTGACCTAGGGCTACGTGTTGACTGGCATTGATCTTAGGGTTTTGCGTAGACCGGTGTTGACTTTCATCACAACGTGTTAATCAGCGTTGACTTTCATCGCAAACTCGTTGACCGATGGTGACTTTCATCACAACGCGTTGACCGATGTTGACTTTCTTTGCAATGCGTTGACTAGCATTGACTTAGGGCTATGCGTTGACCTTAGGGTTTCGTGTCGATCGGTGTTGACTTTTTATCATAACGTGTTGATCGGCGTTGACTTTCGTTGCAACGCGTTGACTGGTATCTACACAGTTTATGCTCTTAAGGTGTTAGAGTGTGACGGTCCCATATGTTAGGGATGCAGGACTAACTGTTAAAGCTAATTCATCTGTATGAATGGATCTTATCCTAAAGTTATTAGATCCTTGAGTCACGAGACCAATTAATGGAGCTGGTACATCAATGACTATCACATTTATAGAAATTTTGGTAAATTTTCAGCCATCAATGGGTTTGATTAGCCTTTACCGACTACCGTTTGAGTCAGGCTAGCATGCAAATTGTTTAAATCCATTTCGTACGAAACGTTGTGCTAAAAGAGTTAACTATTTTAGTGCTACGATATTGAATACGTAGACTTCATCTTTCTTCCGTAAAAGGACTAAACGGCAACGTGTATTAGATATAGACTTAGGATTTTTGATAAATCCTCAGCCTTTAACGGATTTGGCTTACCTTTACCGATTACCGTTTAAATCGGGCTTGCATGCGGATTGTTTAAGTCTATTCCACATGTGACGTTAAGCTAAGAGAGTTAACTCTCTTAGTGCTACTATATTGAATACGTAGACTTCATCTTTCTTACGGGAATAGACTATCCGGTAACGCGTGTTAGGCGCTGACTTATCCCTACTTAGGCTTTGAGATAAAAGTCCCCAGACTTAGATTCTGGTGTCTTCTACAATTGGTGAAAGACTAAACCGACAACGCGTGTTAGGTGCTTATCCTTACTTAGGATTCGGGATAAAATTCCCCGTGTGTATAATGGGCGGATTTTGGGTGTTGAAAAGTAGTGTCTTCTCTTGGGGTAAAGACGAATCCGATGCTGGAGAGGAAGAGTTTTATATTCTATCTCCAGTTGTGAAGGAAACTCAAAGTAGGATCTCCACTTCGAGAATCTAAAGAGTGAAACTAAGAGTGGGATCTCCACTACAAGAATCGAAATGATTCAGATAATCCTAACTGTCAGAAGGTTTGATTACCGAACTAAAGGTGAATTTCTTGTTTATCGAGAGTGAATTGTGGTTTTGGCCCTAACTGTAGAAAGGTTTGACCAAGCAGGAGTTTGAGGTGACCCTAACTGTAGGAAGGTTTGATCACTCGATTCGAAAGTGGACCTCTCGTTCATGGAAGGAATCGAGAGGAGATTTTGGCTTTGGCCCTAACTGTAGGAAGGTTTGACCAAATGGGCGGTTTGAGCGATCCTAACTGTTTAAAGATTTTATCGTTCAATTTGTGGACCTCTCGTTTATGGAAAGAATCGAGAGGGTATTTTGGTTGTGGTCCTAACTGTTTAAAATTTTGACCAAGTGGGAGTGAAAGTATAAATCACAGTAAGAGTGTTGACTTATATGAATCACTCATTGGGGGCTTTCGATGTCAATGATGATATCTTGACATGAAGGGGATTTGACAAACGCAATAGTCCATTCGAATTAAAATTTTTAGTGCTATATCAGGACTTTAACAGCAGGAGTTTAGTGTTTATCACTTTGTTTGTAATGAACGGGTTATCCTAAGAATATTACATGTAACATTCTTCCGGGAACTTTCCATTACATGAATTATCCACCCCTAGCTTTCTTTGCAAGACTAGGTCCAATGAGGAGCACATTGTCCTTAATCGCATGTTCGGGTTATCCTTAGGAATATAAGATTCTCTAGGAACTTTCCGTCAAAGTTAGGAAACAGTTTAGACTCATATACCTATTAGAGTATGCGGGGAGCAGTTTAGCATCATATACCTGTTGGAGGATTAAGAAGTAGTTTATACTCGTATACTCTTTGAAGTCAGGGGAAATAGTTTATACTCGTGTGCCTTATTGGAGTATTGATTCGGCTTAATTTAGCATTATGACGCCAACTTCAACCAAGGTTTAGATGCTATTCTTGAGAGCGAAGTAAACCTTGGTGGGATGAGGGATCCTTCTATGGTACGCACAGTACTTTGGATCTGAAGTATTATCAGCTTCCTCCTGACTTGCGATAGGCGGTAGCTTGATCTTGTTGTTTTAAAGAGGGATTTGAAAATGGATGGAACGTCTTCGTCCTTGAAGGAGTACTCTTTTTGGAGTCTCGGATCAGAAGTCTTTTGCTATCTTCGGGGTTGTTGTTCCAATGTCTGATTAACATCAACAACTGTTGTAGGTGTCATCCCCTTACCACGGGAGACGAAGCTTGAGTTCGGAGGGTTAGCCGTCGGTTGGCTTTTTTCGGCTTTCTTCCTTCCGAGGAAGCGTTCGGTCTGCTCTCCACACACCTTCAACTCTTTCCAGGTGTTAGACGGTGATACTCTCATAACTTTAAAAATATTAATGCATAGGTTGTTATGATAGGTTTGGAGGATGAAGTCCTCTTGAATGGATCTTGACAATTCATCGCCTTATTTTTAAGGCGCTTAATGAGATCGTCGATCATCTCTTCGTCTTCCTGTTTCTCCTTAAAGAGTATCCCTAATGATATCTCGGTGTCATCATCAAAGAAATTACCAAGAAATGAGCTTTTCATGTCGTCCCAGCTGTTGACGTTTCTAGGCTTAAGACGGCAGTACCAATCGAAGGCAGCCCCGCAAAGGGTGCCCACAAATGACAGAGATATCAATAGGGTGCCCACGAATAGACTACCCACATATGTTTGAGCAGGTAAATTAAATTTTTGGTATGACTTATATATGACTTATAGTTTCATGTATGGCGATGTTTATACTTAACACTAAAATGAGGGTATTAACACTTAACTCATGTATGGCGATGTTTATACTTAACACTAAAATGAGGGTATTAACACTTAACTCCTAAGTACTCGGATATGGTATATATATGAGGGGTTCCTTATTTGGCTTTTTCGCTCGATGTACTTGTTCCATTTAGTTAGGGGTTAAGTGGGGGTATTTACATTTTAGATGGTTAAGTATAGACATCGAAGATGATTTTCGAGAGCGCGAAGATGCTATGTAGCGCTACATCCTGCACCTATTGAGGAAGTGGATTGATTTATGTGTATGATTATTTGTGTGATTATATTTAGATTTAACGCTAGAATGAGGAAATTTTCGCTTAATTCTTAATCTTTTGGAACACATGATATATATATGGGGGGTTCCTTGTTTGGATTTTTTGCCCGACGTACTAGTTCCATTTGATTAAGGGTAGAGTGGGAATATAATCATCCTAGCTTGTTAAATATAAATATCACGATATGCTTATCTAGAGTAATAGTATTTGTTTAAGTATGATTTTTGAATTTCGAGGATAAAATTTTTTAAGGGGGGAAGAATGTAAAACCCCATATTTTTTTTGTTATGAAGATATGTAAATTATTGATGATAAATAATTCTATTGTGGTAAATGACTTGAGGTCATAGATATACTTGATAACAAGTCATTAGAGATGTATGAGTATATTTTTATAGAGTTTTGTGCATTGGTTTTGGCAAATTAGCAAAAACATGCACGTATCTAAAAATCTGTCTGCTCAGTCGACTTATCGACTTATCAGTCGACTTATGAGTCGACTGATGAGCCGACCTATTATATATATATATATATATTCTTTTACCCGAAACCAACCCCAAATCCATCAGATCTCAGACAAACCCTAACCCCTCTCTCTCCTCTCAAACCCTAACTTCATTGTTGGATATTTTTGGGGAATTTTTGGAGGATTTGTAGCAGGATTTTGTGGTGCTGTCGAAGAAGGATCGATTCCTGCAGGGTTCAGGAGTTTTGCAGCACATCAGAGGTGAGTAACATCTCGCCCAGCCCTATACCCACTGTTTGTATGATTTCATTGAGTTTTATTTCGGATTTTTGAGCCTAAAACGTATTTTGTGCATAAAGATAGATTCCTTATAATATAGGTTGCAAGATTTAAATGTTTCAGTTAATAAAAACTCACCAACGTTTTATAATTTAGATCCAGATCTAGAATTAGATTTATACATGGGTTTCTTTGTGATTTATTGATTTTAACTCTGTTTTAAACATGTATAAATATGTTAAGTGTTTTAGTGTAGGTAATTACATACAAATCTTTCATTTCAGTTTGTATACTTGTTAGAATCGAAAATATGCTACTAAAAATGATGAAAATAATTATTTTTTTAGTTTGAAAATTTTACAAAATACATATCATATGCGAAACTGGAAAATTGTCTGCTCAGTCGACCTATCAGTCGACTTGTCAGTCGACTTATGAGTCGACTGATGAGTCGACCAATGAGTCGACTGACGGGAAATTTTTAGCTTTCTTCTTTTCTGTCTGTTAGGTTGACCAATGAGTCGACCGATGATCCCAGTCGACTCATGAGTTGACTAACGAGGAAAATTTGTAGTTTTCCTCGATTTGGATCTGTTTGGGTTGTTTCGTTTTAACCGAAACTGTTTGGGCATGTTTACTATTTTTGCGTACTTCTATGTGAACGAGGAGTCGCCTCGAATATCTGATATTAGAAATTTATGTTTATTTTGAATATCTACATGTGAGATGACTTGCGGACATAAGTCTAGGTTAGCACACCGAGGCACGTGTGAAAGTAGTGTATATGCATCTTATCATATATTTCATTTAGTCCATGTGTTGGGTAATTTTTATGTGTAGTCCATGTGTTGGACATTTATCACATTCAGTTCATGTGTTGGACATTCATTTCTCAGTCCATGTGTTGGACAATTTACATATGCAGTCCATGTGTTGGACATCCACTACATCTAGTTTTAGTCCATGTGTTGGACACCAGTTTAGACCTTGAGTATGACACTTATACTTGCATAGGCTGGACATGACACTTATGTGAGTTGTGACATGACACAGTATTTTAAGTTCTAAGATGGGTTGTCTTCTTTTTATCATTGTTCCTGTATTAGATTTCGGGTTTGGTGTTTAAGGATTTACAATTTGAGATACAAGGTTTATACATGAGGGTTTCCTTGTTTGGATTATTTCGCTCGACGTACCTATGCTCGTGTTGTAATTTCCTAAATACTAAAATCCTTTTATTGTTAGGGATTTACAATTTGAGCTACAAGGTATATACATGAGGGTTTCTTTGTTTGTATTATTTTGCTCGACGTACCTATGCTCGTGTTGTAATTTCCTAAATAGGATTAGTGATTTTATGTATATATATATATATATATATGTATTAACTGTATTTTCTGTATACAAAGAGCCCTATCCCTTAGGGTTGGTTGTGATGTTACTCGCTAGCGCTTTGACGCTCGTTGCCCCTCCCCTTTCAGGTAACGAGCCAGGTGCCCGGAGAGTCGCAGGTTGATGGCGATGCACTTTAGTGATTCAGCTGTCTATTTTAGTTATATTTTTCTTTTGAGCTCCACTGTAGACTTTTGTTTAGACATTGAGGGTTTTATTCTAGAAGTTGTAAAGGCTGTGTGCCTTATTTCCTCTTATCCAGACATTTTGTATTTGAGACTTGTTAAAAACTCCAGTTTATTTATTTCAGACATTGACTTGTATTTCAGTATGTTAGATGATGGAATATTAATTTGATCTCTATTATTTCATCAGTTGACTCTTATATTATCTTTTACTTACTTTTGTACCTACACCTGTTATTGACTCTACTAGAGAGATAGTAATTGTGATGGTGAAATATGTTATTGTACGGTGTGGTGCATGGCAGGTTTGACATTCTTGGTTTTACCTTGGACTGCAGCCTTGAGTGAACCCAGAGGCGTCACAGTTGGTATCAGAGTCGTAGTTCCAGTATCCTTAGGATCATCCTGTGTCAAGTCGTGGAGCTAGGATAGAGTTTCTTAGGATTCATGTATAGAGTACGTAAGGATTTCCTAGTATGAGTGAGGACGATATATGCGTATGTCTCAAAATTTGAGATTTTTTTTACAACTATTTTGTATAAACTTAAAGTATTTGTGTGAATACTAAATTGTTGTGAAAATCATATTGTGATACATTATGTATGCATATATGTCTATTTTGACTCATGAACCCTTATTTCTTATGACCAGAGAGAGATGGCAGGACGTGGTAGGCCTCGTACTCGGAGAGCTGGATAGTCAGAGTCACAGCAAGCTCAACCTGAACCACAGCAGGCTCCACCTGAGCCATAACAAGCTCAACCCGAGCCACAGCAGGCACCACCTGAGCCGCAATAGGCTCCCCAGTACTTTATAGATCTTATGGCTCCCATAGTCGCTAGGATGGCCGCAAATTAGGAGCTTGTGACGAATCATATCACGCCACCACCTCTACCACCAGTAGATCAGCCACAGGGGATACCAGTCGTTCCTATCAGCGAGAGACCCCCAGAGACCACACCTGCAGCTATTCCACCAGTAGTCCCGGATAGAGCCATAGAGCAGGAGGCCTGGTTCCGTATGGTAGAGAGGTACCAGAAGATGAGAGCACCAGAGTTTCAGTGGTCATCAGACCCTCTTGTAGCGCATAAGTGGAAGGAGGATGTGAGTAACACCCTCGATATACTTAATATGGATTCGGTACAGAAGCATAGATTGGCATCCTACAGTCTGAAAAGAGATGCCGAGAGATGGTATCGACTCCGGTTCACTCCAGAGCACCGGATGACCCTCACATGGGAGGATTTCGTATATTTCTTTGATGGACAGTATATATCTTCTGCAGCACGGACTGGGAAGGAACATGAGTTGTCCCGGTTGACTCAGGGGGACATGTTAGTGGCAAATTTTAAGAGCACGTTCATGGAGTTGCTGCACTTCACGGGTATGTGGCAGACAGAAGAGCGCCAGGCTCAGACGTTCCTAGCAGGGCTTCGCCCTAATCTTCGTTGATACCTCGTCTCGAGAAAGTTCTATTCAGGTCGAGAGGTAGCTAAGGACACCACCTCACAGGAGATTGAGACTACCATATTCCAAAAGGATAAGGAAGGGAAGACAAAGGCAGGACAGATCGGGGACAAGGGTAAGAACAAGAGACCTTTTTCGGGGCCTAAGCGGCAGCATCAGAGCCCTCATAAGAAGGGACCCCAGCAGGATCAGAGAGCGCATCAGCAGCACAAGTTTTAGGGAGTTTGCTATAACTGTCGCAAGGTTGGACATATGGCATCGGAGTGCCGCAGCGCATCAGCAGGAGCTCAGCAGGGCAAGGGACCAAACTAGCAGCAGTAGAGAGTTCAGGGCAGAGGTCAGGGTCAGCAGATGAGGCTCGAGGCACCGCCAGCAGCCTAGAAGATTGAGGGATAGATTCGTGTAGTTCAGGAGGTTCCTTAGGGGCAGATAGTCCCGTATTCTCCAGCACTAGCAGCAGAGCAGTCTTTAGCCACAGGCAGAGTATATGCGGTAGTACCGCGTGATCATGGAGCTAGCGGAACAGTAGTGGAGGGTACGTTTCTTGTGAATTCTTTTCCCGCCCGTATTCTCTTCGATTCGGGAGCTTCGCATTCCTTCATTTCATATGTTTTTATGACTAGACTCCAGCTCGTAGCTCAGCCTTTAGACACCCCTTTATCAATTTTCACCCCTTTACGTGAGATATCACTTCTGGAGAGCGTTTGTAGGAGGTGTACTATCAGTTTAGATGAGTCAGAGTTCGTTGTCGATTTGATAGTGTTGCATATGTCCGAGTTCGATGTTATCCTTGGTATGGATTGATTGTCTTCCTACCATGTTAGTATTGACTGATTTGCGAAGACAGTCAATTTGCGAGCGTTCGATGGGTCCGAGATGATTGTGGCAACCTCTCAGGGCAACCGTTTTGAGGAGTTATTTCTGACGTACATCGAGGAGATGATGCGACGGGATCAGAGTATTGACTTATTAGAGACTAGAGTTGTCTCAAAGTATCAGGATGTCTTTCAGGACATACCTGGGTTACCCCCTATGAGAGAGGTCAAGTTTTGTATTGAGTTGCAGCCGGGCATAGCCCCGATATCCCGCGCACCCTATCGCATGGCACTAGCTGAGATGAGGGACCTTCAGACCCAGTTGGACGAGTTATTAGCTCAGGGTTTTATTCGTCGGAGTCATTCTCCATGGGGAACGCCAGTTCTCTTTGTGAAGAAGAAGGACGGCAGTATGCGTTTGTGTATTGATTATAGAGAGTTGAACAAGGTCACTATCCGGAATAGGTACCCATTACCTAGGATTGATGACTTGTTCGACCAGTTGCAGGGAGCACAGTATTTCTCAAAAATTGACCTTCATTTTGGTTATCATCAGTTGCGGGTTCGGGAGATGGATATTCCCAAGACCGCTTTTCTGACTCGATATGGATCTTTCGAGTTCATGGTCATACTATTTGGGTTAACCAATGCACCTGCCGTATTCATGGACTTGATGAACCGGGTTTTCTGTCCCTTCTTGGATTAGTTTGTGATTGTTTTTATTGATGATATTCTCATTTATTCGAGATTAGAGGCAGAACATAAGCAGCACCTACGGTTAGCTTTGGGAACTCTGCAGGAGCACCAGTTATATGCCAAGTTCAACAAGTGTGAATTTTGGCTTTCAGAAGTCAAATTTCTTAGCCACGTCATCAGTAGAGAGGGCATAGCAGTAGATCGGCTAAGGTTATAGCAGTTCTTGATTGGGAACCACCAAAGACGGTGACAGAGATTCGTAGTTTTTTTGGATTAGCCGGTTATTATAGGAAGTTCATCCAGGACTTCTCGAAGATTTTGACGCCACTTACACGCCTTACAAAGAAGGGTGTACAGTTCATTTGGAGTGTGGAGTGCCAGAAGGCCTTTGATATCTTGAAGACTAAGTTGACTACAGTGCAAGTTTTTACTATTCCGAGCAGTGACAGGACATTCATGGTCTATGCAGATGCATCATTAGCAGGTTTAGGAGGCGTCTTGATACAGACTCAAAGGGCAGTAGCATATATCTCACGGCAGCTGAGGGTGTATGAGCAGAACTATCCCACTCATGACTTGGAGTTAGCAGCAGTGGTATTTGCACTAAAGTCATGGAGGCACGACTTGTATGGAGTACAGTTTGAGTTGTTCACAGACCATCAGAGTCTAAAGTATCTTTTCTCTTAGAAGGAACTCAACCAGAGACAGAAGAGGTGGATTGAGTTTATCAAGGATTACGAGTTCATGATCCAGTATCATCCGGGGAAAAAAATGTCATAGCAGATTCTTTAAGCAGGAAGCATCGACATCGGGTTTCGGCTTTGATGTGCTCATTGTATCTAGATCTTCTTACTCTTAGCCAGTTTGATTTCAGACCCGAGATTGGTGGAACCAGTGCATTTTTGGGAGCTGTAGAGAGATTGCAGAGTATGTAGCTAAGTGTTTTACCTGTCAGCAAGTGAAGGCAGAGCATCAGAGGTCGGCAGGAACACTTCAGCCTTTACCCATCCGGAACTAGAAGTGGGCGGATATTTCTATGGACTTCATTGTAGGGTTGCCAAAGACGAAGAAGGGTAATGATTTTGTTTGGGTGATAGTGGACAGGTTGACAAAGTCAGCATATTTTATTCCAGTGAAGACTACATATACATCTAAGACGTATGCGAGGATATTTATTCGGGAGATAGTTCGACTTCATGGAGTTCCTGATATGATTGTGTCAGATCGAGGATCAGTGTTCACTTCGCATTTTTGGAGGAGTTTTCAGGATTCGTTTGGCAACAGACTATCTTACAGTAGTGTATTTCACCCACTGACGGATGGTCAACGGAGAGGGTGAATCAGGTGTTGGAGGACATGTTACGGGCTTGTGTCATTGACTTTCAAGGTAGCTGGGAGGATCATAGTGAATCAGGTGTTGGAGGACATGTTACGGGCTTGTGTCATTGACTTTCAAGGTAGCTGGGAGGATCATATTCCACTGATAGAGTTCGCTTATAACAATGTGTCATTGACTTTCAAGGTAGCTGGGAGGATCATATTCCACTGATAGAGTTCGCTTATAACAATAGTTTTCAAGCGACAATCGGTATGGCCCCATATGAGGTATTGTACGAGAGACCTTGTAGATCACCGATATGCTGGGCAGAGCCGGAGGATAGCTAAATGCTTGGGCCAGAGCTTGTGAGGTAGACTACTGATGTGACGCCCCTGGGTTCACACAAGGCTGCAGTCCTCGGTGAAACCAAGAATGTCAAACATGCCATGCACCACACCATGCAATAACATGTTTCACCATCACAATTAACATCTCTCTAGTAGAGTCAACAACAGGTATAGGTGCAAAAGCAAGTAAAAGATAATACAAGAGATACTGATGAAATGAAGGAGATCACAATAATACTTCATCATCCAACATACAGGAATACAAAGTCAATGTCTGAAATGAATAGACTGAAGTTCTTAACAAATTTCAAATACAATAAGTCTGAGTAAAGGAAATAAGGCACACGGCCTTTACAATATCTAGAATAAAATCCTCAACAGTCTAAACAAAGTCTATAGTGGAGCTCCAAAATAAAGCATAGCTAGAATAGATAGCCGAACACTAAAGTGTATCGCCATCAACCTGCGACTCTCTGAGCTTCTGGCTCGTTACGTGAAAGGGGGAGGGACAACGAGCATCAAAGCGCTAGCGAGCAACATCACAACTAACCCCAAGGGAGAGGGCTCGTTGTATAAGAAAATACAGTTATCACAAAATATATATGTATAAACAATTGTCCTGAAGCAAAGGGGGGTCTTAGTACTTAGGAAATTTCAACACGAGCATAGGTACGTCGAGCGAAATAATCCAAACAAGGAAACCCTCATGTATATATCTTGTATCTCAAATTGAAAATCCCTAAGTACCAAACCCAGAGTCTAATACAGGAACGGAAAATAAGTAAAAGGAAATACCACCCATCTCAGACATAAATACAGTATTAAGTAATGACCTATATAAATACCATGTCGTATTCTACATAAGTGTCATATCATACTCATATGAGTGACGTGTCAGAAAATGATTAAGTGTCCAAAACATAGACTAGATAAATTAAATGTCCAATCCATAGACTGCATGAAGTAAACGTCCAACTCATGGACTGAATATAACCGTTGTCCAGCGCATGGACCGGATGTGATCGTTATCCAATGCCTGGACCGGATGTGACCGTTGTCCAACGCCTGGACCGGATGTGACCGTTGTCCAACGCCTGGACCAGGTGGTAATGCATATCCAGCACGAGGATTAAATAGCAATGCGTATCCAACATGAGGACTAAGAGGTATGCCCAACACGAGGACTAAGGGGTAGTGCTTGTCTAACACGAGGACTGAGTTTAACCTAGTTTTCCCACCACATAGGCCAAATAGTAATCGTCGATGAGATGTATGAGGAGATATACTTATACAAATTTCACACTCAACTCGGTGTGTGATTCTAAACTGGCATTTCAAGCCATCTATCATGCATAGATACTTAGTAAAACTGAGAACCAAAGTTATATGATCAAGGCAAGCACTCGAACAAGTATAAGGTTCAACAAAAATAAACAGGGCAAAACAAACAGTGCGGCGGTCGACCGCAGAGACCCCTCCGGTCGACCGCTCACTGAGCCGAAACTCACTGGGCTCAAAATTGAGCGGCGGTCGACCGCAGAGGTCATGCCGGTCGACCGCTCAAAGAGCAGAAGCGATTCTGCTAGCTAAAATCTCGCGACGGTCGATCGCTGAGCCCTCTGCGGTCGACCGCGAAGTGAACAGAATCCCAGTCTGGGTTTCTGTCAACTTCGAATCTCATATAAAATTTTGGGAAATCTCTATACCCATCAAATATAAACATTTCAATAGTAGTATATGGCAGTAAACAACCAGTTTAAATAGTTAAAACCTCATTACCAAAAATCTCAAACTTAAATCAACATGATTTTAAAAGTTCTTAAACAGTAAGAATAGATTTAAACCTTCATAAAAACGTTTCAGATCAAAATCTCATCAATTAAAAATCATTTGTGAACTTTTAAAGACTGAAATATATGATTTTCACATCTTATGCCATAAAGATCTATTTTATCTACATAACATACAATTTAGGCTCAATAAAACCGGATTAAAACTCAAATCTAAGCATAAAAACGAAAAGGGGTGAAGTTGGGCGAGATGTTACTCGCCTCTGATGTGTAGCAATCTCCTTGATCTGTAGGAGGACGATTCCCTGCTGAATCCACCAGAAAATCTACCGAGAATCCTTCGAAACTCCCCTAAAAATGCCAAAAACGAAGTTAGGGTTTGAGAGGAGAGAGAGAAGGGGGCTGAGGCTATTAGGGTTTGAAAAGAGGGTTCTGAGAGCTTCAAAACGAGTATATATAAGTAGGGTAACAACCGGGTTTGGTATAAACAAAACCAACCCGAAACAGAACTGGACTGGCGTCTGTACGCTGAGCGGTCGACCGCAGCGACCACGGCGGTCGACTTCGACCGCAGAGATCACGGCGGTCGACTGCTCAGAGTTCTGGGCCATGCTCAGACTGGGGTTCGGTAAAAAGGTTGTAACTTTCTCATACGATCTCTGAATAAGGTGATTTAAGATTCGTTGGAAAACTATTGAAGAGACCTACAACTTTGTTCTTATACACTTTTCCAGATTATAAATAAATCAGTATGCAAAATATAGAAACTCTCAACTGGTCAAAATTATTAGATTATCACTCTTTGCCTTTGTGCATGTTTTGTGCCTTTGAGCTCATATATTCACAAATATACATTGAATCGATCTCAAATCAATTCCTATCATACTCAAACATCAACATATATTATTTTCACCATATAACATATTTATAATTATTTATCATACTATATTCAAATTTTCGGGGTTTTACATTCTTCCCCACTTAAAAGAATTTCGTCCTCGAAATTCGAAAATCATACGCATCTCGCAATATAAACTTCCAGATGAACATATAGAAATATTTATACCTAACAATCTAAAATGGTAATACTCCCGTTCGAACCCTAATCTAGTGGAACTAGTACATCGGGTGAAAAATCCAAACAAGGAACCCCCCATATATATACCATGTGTTCCAAAAAGATTAAGAATTAAGTAGAAATATTCACATTCTAGTGTTAAATGTAAATATAACCCAAGATGTAAACATAATATAAAACACATATCATAAAAATTAATTTACCTGTTCAAACAGGAGTGGGTAGTCGCGACGCATGACCTCATCGCGCTCCCAAGAAACCTCCTCAACTCCTTTCTGGTTCCACTGAATTTTCATCAAAGGAAAAAAAAAATATCCTGTTTCTAAATTTATTGTCTTCTCTAGCAAGTATATAAACTAGGATTTCAATCGTAGTCAAATCATCCTGAAGCTAAATCTCCGATGCGTCCAACACTCGCTGCTGCTCTTCATCATGTAATTGTTTCTTGAACATTGAAACATGAAACACTTTATGTACTCTGGACATCGATGCTGGAAGGTTTAGTCCATATGGAACAGCTCCAATAAGCTCTAAAATCCGGAACGGTCCAATATATCTCAGCTCAAGCTTTCTCCGCCTTCCGAATCGCTGAACGTCTTTTATAGACGATACTTTCAGCATAACTAACTCTTCAAATCTGAAACTCTAAATGTTCTCATTTCTTATCTGCATAACTCTTTTGCTGACTTTGAGCGGTTAGAACCTGTTCTCTGATTTATGTTACTTTCTCAGTAATCTATCTTATAAGCTCTGGCCCAAGCATTAAAATATCCTCCTGCTCTACCCAATATATAGGCGATCTGCAAGGCCTCCCGTACGATGCTTCATACGGGGCCACACCAATTATCACTTGATAACTATTGTTATAAGCGAACTCTATCAGTGGAATATGATTCCTTCCATCTACCTTGAAAGTCAATGACATAAGCCCGCAACATGTCCTCCAACATCTGATTTACTCCCTCCGTCTGACCATCCGTCTGTGGGCAAAATACACTATTGTAAGATGAATCTACTGCCAAGTAAATCCTGGAAATCCTTCCAAAAATACGGAATGAACACTGAACCTTGATCCGATACCATCATACCTGGAACTCCATGAAGTCGAACTATCTCCCAAACAAATATCCTCGCATATGCCTCGGCGGTATAAGTAGTCCTCACTGGATTGAAATATGCTGGCTTCATTAGTATATCCATTATCATCCAACCAGAATCATTTTCTTTCTTCGACTTTGGCAACCCTACAATAAGGTTGATAAAAGGTCCGCCCACTTCTATTTCAAAATGGGAAAAGATTGAAGTGTTCCTACCGGTCTCTAATGTTCCACCTTCACTTACTGACAGGTAAGACACTTAGCTATACACTCTGAAATCTTCCTATGCATATCACTCCACCAAACGTGTCTCTTTAGGTCTTTGTACATCTTAATTATTCCTGGATGTACAGAATCACGAATTCATAGTTCTCAATAAACTCAATCCACCGTCGCTGCCTCTGGTTGAGTTCCTTCTGGGAGAAAAGATACTTCAAACTCTGGTGGTCGATGAACAACTCAAATTGCACTCCATATAAGTAATGTCTCGTGACTTCAGTACCAATACCACTACTGCTAATACCAAATCATGAGTGGGGTAGTTCTGCTCGTGCACCCTAAATTGTCATGAGATATATGCTTCTACCCTCTGAGTCTGCATCAAGATGCCTCCTAAACTTGCCAATGATGCATCTGTGTGAACAGCGTGCGTCCTGTCACTGCTCGGAATAGTCAAAACCGGCGCTGTAGTCAACTTAGTCTTTAACGTATCAAAGGCCTTCTGGCACTCTGTGTTCCAAATGAACTGTACACCCTTCTTCGTAAGGCGTGTAAGTGACGTCAAAATCTTCAAAAAATCTAGGATGAACTTCCAGTAATAACCGGCTAACCCAAGAAGTTTCGAATCTCTGTCACCATCTTCGGCGGTTCCAAATCAAGAATCACTGTAAACTTAACCGGATTGACTGCTATGCCCTCTCTGCTGTTGACATGGCCGAGAAAAATCTAACTTCTAAAAACCAAAACCTGCATTTGCTGAACTTGGCATATAACTGATGCTCCTGAAGAGTCTGCAATGCTACTCGTGTTCTGCCTCCAATCTCGAAGATATGAGAATATCAAACTGGCCCATAAAGGGACGGAAGAACCCGGTTCATCATATTCATGAATACCACGGGTGCATTAGTCAACCCGAATGGCCTGACTAGAAACTCTAAAGATTCACATCGAATTAGAAAAAATGGTTTTGGGAAAATCCATCTCCCGAACCCGCAACTATGATAACCAGAACGAAGATCAAACTTCGAGAAATACTACTCTCTCTGCAACTAGTCGAGCAAGTCATCAATCCTAGGTAATGATTACCTATTCTGGATAGTGATCTTGTTCAATTCCCGATGATCTATACACAATCTTATACTGTCGTCCTTCTTCTTCACGAAGAGGACCGGCGCTCTCCACGGAGAAAGACTCCAACGAATAAAACTCTAAGCTAACAACTCGTCCAATTGGGTCTGAAGCTCCCTCATCTCAGCTAGTGTCATGCGATAGGGTGCGCGGGATATCGGGGCTGTGCCCGGCAGTAACTCAATGTAAATCTCAACCTCTCACACTGGAGGTAACCCAGGTATGTCCTGAAAGACATCCTGATAATCTGAGACAATTCTAGTCTCCAACAAATTAGAACTCTGATCCCGTCACATCTCCTCATCGATGAACGCCAGGAGTGACTCCGCAAAGAGATTGCCTTGAGAAGTGGCCACAATCATCTCGGACCCATTGGATGCTCGCAATCTGGCTATCTTCGTGAAGATAGTTAGAACTAATATGGCAGGATGACAACCAATCCATAACAAGGATAACATTAAACTCGGACACATGCAACACGATCAAATCTATAACAAACTCCGACTCACCTAGACTAATGATACACATCCTACAAATGCTCTCCAGAAGCGATACCCCACCTAAAGGGATGAAAAACCGATAATGGGATGTCTAGGGGCTGAGCTACGATTTGGAGTCTAGTCATAAAAGCATACGAACTGAAAGAACACGAAGCTCCCGAATCAAAAAGAATATGGGCGGGGAAAAAGGTTTATGAGGGACGTACCCTCCACAACTGATCTGCTTGCTCCATTATCATGCGGAACTACTGCATATATTCCGCCGGTGGATAAAAACTGCTCTACTACTGGTGTTTGAGAATATGGGACGATCTGCCCCTGGGGAACCTCCTGAACTGCTAGAACATGCCCCTCAGTCTTCTGCTGCTGCTGATTCGGACCATTTCCCTTCTGATCTCTTGTTGGTGTACTGCTACACTCAAATGCCTGGTGCCCGGCCTTGCGGCAGTTATAGCAAACTCCCCGGAACTTACGCTGCTGACGAGCTCTCTGATTCACCTCAACGCCGCATGCCCTAAAGACGAATTCCCTCTGCCCATCACGGATGTCATCATTGACAATACGTGCGGATTCGAGAGGATGTCCTTCATGGACGGCTTCTCGGGGTACAACCAAATCAAAATGCACCCCGAAGACGAGAAACACACTGCATTCAGAACTCCCATGGGGGTGTATTGCTATACCGTCATGCCTTTCGGGCTCAAGAACGCCGGCGCAACCTACCAACGCGCCATGAGCATGATCTTTCGAGATCATCTGCGAAAGACGGTCGAATGCTATGTGGACGACTTGGTCGTGAAGAGTCGCCATAAGGAGGATCACCTCCAAGACTTGAAGGCTATGTTCGAACTCATGAGGACTCATCAGCTCAAGATGAATCCTACCAAGTCATTCTTGGGAATGTCTAGCGGTAAATTCCTCGGTTTCGTCGTCACGACGAAAGGGATCCGAATTGATCCAGACAAGGTGCGAGCTATTCAAGAGCTCCAACCACCCCGAAATCTTAAAGAGCTGAGAGGCCTTCAAGGACGACTGGCTTATATCCGAAGATTCATCTCGAATCTCTCGGGCAAGTGCCAACCCTTCTCTAAGCTGATGAAGAAAGGTACCTCCTTCGTCTGGGATGAGCCATGCCAAAAGGCTTTTGAGGAGATCAAAGCTTATCTCTCAAATCCGCCTGTCCTTGCGGCGCCAATCTCAGGAAGGCCATTCCTCATATACATACGGGCTATGGAACATTCTCTGGGTGCCCTCTTGGCTCAGAACGATGATGCAGGCCACGAGCAGGGCATCTACTACCTGAGCAGAACCTTGCAGGGCGCCGAGCAACGGTACCCAATGGTCGAGAAGGAATGCCTAGCCTTGGTGTTCGCTATCCAAAAGATGCGGCACTACTTGGTTGGCCAAACCATCCATGTCATCTCCCGGATGAATCCCATTCGGGTCTTCATGACACAACCCGCAGCGCTAAACTGGCGCCTGGCCAGGTGGGCACTTCTGCTCTCTCAATACGATATTCATTTCATGCCGCAGAAATCAGTCAAGGGACAAGCCATATGCGATCTCATGGCTAGTCACCCGCTGGGGGAGAAGACCGATCTATTCGAAGATCTGCCGGATGAACCTCCCGAAGCCAATATGACTTCGTCGCCGGAGGTGTGGCAGATGTTCTTCGACGGTGCGTCCCGCGCAGGCGCGAGCGGCTCTATTTCTGCAGGAGTGGGAGTGGCCCTCACCTCCCCGCATGGTCACGTGTTTCCCCGGGCCTTTTCCTTGACGGAACCATGTACCAACAACGTAGCCGAGT
Source organism: Asparagus officinalis (assembly GCF_001876935.1). Classification (NCBI taxonomy): domain Eukaryota; kingdom Viridiplantae; phylum Streptophyta; class Magnoliopsida; order Asparagales; family Asparagaceae; genus Asparagus; species Asparagus officinalis. The sequence goes on along the minus strand of NC_033797.1, from coordinate 81,033,205 downwards.
ACAACGCGTTGCTCATAGGGCTCGAGTTAGCCAAAGAGCTCGGGATAAAGCATCTGGAGGCTTATGGCGACTCGCAACTCATTGTCAAACAAATGACTGGCGAATACGAAGTCAGGAATGAAGATCTTATCCCGCTCCACCGAGCAGCGGTCAGACTAGTGGAGTCATTCGAGAGCTTCCGTATTGAGCACGTGCTCCGTTCAAAGAACACCCATGCGGATGCTCTCGCATCCTTGGCAGCTAACTTAGCCCAGCCTCCTGGAACGACCCAACGGGTCGCTGTCGCCAGCCGAAAGCTCTTTCGACCCACAGACGTCCCAGAGGCAAACGCCACTCATCAGGCCTCGGGTCAGCCAGATCAGGAAGATTGGCGTCTCCCGATCATCGATTATGTCCTATACGGCATGTTGCCTGAGGATTCGAAGGAACGAGAGTCGGTCCGACGACGTGCCTCACGGTTCTACTACGATTCAACCACTAAAACATTGTATCGCAGGTCATACGACGGCTTGCTACTTCGCTGTCTTTCAAAAGCAGAGGCGCAAGAAGCCGTACGCGAAGCACATGACGGCGTGTGCGGAGCTCATCAGCCCGGACCCAAGCTTTGGGATCGCTTACGAAGGATGGGCTACTTCTGGCCTGGGATGGTTACTGATGCAGTCGCTTATGCTAAGCGATGTTACGAATGCCAGATCCACGCCAACTACATACACCAGCCTCCTGAGGATCTACATCCGACGAGGGCATCTTGGCCCTTCGAGGCATGGGGGATGGACATAGTTGGTCCAATTTCTCCACCATCGGCGAAAGGTCATCGCTTCATCCTCGCCATTACTGATTATTTCTCTAAATGGGCGGAGGCCATCCCCTTAAGAGAAGTCAAGACTAGCGACGTGATCAAATTCATCAAGCACCATGTCATCTACCGATACGGCGTACCCCGGCGTATCATTCACGACAATGGCACGCAATTCGTTAGCCATGCCTTCACTAGGTTCTGCGACAAATTCCGGATACAGAACCTCTCGTCCACGGCCTACAACCCTTCAGCGAATGGTCTGGCCGAAGCTTTCAACAAGACGATCATCAAGATCCTGACCAAGTTGACTTCCACTAGCAAGCGCGACTGGAATGAAAAGCTAGGCGAGAGCCTGTGGGCATATCGCACGACGGTTCGTACACCGACTGGCACCACGCCTTACTCGTTGGTATACGGATGTGAGGCTGTATTGCCATTAGAGATTCAGATTCCATCCCTTCGCGTCGCCCTAGCGACAGGGATGACGACTGAGGAAAATCACCAACTTCGACTCGCAGAGCTCGAAGCACTGGACGACAAGCGACTGGAAGCTCAGCAGCACATTGAGTTTTACCAAGCTCGGATGGCCAAGAGTTTCGACAAGAAAGTCAAGCGCCGAGCCTTCAAAGAAGGAGAGCTCGTCCTATCCGTCCGTAGACCAATGATCCTCACTTCCAAGAAGAAGGGGAAATTCCAGTCCAAATGGGAAGGACCATTCGTGGTAGAGACAGTCTACTCAAACGGTGCCTATCGCCTCGTCAAACCGAACGGTGATAAGATCATGATGCCCATCAACGGCAAGTACCTGAAGAAGTACTACCCATAGTGCTCCTTCACAAACTCCCAAGAGTGCATGAGTCTAAACTGGCCCTCAAAACCTCCAACTAGTACACGAGGCTAAACTGTTCCTACTTTGCCCGCTCTGGCGAAAGCCTCTTGTGGGATTCAATTCGCCTGTCTCCTCTAATGAGAAGGCGGATCCACTAGAGTCGTTCATATCATGATATATACATTCAATTCGCCTATCTCCTCCAATGAGAAGGCGGATCCATTAAAGTCGTTCATATCACGACGAATCCACTCAATTCGCCTATCTTCTCTAATGGGATGGCGGATCCATTAAAGTCGTTCCAATCACGACATCCTCTGTCACGTTAACATCAAACTCCCAAGAGTGCATGAGTCTAAACTGGCCCTCAAAACCTCCAACTAGTACACGAGGCTAAACTGTTCCTACTTTGCCCGCTCTGGCGAAAGCCTCTTGTGGGATTCAATTCGCCTGTCTCCTCCAATGAGACGGATCCACTAAAGTCGTTCATATCACGACATATACATTCAATTCGCCTGTCTCCTCTAATGAGAAGGCGGATCCACTAGAGTCGTTCATATCACGACATATACATTCAATTCGCCTATCTTCTCTAATAAGGATGGTGGGTCCTCAAAGTCGTTCCAATCACGACATCCTCTGTCATGTTAACATTAAACCTCTGACAAAATCAACTTACCAATCCTCTCCTAAAGGATGGTGGGTCCTCAAAGTCGTTCCAATCACGACATTTTCTGTCACGTTAACATTAAACCTCTGACAAAATCCTTTTACCATTCCTATTCTGAGGAATGGTAGGCCCCCACGGTCGCTCCAATCGCGACAAGACCTCATCAAGT
>NC_033797.1:81029597-81029738 GCF_001876935.1 Asparagus officinalis | reverse complement strand
CCTTTCTCTCCCCCTCTCTCTCAAGGTACCCCCTCTCCCCTCCCCCCTCAATCTCTCTTATATCTCCCCCTCAATCTCTCTTTCTCTCTCCCCGAAATTCTCTCCGCCCCTCTCTCGTCGGCCGACGCCGACGGCCGTTGG
>NC_033797.1:80967610-81028417 GCF_001876935.1 Asparagus officinalis | reverse complement strand
GGGCCGACCAACTGCCGCCGGCCGCCGGCGTCGGCCGACGTGAGAGAGGGAGAGAGAGGGAGAGATTGAGGGGGGTGTTCGGTTAGGGATGGAGTTAGGGTTTTGATGAAATTAGTTTACTTGTAATTTAATTTTGATGAAATTATGAAATTATGTTTACTTGTAATAAAAATGTTAATTTTGATGAAATTAGTTTACTTGTAATAAAAATGTTAATTTTGATGAAATTATGATATAAAAAAAGTTAAATTTAATTAGTGTTATGGTTAGGATTAGGCGAGGGTTAGGGTTAGGGTTAGGGTTAGGGTTAGGGTTCGATTAGGGTTAGGGTTTGGGTTTGGGTTTGGGTTAGGATTAGGGTTAGAGGAGGGTTAGGTGAGGGTGGAGGTGATGGTGAGGGTGAGGAGATTCCTTCGCTAAAACAGTTTTTAACGACGGGATAATCCGTCGCTAAAACTTATCAATCAAAGGACAATATCTTATCCTTATCTCCCGCCTACTTTTGTGCATGAGGAGATTTTGTGAGGTTGAGGTTGAGGGTTGGGTTTAGGTTTAGGGTTAGGGGATGGTGAAGGTGAGGTTTAGGGTTAGGGTTAGGGTGATGGTTACAATGAGGGTGAGGTGATTGTGAGGGGTTATCGTAACTATTATATCGCTAATTACATAGAAATTGCACACACTGTACACTCATATTTTCGAGCCAAAGAATACCCCGTCCAATAAATACTATATATAATCTCTTTATTTACTTGTCACATACGCGTACAGGATTGTTGGCGGATACGATACCATCGTGTTCGGTCCGACAACCTTTTCGTACTCGTATGTGACAGAGGGCTTATATATAAATATTTATTGGATCTATCTAGTTTGGACGGGTTAGGTTTGTAAACATGGCGTGCATATGTATTTACATGTGTTGTTGTGTACTTTCTTTTCGTCAGAGTTTCGACGGCGCTTACTCGTTGTTCTCCATGTACTATATTGTACTCGGAGAACAGCGGGTAGGTGCTGCCGAAATTTTGACGAAATAAAAGTACACTTGAACACACGTAAATACATATACACGCTACGTTTACATACCTAATGGGATAGAAGCCTTCCTCTGACAGCCGATCACACACACTTGTCCTATAACTTAAAATGATATATGTAGGGATATGCTCACTTCCATTAATTTTTAAATTCTAGATGCGGACAATTCCTGACAAATCGTTCATGGGCATACCACGTGATCGAAGGCATCTAGACACTCGATACAAGGATGGGATAGAAGCTTTCTTAGCCTACTCTGACACCAACCCTCTACGGTCACTCAGCGGGTTGATTTTTTGTCCTTGCAAGAATTGTAGGAATGGTAAAATGTTCACTAGGAGTGACGTAAGTTTTCATCTGTCAATCAATGGATTTGATTGCTCTTATGTATTTTGGAGTCATCACGGTGAAGGCGTCCCGGTGATGCAATTAGAGGAAGAGTTTACTGATGTCGACAATCCGAAAATTGACACAACTGATATGTTGGAAGATATTCTTACCGTGTCGTCTTTGAGTGATGTTAACACTACTGATATGTTTAAAGATGTAGCCCGATTGATGAGACTTGTTGAAGAAAACGAGTCACCATTATACGAGGGGTGCAAGGAGTTCACAAGGCTTTCTTTTATGCTAAGGCTTCTTCATATCCAAACACTCAGTGGGATGGCTGTTACACATTTCGAGATGTTATTAGACTTGCTCAGGAAAGTCATTCCAGGCGGCGAGAAGAGCATCCCCGCAACTTATTATGAAGCTCACAAGATTGTTGATACGTTGGGGCTTGATTACAAGAAGATAGACGCCTATCCTAATGACTGCATCTTGTACAATAAGGGTAATGAAGGTCTAGAGGAATGTCCGACGTGTCATGTATCACACTGGAAAGAACATACGGGCACATCTGAAGGCATATCATCCAATAAGCAGAGCAGAATCTCTGTGAAGGTTCTTCGATATTTTCCAATTATTCCTAGGCTGCAGAGGTTTTATATGTCTGCTGAGCTGGCTGAGAATATGCGATGGCATTTGACCGAGCGCAAAGAGGACGAGAAATTGAGACATCCTGCTGATGGTGAGGCATGTATCAGTTTGTGTTATGTATTATAGTATTGCCTTTATATTATCTGTTTGACTAGTTATCATATATCAGTTTGTGTTATGTATTATAGTATTGCCTTTATATTATCTATTTGACTGGTTATCATGCATCAGTTTGTGTCATGTATTATAGTATTGCCTTTATATTATATGTTTGACTGTCTATCATGTATCAGTTTGTGTCATGTATTATAGTTTTGTTGGGTACTCATTATGTTTTCAAAGTATAGATGACAAAAGGATTACGTAAGAGAGCGCTTGAGAGACTTTTTAGTAGACATTCTGGAGGCGACGCATATGGCTCTACGTCAGGTATTTTTATTTATTTATTATATCTGTACATTTCTATAAACTATTAATACGAGCCTAACATTATTTTTTAACATTTCCTACACAGGACGCATCGCTGCTACACATGACGGGCCGCCGACGAGGAGATGCTCCACCTAATGCAGAGACACTCGTTGATCCTACCCAGCATGCAGAGATGCCGCTGTCGCCTCCTCCGCATGCAGATGCATTGGAGGAGCGCCGATATGAGCCATATAGCGTAGCTATAGAAGCTGCGCCACTACTGCCGAATTCTATTACAGATCAGCGAACCCACGACCCGGCCAAGGTGAAGGGGGATTGGGATGCTTATCATGCTTTGCGACCTATCGCACAGCATAGGTATGAACAAGCAAGGCGTAGATGCGTCGAATTGAAAGGTGTGTATAGATTTTTATATTTTATCTGTTAATATTTTAATTTGTATTATCGATATTGATTGATTTATATTTCGCCTGAATTTCATTTTTTCGTAGGTACCGAGCGACCTACTAGGCGTGGCCGCGGTGGTACCAAGACACAGAACCTCATCCCAGATATTCATCGGAGGGCCGTGATCCGATAGGAGAACGACGTGCCTGTCGGGCCATTTGCTAACGCTTTCAACAATTTCCTCGCCGCTTTAGCCAGGAGACATGATTTCTTCAACATATTTTTGACGTGGAAGTCGCAGCAGATTGATGCGCTGGTGGCTTGTTGGAGATATATACGTGTGAGTCATTTATTTTAATTCTCATAATTATTAGTCATTTTATTATTTTGTTTAACACACTGATTTGTATCTCTTTTTTCATTATATGCTGAAGCGATTTTTCTTTCTTGACGATTACGCTTGTGCCTGGACTTACTGTTTCACGCAAATCAATCTATCGTTCAAGAGGTGGCGGTTTGAGCTGAAGAAAAAAATATTTTATTCAAAGAACAGAAGATTGGGAGCGTTACTGGCATCTTGACGAGCGCGTAGATGGAGTAGATTTTTTTGCACTTTGTGATTATTGGGACACGGCCAAAATTCAGGTATTATTAAAGTATATATTTTTGTTTATTGTTTGAAATTCTATATTATATCTGTTTAACATTGTTTTGCAGGGTCAAGCTGAAACAGCAAGGAGGAACCGCAATGCGTCCCGCAGTTACGAGCATCACGGGGGCTCCAGGTCCTTCAGCCAGCATTATCATCAATTGACGCTTGAGGTATATAATATATTAGCTCTTAGGTTATCAATTTGAGTATAATTTATGTGTTATGAGTTAATGATATATGTGAATAAAATAGGGAAGGGGAGAACTCGGGCATTTTGCAGATCGTATTCTGACTGGTTGGAGTCCAAATTACGCCGATGAAGTGAAGAAAGCGCAGAACCGGGATCTGGCTGTAAGTAGCAGTTAATTTGTATATTTAATTTTTATAACAATGCATTTTAAATGTGTTAGAATTGACCGGGTTGTTTTGGTATATCGCAGGAGAAATTACATGCTAAGGTGCAGGAGCAATTATCACAGACTCAGGTCGATTCTAACACTCCGACCCGATTAAGTAGAGAGGAGGAGGATAGCATCATCGAGACGGTCATTGGACCGAGTAGGAAGAACAGATACCGGTGGAGAGGATCCGAGCATCGGTCGTACGAGTCCAGTAGCATCTACGAGTCTGCAGCACAACCAGGATGCAGTTCTTCTCAAGACCCGACTATGGAGCAGCGGATGAAAGCGATGGAAGATTGGCAGTCGCATCGGGAGTCAGAGCTACTCCAGATGGCGGAGGAAGAACGGAGGCGCTGGGAGCAGAGGGAGCTAGAATTCGCCCAGTTCATATCGACTCTGCCTTCTGATGCTCAGGAGGCATATAGGAGACGGTTTATGGCGGATCAGGTAATATATATATTTTTCTTTTTTAATTAAATGAATTAAATATAAAATTCTTACTTAGTTATAAGTATGCCATGTGACTAAATGATATCACACACACACACCGATGCACACTGATACAAACTGTTACACACAAACTATAACTCTCTCCGAAACACAAAACCAAAATTATATACTTAATGTTTTTATGTGATGGTGGTGTTGATGGTGCGTGCGTGCGTAGCGATGGTTGTATTGGCTAGTGAGTTGGTTAGTTGGTTGTTATTTTATTTTGTTGTGGGGCGTTCGTGCGTAGGCTTGATGTTGGGTTTGGTCGTGGTGGGGGAGGGGGAAGTGTGGGGATTGGGTTGAGCTGGGTACTCGTGCATGCGTGTGTGCGTGTTGGTGGAGATAGGTACGCGTGCGTGCGTGTGTGCGGGTGGGGTTAGGGTGTGTGTGTGCGTTGTTAAATGTTGGCCTTCTTGTTTTGATGATGTTTAACAAACAATTTACATCTAATGTTGTCTGTCTAGTGTTTGTGTTTTCCTATGTATTATAGACAAACAACGTGTTGGAGGATGGATGGAATAGAGCTTCAACGATCATATCCAAAGGAGGTTGGCGGAATGTCGGTGAAGCCCTCGCAATTCAAGTTGAAGATCCAAGTTCAAGCTTCATCCGCAAGATTACCAAGAAGAGCTTATTGAAGATCAAGATCTAGCTTGGGTAACTTAGTTTTAGGTTTTATATTATGTGTGTTAGTACTTTAAGCTCAATCATATACACACATACACGTTTTGGTTTTTGTATATATATAGTTATATATATACATATATATTTTTTGGGTTTTCATGTTTATAAATATGAAATCACATATTTCATATTTACTATTATGTTTTTGAAAACATTGCATAGAATATGCAATTTTGTGAAAATTCTGTATTCTTAGTTTTTGGACTTAACAATAATCATATACATATTTTATTAAGTCTACATAATCATTGTGCAAAGTTTCAAAACATGGTTTAGCCAAAATGTTAAAATTCACATGTTTACATTTTCGTGTTTTGGACTATTTTTGCAAAATGATGATCTTTCACAAATGAGAAATGCAATTTAGAAAATTCTTTTTGTAACATGTTTGTTTTCATGTTTATAAACATTTTGCAAAGTTTCACAATTTTCAGAAGTCAAATGAATATTTTACAAATTGTTAAAGTATGTCAAAATCAGTTTTTTGGAATGTATCAATCCTCGGTCGACCGCACCGGTCGACCGCACCTGTGTTCATTCATCAGTGGGCAGCAGAGAGTTTGTCGGTCGACCGCCGCGGTCGACCGAGAGCTCGAAATTTCCATCGGTCGACCGCACCGGTCGACCGAAGAAGTATCTGCTCGTTTTCTCAGTTTGGGATCTGGATCGCGGTCGACCGTGAATTTTTTCGGTCGATCGCCGCTCTGTCAGTTCTTTCCAACGGCTATTTTGTTACCGTTGGCTGGGGTTTTTTTGTCATCTGTTTGGGGTTTTTGCTGTTGTTTCCTTTTCCTATGTAAACCCCCAAATCCCCTTCTATCTCAGTAAGAAAAAAAGAATGTTTTAAACAAGTTTTTAAACAAGGGTTTAAGTGTGTTTTTAGTGTTTGTTTGGTTTGAAGATTGTTTTTACAAGTGGAGGAGATCATCTTCTTGTTTGGGCTTCAATCTCTATCTCTCCATCTTGTTATCAATTGAGAAGTTTTCTAAACTCTACTCTAGCTTTTATTTATTATTGCTATTTGAGTTAGATTTTATTTTATCTCATTGTTACACACACCCACTTGAGCTTATTGTATTTGCATTCATGATATATTTGGGGTTGTGAGAGTTGTAACATTGAGTGTGAGCTTTCATTGTGTTCTCATCCATAGTTGAGAACAATCAATTATTGTATTGAGCCTAATTGTGAGATTCACTTTGTAATACACTTGTATACCGAGAGGAGTGTGTGGTGCGAGTCGGGGATCGTCCCAAGAGGAGTGGCGTCGGTTGACGAGCCTAGGGAGAGGTTGTAACCGAGCACTTGAGGGAGACACGGCTAGGTCCAATACTTGTGAGGGTGTAGAGTGTGATTGCAAGAGTGTCGATTGTAAAGTTTTCGGTTAGCTAGAAAACCGAGTGTGAGGTGTAAACGTTATTCGGGTGAACGTAGAAAACCTGGTTGTGATAGTGGATTTCTCCCCGAGAGTGGGGAGCGGAGACGTAGGACGGAAGGTCCGAACTCCGTGATCACATCGTGTGTTTGAGTTTGTTTTGGCGCACTTAATCTTATGTTTATATTTCTTGTCGCCATTGTCCATAGCTCATTATTTTTATCATCTACTATCTAGTTCTTTTTGTTTACCCTTGTGTTTGTTTACATATCCTTGCATATATCATATTGTATATCTCTTTGGTAGGATATATCACCTTGTGTTAGTTTTATATCCTTGCACATACATTGCCTATATCTCTTTGTTAGGATATATCTTGTTGTTCATATTGCTTATTCTAGCTCATATATCTTGTGGTATTTCATACTTGCTAGGATAACTCATTAATTAATTTTAATTGGCATTTAAATCGGATTAGATTAGCATAAGACCCTAATCACCCTCCCTCTAGGGTCTAACATTAAAAACATGTGCGTGCTTGAGTATAATACATAAAAATATGCCATGATACTCTCTCCGAATCATATAACATGTAAGAATATGCCATCATACTCTATTATTGCTATACTTGCATGTCATGCCATGTTGTTTTATAATTTGTTACTTTACTGCAAAATTCAGTTTTTGATGATGTACGTATTGCTCTATAACGTTTTATTTATATTTTTAGGTTGGGACTTCTCGACAAGGTGGAGCTGGTGATGAGGATGATGATGATCGGGACTGATTTTATTTGTTTTAACATTGAAAACAATGGGTGTGCTGTATAAATAACATTTATAATGTTGGGATATTTATTATGTTTTTAGTGAAATGTGTGTTATATATGCGTGAGAATGAAATATGTGTTATATGTGCTTGTACTGTGTAAATTTATTGTACATGTTTTATTGTGAAATATATTGTACAGGGATTTTTAATTTTCAAAAAAAAATTTAAAAAAAATTCTGCTGACTTTTAGCGACGGATTTTCCGTCGTTAAAAAGACTTATAGCGACGGAAAACTGATACGGTACACGTGAACTGATACATGCTTTTGGCGACGGATATTCCGTCGCTAAAAAATATAGCGACGGAAATTGTCGTCGCCAAAAATCAAACATCAACGACGGATTTTCCGTCGCTATAAATCCGTCACTGATAATTAGCGACGGAAAATCCGTCGCTAAAAATTGATTTACCTACCCTCGTAATAGTGACGGAGTTTTAGCGACGGAATTCTTATTTTTTCGTCGCTAAAACTATTAGCGACGGATTTTCAATTTTTGGCGACGGATAAATCCGTCGCCAATAGTCCACTATGCAGTAGTGTTATCATGTGACTCCTCGGTTTGCATCTTTTGAGAAACTTGATGGGGGTGTGGTGGCCATTGGAAACGATCAGTATTGTGGTACTTATGGGATAGGTACTGTCAGGATTCAGATGCACGATGGAGTTATTCGTGAGTTGAATGAAGTGAGATTTGTTCCTCAACTAAAGAAGAATCTTATTTTTGTTGAAGCTTTAGAGGTAAAGGGATTCAATGTGACTTTTGAGAGCGTTGTAGCAAAAGTTACTAAGGGATCTTTCGTAGTGATGAAGAGAGTCCGTAGTAGGAATCTTTATTATCTGAAGGGAAGCACAGAGATTAACCAAGTAACTTCAGCTATTTCAGAGGCGGACGCGAGCAGACTTTGGCACTATAGATTGGGGTATACAGGTGAAAAGTCAATGCAGGCATTGTGCAAACAAGGGCTATTGAAGAGAGCCAAGAGTGGAAAGGTTGAATTCTATGTGAGTGTTTTATTCTTGGCAAGAAGACTAATGTGAAGTTCGGGATAACCATTCATAGAACGAGGGACATGTTGGGCTACATGCACATGGATGTTTGGGGTCCTACCAAGACGGCATAACTTGGTGGTCGACATTGGTTCATTACGTTTGTTGATGACTGTTTTAGGTGTTGTTGGGTGTACACCATGATGAAGAAAAGTGAAGTCCTAGAGATATTTGTGGAGTAGAAGAGAAGATTGGAACTGTAGACAGGGAGAAACATTAAGACGTTGAGATCCGACAACGGCGGAGAATACACTTCAGACCCTTTTCAGTAGCTATGTCGAGATGAGGGCATAGAGAGGCACTTCATAGTTAGTCATGCACCGCAATAGAATGGGGTGGTAAAGAGGTTGAATTGGTTTTTACTGGAGAAGGTCCGATGTTTGTTATCGTAGAGTGGTTTGGAGAAGATCTTTTGGGCTGAGACACTTACATATGCGAGCCACCTCATTAATATGTTGTCTTCATCTGTGATTGAGGGGAAAACCCCTATGAAGATGTGGTCGGAAAAGCCTGCACATGATTATGATCAACTCAAGATATTTGGATGCCCAGCATTTATCTTGTCAGAACTGATAAATTAGAACCTCGATCAAGGAAGGCCATATTTGTGGGATTCAAGCATGGTGTTAAAGAATACAAGCATTGGGATCCAGTTGAGAAGAAGATTGTGCTGAGTAGAGATGTCACTTTCGATGAGGCTTGATCTTGAAGCTTCCTAGATCTCATCAGGTGGAGAGCACCCCGACAAAGGAGATATCGCAGGTGGTGGAGATTAATGCAGCTCCACAGAGTTCAGATAGGACCGTATCTATTAGAGTGCCGACTGAGGTGACGTCAGGTGAGCACAGTAATAATTTGGAGGATACAGGTATGACAGAGCAGGATCAGGGACCGATGGTTCAGGTTCAGAATCCGATTGTAGTTCGGAGACCGAGGAGAGACATACGGTTGTCAGCGAGGTATACCGACACAGTCGTTGTATATGCACTTCTGGTAGAGAGTGTTGATGAGATGATTCCTACTACATTCAGAGTGGTTGAGCAGAGTTCAAAGGCTGACTTGTGGCAGGAGGCTATGCAGGAGGAGATGGAGTCTCTTCACAGGAATGACACATGAGAGCTTGTTGAATTTTCATAGGGACGGAAGGTAATTGGTTGTAAATAGGTGTATACCAAGAAGGAGGGCATTTAGGGCACTTCAGTGAGGTTCAAAGCTAGATTAGTAGCAAATGGTTATGCACAGGATGAAGACATTGACTACAATAAAGTCTTTTCTCCGGTGGTGAAACACTCTTCGATTCAGATCTTGCTAGCTTTAGTGGCACAATATGGTTTGGAATTGGATCAGTTGGATGTGAAAATAACTTTTCTTCATGGTGATCTTAATGAAGAAATTTATATGACTCAGCCATTGGAGTTTCGAGCTGTCGGAAAGGAGAAATTGGTGTGTAGATTAAAAAATCGCTATACGGGTAGAAGTTTGTTACGGATTTGTGCTTGTTGAGGCCTTTCGAGGCTATTTGGATGAACTACGGGTGGCATGATCCTATGGGAGAGGGGGTACGTAGAAAACCACATTGGTGCAGCCGGATTTGGAGAGGCGACACATTGGTGCTCTTGTTGGTGTCAGCTCGGTTTTGTGAACACTTCGCCGATGTGGAGAATTGTTGGATAGCAGGTTATTGGGCCAAACATGATTCCTAGTCTGTTTTGGTTTTGATTTTAGAATTGTTGGATTTTTAGTCTGTTTTGGTTATTGGGATTCATAGTCTATTTTGGTTTTGGTTTTAGATTTGTTGGATTCCTAGTTTGTTTTGGTTTTAGGGTTTCTATAGATATGGAACGTTTAATAAGAAAAATCAGAGAGAAAAAAGAGTTTTTTGAGCACTTTGAGAGGGGGATTATTGTGAGGGAGTGAGACATTTTTGGTTAGGGTTATTTTGAGTGTTTGAGAGTTGTAACCCATTGTATTTCTCCTCCATATAGTGAAATCTCCCCATATTCTCCCCGTGGACGTAAGCAATTGCTGAACCACGTAAATCTCTATGTTTGTGATTGAATTTAGCCGTTCTTTTAAGAATTGCACTTATTGGTTGTTCTTCTCTCTTGTTCTCCGACTCGTGTGGATGTTTGGTTCGCAAGCACGCTTCTGCTGACGCGCAACAGGATGTTCATACTAATTTGGAATTCTCAGCTTCTTTGATTTTTTATCATAATGCTGCTATTGTTTATTTTCACATATGAAGCAGATCAAAGGTCCATTTAAAATTTTCAATTCTTGGTGTGATAATGACAATTTCTTATTAGTTGTTCAGAGCACTTGTTCTGTTAAAATAAATGGTTCTCCTCTCTTCTAAGTTATCCCGAAACTAAAACTTGTCAAGAAAGAAATGAAGAATTTTATCATTGCAGCACTTTAGAAGATTAGCAACTGCAATTCAGAAAGCAAGAGATAAACTACATGCTATCCAAGTTCTTATTTAATCCTTACTATTGTAATCAACTGAAAAAGCAAGAAAGTCAAGGCCTGAAATCTCTTGTCTTTGCTGAAAAATGAGGCTTGCTATGTATTCATAAAAAAAACAAGGATTAATCGGATTAAATATGGGGTTCTTAATTCTTCTTGTTTTCATGCTTCTATCAAACGGAGGAGAGCTTTTTAATTTCATTCATGCATTGAATTCCTCTCAAGGTGTTAAACTTACATCTCAGCTTGAGATTCAAAATTAGTCTATATCTTTCATGAAGGTAGCTCGGCTCCTCTTCTTCTATTCAAGCTGCATCACAGAAATAGTATATCAAACTATTCAAGCCTGTCTATGCATCAGAAACAATGATACTTTAATCCAAATCAATGTCTAGAAAGCACCAGCCCTGATGGCTTCACTGCAAAAAATTTTAAATCTTCTTGGCATATTGTTGGTGATGATGTTGTCAAGGCATTTCAATACCTCTTTAGCAAAGTTAAAATGCTGAAATATTTGAATATTACTTCTTTAACTCTTGTGTTGAAGATTAATTGACCCAGTCTAGCTTTAGATTTTTGGCCTATTGCTTGTTATATATTTCATACAATCGCATATTCAATGTCCACAATACACTGGAAGGGGCTATCTACGGTCTTGTAAGTGATGGTCAAGGAGCTTTTATACAGGAAAGAAACATCTCTCATAATATTCTGATGGCTTAGGAAATATTGCACATGTACAATATAATAGTCCTAGACGTACTATCGAAATAGATTTAAAGAAGGCCTATGATTTAAAGTACAATATTGCTTATGATATTCTGATGGCTTAAGAAATACTGCCTATGATTTTGTTAGTAGGTTTTTTTCTTAATGAGGTTCTTCTTGGTTTGGACTTTCCTCACAAATTCAGAAAGTGGGTCATAGAATGTATATATTCAGTGTTTCATATCATCTCTGTTATTGGTCAGTTATCTCCTTTGTTTCCTGGAGCTACTTATCTATTCATTTTGTCCATGGAATACTTAAGTAGGGGCTTCCTTGATCTGAAAGATGCAACGGGATTTAAATTTCACCCAAAGTGCCAAGCTAAAGTGCCAAGCTATGAGGATATCACACCTTTCAAACTTATGAGATAATCTAGATTATGGACTAGAGAATCCTAACACTTTGAATGTGACTTCAGTTCTCAGTTATGAACTAGAGTTATGAGTTTTGTTCATGTATTTTATAGGATCCGGATGGCTACACGCATGCAATGGGGTAAATCTACATCTAGATTATGCATAGTGAAAATAAAGAAATGCTAGCATGCTTGTAGGATACACAAACAATAAATTTAGGGTTACAGATTTGGATCTTTTTTGGAGGATCACCATGCCTACCTTAATCAACGGCCAGTGGTCAACCACACCGTGCAACCAGCGAGAAGCCCCTGCATATTACCCTACGACTAATGCATAAAGTATGAATTTGATCAGAGAAGGAGATGACGACTTTATGCATGTATATAGTACTTTCTTTCTTATTCCCATCATGAAAACCCTATATCTATATATAAATGGATTAGAGATGAAATCCTACACTTATTAGGATTATGTATATCTTATCTCTAAGATAAGATCACTAGTAGAAATAGGACTGTCAATGACGGATTTATAGCGACGAAAAGATCCATCGGTATATTGTCACATATAGCAACGGAAATGGCCGTCGCTATAGCCCGTCTACAAAATAGGCTATAATGACAGGATGTTACTTATTGGCTACGGAATATTCCGTCGCCTTTAGTTTTGGGAAATTTCTCCGACGGAATCTATCTGTCATTATATATTCGTCATTAAAGGCTATATAGCGACGGATTTGTCTTGTTTTGGCGACGGATTTTCATCGCTAAATGTTAATAATAATAATAAATAAATTGGCACGGGCTTGCCCAAAAAATTTTGGGACAAGGCCCGCGCTCGGATCGCTCTCTCTCTATTCGCACCAAATCCCTCTCATCTCTTTTCGCCCTCTCTCCTCTCCTCGCTCCGCCTCACTTTCTCGCTTCGTCGAACTAGGAAGCCTTCACCCAGCACCCGCCACCACCGAGCAAAAACCATCGCCGATGCCTGATCCCACTGCGCTACACCGACAACATGCGTCGGTCGCACCGCCTAAGCCCGCGCCTCTCTCTCAACGCCTCTCTCTCTTCAAGGTCGCCCTACTCTCGACGCGCTCCATCTCTCATCGTCGCCACTCCATCTACTCTTCTCCTCTTCTTCTCTCTCGGCCGCGCAACCGCCGGCAGCCAGCCTGACCAAGCGGTGACCGGCCGACAAGCCGACCGAGAGAGAGCCAGAGAGAAAGAGAGATGTAGGGGGAGAGAGGGACTGAGTTTTTTTTAATTTTTGAATTGATTAATTTTATTTTTTAATTATAATTAGAGTTTAATTTTTGCAAAACAAAAAATTTATGAAAAAAACCCAAACACTAATAAGATATTACAAAACAAAAAAAATTTCCATCTTGATAAAATTATAACATAAAAAATAAAATTTAGTTAAAGTTAGGGTTAGGGTTAGGGTTAGGCGAGGGTTAGGGTTAGGGTGAGGGTTAGGGTTAGTTGAGGGTGAGGGTGAGGGTTAGGGTTAGGGTTAGAGTGAGGGTTAGGGTTAGGGCGAGAGAGAGGGCAAGGATGGGGGTTATGCAGAGGTTGAGGGTTAGGGTTAGGTGAGGGTTAGGGTTATAGTTAGGGTTACGGTGAGGGTGAGGATGAGGGTTAGGGTTAGAAGAAAATCGTTCATGGTCATACGTAGTCATTATAATTTCTTTCTTTATGCGTAACTATTATATCATTAATTACATGGAAACTGCACGCGCACACATATTTTCGAGCCGTAGAATTCCCCGTCCAATAAATATTATACATAATCTCTTTATTTACTTGTCATGTACGCGTACGGGATGGTTGACAGATACGAGACCATCATGTTTGGTGTGAACAACCTTTTCATACGCGTATGTGATGGGGGGCTTATATTTAAATATTTATTGGACCTGTCCAGTGTGGACAGGTTAGGTATGTAAACGTGACGTGTATTTGTATTTACATGTGTTCTTGTGTACTTTTATTTCGTCAGAGTTTCGACGGTGCTTACTCGTTGTTCTCCGTCTATAAATGTTGGAGGGATATGTAGGGGTATATCCTTCCCACTACAGTGTACTCAGAGAATAGCGGGTAGGTGTTGTTAAAATTTTAAGAAAATAAAAGTACACTTGAACACACGTAAATACATACACGCCACATTTACATAACTAATGGTATAGAAGCCTTCCTCTGACAGCAGGTCATGCACGCTTGTCCTATTAAAAAGATATATAGGGATATGCTCACTTCCATTAATTTTTAAATTCTAGATGTGGATAGTTCCTGATAAATCATTCATGAGCATACCACGTGATCGGAGGCATCTAGATGCCCGATACAAGGATGGGATAGATTCTTTCTTAGCATACGCTGGCATAAACCCTCTACGATCGCTGAGCAGGTCGATTTTCTATCCTTACAAGAATTACAGGAACGGTAAAATGCTCGCTAGGAGTGACTTAAGTTTCTATTTGTTAATCAATGGATTTGATAGCTCTTATGTATTTTGGAGTCATCATGGTGAAGGCATCCCGGTGATTCAATCAGAGGAAGAGTTCACTGAAGTCGGCGAAACGACAGTTAACACGACTGATATGTTAGAAGATATTCTTGTCGCGCCGTCTTCGAGTGATGTCAATACTACTGATATGTTTCAAGATGTAGATCGATTGATAAGACTTGTTGAAGAAAACGAGTAACCATTATACGAGGGGTACAATGAGTTCACAAGGCTTTCTTTTATGCTGAGGCTTCTTCATATCCTAACACTCGGTGGGATGGCTGTTACACATTCCAAAATGTTATTGGATTTGCTAAGGAAAAGCATTCCAAGTGATGAGAAAAGCGTCCCCGCAACCTATTACGAAGCCCACAAGATTATTGATACGCTGGAGCTTGATTACAAGAAGATAGACGCCTATTCTAATGATTGCATCATGTACAATAAGGATAATGAAGCTCTGGAGGAATGTCCGACGTTTCATGTATCACGTTGGAAAGGAGAACATATGAGCACATCCGAAGGCGGTTCATCCAAAAAGCAGAGCAGAATCCTTACGAAGGTTCTCCGATATTTTTCAATTATTCCTAGGCTGCAGAGGTTTTATATGTCTACCGAGCTGGCTGAGAATATGTGATGGTACTCGACCGACCGCAAAGAGGATGGAAACTTAGACATCCAGCTGATGATGAGGCATGGAAGCACATCGATCGTATATACCCCGACTTTGGTAAGGAGTCTCGGAATATTAGGTTATGGCTTGCTAGTGACGGATTTAATCCGTTTGGATTAATGAGCTCCGCTTGGTCTACCTAGCCAGTGTTACTGACACCGTACAACCTACCGCCGTCGATGTGCATGAAGCAGTCGTACATGATACTTTCACTCTTGATCCCTGGAAGATACTCTCCTGGAAATAACATCGACGCTTTCCTCCAACCATTAATTGACGACCTTAAGCTTCTCTGGGAAGGTGTCAACACTTATAGTGCTTATGGTAAAGAGTCTTTCTGTATGCAGGCAATGGTCATGTGGATAATTAATGACTTCCAGGCATATGCTAATTGTTTGGATGGTCGACGAAGGGTCAGATTGCTTGTCCGGTTTGCATGTCAACCCATGAGGGAAAGTTTCTGAAGTACAACCGTAAGTTCTATTATTGGAAATAGAGAAGATGGTTGCCTACAGGGCACTAGTTTAGAAAGTTAGTAGGAAAGTTCGATGGCAATCGAGAAAGTAGACCACCACCGCCAAAGCTAACCGGAGAAGAAATATTTGAGCTTTTACATCCTTTACCGAGAAAAATATTTGGAAAGAAAAGATTCAACAAAGAAAACCCGTTTGGGGTTAGAAGAAAAATATTGAAGAAAAAATAAAAGGAAAAGGGTGAAGTAAGACCTTTTAATAATTTTGATTCGTATATCAAATATATGTGCATGCCACCAGATATGTAAACTATTAGCTTCTTTTCTTAAAGGTTGACAAACGGATTACGAATGGGGTTAACCTGTCTGAGAAAGTTTGTTTATATGCCAGAGGTCCTTCTAACGTGGTTAAGCATTATGGAGGCTATTGTGTCAACGGCTTTAGGTTTAACACCGTCGAAATTAAAGAGAGACGATAAACGCAAAACAGTAGTGTGTCCTGCTCTCGCAACTGTCATACACTAGTTCAAAAGATCTAAATCTGATACAAGGGGAAATCTATCGCTACGGTTAGGTAGAAGATATCATGGAAATTTTCTATGGGATTATAAGAAAGTTAGTCATGTGATGTTTAAGGTTCTTTGGTATGAGCAGAAAAAGACGAAGGATGACTACGGTTACAAACTCGTTAATCTTAACAAGAAAATATATAAGACTGAAAAGTATATGTTAGCTGCTCACGCTAAATAGTATTTTTATGTCAAAGATATAATAAAAAATAACGAATGGGTTGTCCTTAAGAATCCGCCTAGAGCCTACATTCATGAAGTCGTGTGTGACGAAGATCACAATGAGGAGGTTATCTTGGCCGACGAAACAGTTGCTGAGTTTTTCTTGACACAAATAATATTCTGGCAGATGAAATTGCACTAGCGCGCCCTGATGTACCTGTGATTATATGCGAGCCAAGGCGTAAAGGTAAAAAACCAGTCCAAAACGGAGTCGATAAAACTATAAGAACAGTCATTTCGTCTATCCGCACACGGTCGCAGGCTATCTGCACACGATCACAAATTAGAGCCTCAACATCATCATAATAATGTAATACATGGTTATGAATTGAAAAGAACATCCATCATATTTTATTATGATTTCTACATAGTCGTAGTATTATAGTATCAGGAAGATGAAGAGGGAAAACTTGTTATGTATCAGTGTGGGTCATGCATTATAGTATTGCCTTTACATTATCTGTTTGAATAGACATCATGTACACGTGATTCTGTTGCCATGTGCTATTTTATTAATTATCTGTATTATATGCTTGTTTTTTGGATACTCATTATATTTTCAAAGTATAGATGAAAAAGGATTACGTAAGAAAGCGCTTGAGAGAATTTTTGGTAGACAATCTGGAGGCGACGCACAGGCCTCTGCGTCAGGTATTTATATTTATTTGTTATATCTATACATTTCTATAAACTATTAATGTGAGCCTAATATTATTTTTTAACATTTCCTACACAGGACGAGGAGATGCTACACAGGACGCGTCGCCACAGGACACAGGACGTGAAGATGCTACACAGGACGCGATGACACAGGCTGATCCTACACAGGATGCGGAGATGTCATCACCACCGTTGTCGCATGTAGATGTTTGGGAGGAGTAGAGATATGAGCCATATAGCGCAACTGTTGAAGCTGTGCCACTACCGCCAGATTCCCATAAGGTTAAATGAGACCATGGCCCGGCAAAGTTGAAAGGGGGATTGAGATTCTTATCATGTTATACGACATATCGCGCAGCATAGGTATGAACAAGCAAGGAGAAGATGCTTCGAACTTAAAAGTATGAATAGATTTTTATAGTTTATTGGTTGTTATTTTAATTTTTATTATCGATATGGATTGATTTATATTTCACCCGATTCATTGTTTCTTAGGTAACGAGCGACCTATTAGACATGACCATTGTGCTACCATGGAACAAAGCCTCATCCCTGATATTCATCAGAGGGCCGTGATCCGATAGAAAAACGGAATGCATGTTAGGGTATTTGCCAATTCTTTCAACAATTTTCTCGCGACTTTAGCCAATAGACATGATTTCTTCAACATTTTTTTAATGTGGAAATCGCAACGGATTGATGCGCTGGTGTCTTGTTGGAGTTATATATGTGTGAGTCATTTATTTGGATTTTTATCATTATTAGTTATTAGTTTATTATTATGTTTAATACACTGATTTGTATCTCTTTTTTCTTTATATGCTAAAGCGGTTTTTTTCCTTGACGATAACATTTGTACATGGACTTACTGCTTCGAGCAAATCAATCAATCGTTTAAGAGATGGTGGTTTGAAGTCAAGAAAAAATATTTTGTTCAAATTACAGATGATTGGGAGCGCTTTTGGCATCTTGACTCGAGTGTAGATGGTGTAGATTTTTTTGCAATTTGCGATTACTGGGATACCGATGAAATTCTAGTATTATTGAAGTACATGTTTTCATTTATTATTTGAATTTCTATATTATTTTGATTTGACATTGTTTTGCAGATTCAAGCTGAAATGACAAGGAGAAACCACAATGTGTCCCGCAGTTACGAGCATCACGGGGGATCCAGGTCCTTCAGCTAGTATTATCATCAATTGGAGCTTGAGATAATATATTAGATTTGAAGTTGTCAATTTGGGTATAATTTATATGTTATGGGTTACTAATATATTTGAATGAAACTAGGGAAGGGGAGATCTCAGTAATTTTGCGGATCGTATTCTGACTTCCTGGAGCCCGAATTATGCCGATGAAGAGAAGAAAGCAAAGAATAAGGATCTGGCTATAAGTAGCAGTTCATTTGTATATTTAATTTCATAACAATGCATCATTAAGTCGACTTGCCCGGGTTGTTTGATATATCACAGGAGAAATTATATGCTAAGGTACAGGAGCATATATCTCAGTCCCAGGCTGGTTCTAGCACTCCGACCTGGATAAGTAGAGAGGAGGAGGACTCCATCATTGAGACGATCATTAGAGCGAGTAGAAAGAATAGATACCGGCAGAGAGGAGCCGAGCATCGACCGCACGAGTCTACTAGCACCTACGAGTTTACAGCACCACCAGGAATGAGTTATCAAGACCCAACGGTGGAGCAGCAGCTAAAAGCGATTGAAGATTGGCTATCACAGCAAACAACATATCAGCGGATGATGGAGGAAGAACGAAGGCATCGGGAGAAGACGGAATTGGAGTTCGCAAGTTTTATATCGACTCTGTCTCAGGAGGATCATGAGGCATATAGGAGACCGTTTTTGACGGATCAGGTAATATATATAATTTATTTTTTTAATTTAATAATTTAAATATATAATTCTTACTTAGTTACGAATTAAAGTTTTCTTCGTGATTAAATGATATCATACACACCGATACACATTGATACAAATTGTTACACACAAACCCTAACCCTAACACAAAGCCAAAAATATATACTTATAATATTTTTATGTGTGTGTGTGTTGATGGTGTGTGCATGCGTGTGTGCATGGTGAGAGAATTGTGTGTGCGTGCATGTTGATGGTGCGTGTGTGTGTGTGTGGTGAGAGAATTGTGGGTGGGGTTAGGGGACGTGCGTGCGTGCGTTGTGAGAGAATTGTGCGTGTGTGCGTGTTGATGGTGCGTTCGTACGTGCATGTTGATGGTGCATGCATTCGTGCGGGCGTGCATGGTGAGAGAATTGTGGGTGGGGTTAGGGTTCGTTGGTTGGTCGGTAGGGTTGGGGGATTTGTAAGAATATGCCATGATACTCTCTCCAAAACATATAATACATAAGAATATGCCATGATACTATCTCATATAGCTAAACTTGCATGTCATGCATGTTGTTTTATAATTTGTTACTTTACTGCAAAATTTAGTTTTTGGTGATGTATTGCTCTATAACTCTTGTTAACATTTGATTTATATTTGCATGCCGGGACTTCTAGACAAGGTGGAGCCGGGGGTAGTTATGGTGGAGCTGGTGGTAAGGAATAGATTGCGATGAATGATTTGTATTAATTTAACTTTGAAAACAATGGATGTGTTGTAAAACCAATATGCAGAAGTACTAGGCATGAAACAATAAAGATATATATTTGTATCCAAAATCTAGAAAAACATTAAGGGTTTGGATATTTAGTTGTGAAAATTATAACCCAGTCTTGAACAAACTATTAAGGTTGCAAAAAATTTCAATCCAATCGCGAACAAATTAACTATAATTAATATTCACAGTAAGCTAAATAAATTAGTAACATAAGACAAAAACTAATTCATTAGCTTAGTATTACACGTAGTCTACAAGCAAAACATAGATAAAATAAAAATATTACATTTCATAAAACTGCCAATAATTATTAGCAGCTTTGCATAAAATTTCCACAAGTTGTTTTTGTTACTATAGAAAAATCCCACATACTATTGGAAAATTTTGTTAGTCTAAGTGATGTAGACCCAAAGCAGGAATCAAAAGAAGAAGGAAACAGTCAAATTGTTGGTCGGTCGACTGGAGGAGGATATCCGGTCGACCGTGAACCCTGAAGAAAACTGAGGAGGAGATGTCACTCTGGCCAGTCGACCGAAGGTGATGGTCCGATAGACCGAAAATGTGCACCAGACCATGTAAGAAAACTACATTCTGGCTAGTCAACCGAAACATCAGGTCCGGTCGACCGACAACGGGTTTTCTAGTTTACTGTTTTGTTTGGGATTATGTTTCCACCCAGCCTTCTATATATACTCCTATATGTTTTAGAGTTTATATAAGACACGAAAAATAGAGGTTTTTGACGGCTCTTTGAGATCCAATTTCTTAGAGAGAGAGAGTCCTATTGTGAGCATTGTAATCTTCTTCAATTAATCAAAGAATTGTGTGGTGTGGCTTCCGAGAATGTAGGCACGTACCGAACCTCGTTAAATCTGGTGTGTTCTTTTTTGTTTACTTTCCTATAAGATTTATCTTTTATTTGCGGTGATTTTTCTACTTTCCTACTCTTAAACACAAGGTCCGGAAGGGCACGGGTTCGATTAGATTATTTTGAATCCCCAGCATCTGGTATCAGAGCTTCGTTCAGAAGGTTTGTGTGAGAGCCATGGCAGAGGAAAGTAAATCTAAGATCGAGAAGTTTGACGGTTCAGACTTTGCCTACTGGAAGTCGCAGATGAAGCACTATTTGTACCAGAAGGACTTGTATCGTCCGTTGATGGGCAAGGCTAAGGGAAAGAAGAAAGAGAAGTCAGATGAGGATTAAGAGATACTGGATAGAAAGGTTTTAGGGTAAATCCGGTTGTCACTCGCCAAGACAGTCACCCATAATATTTTGAAGGAGAAGACGACGACGGGGCTTATGGAAGCGCTCGTGAAGATGTACGAGCAAAAAATCGATTAGGTAACGAGATCATGCAGCTAGCGATCAGTCTAATCATCCAAATAACAGGGGCATACAATAGATGGTATTAATACCTAAAGATCTACAATATGAGACGTAGTACGTCGAGCGAAATAATCCAAACAAAGAAACCCTCATGTATATACCGTATGTCTCAAATTGTAGATAATTAAATATTAATCCCGATCTATGTATGAAAGAATTACGACTGGCCTACATCTCACACAAGAATCCTAATCACCTTAAATAACAAGATCAGGTAACTAGTCATTCTATAACAGGTCACTGGTCCACATCTCACACAGAGTCAACGCTCCTGTCATCAGATAACTGGCTGTTCACAAATCCTCTACGTGCACCCAATACGCCGCTACACTGGATCGGTCAGAGGAGGTGCATCTTGTCAAAACCCTCTTCAACCTCAATATGGCAGAAGGACGGTCCTTTACGATGCACCTCAGCGAGTTCAACATGATTATCGATGACGAAGTGCATACCCTCACTACTAGAAAATAGAGTTTTACCTACGGAAAAATAGCTACGAAAATTTCCGTCACTATAACATGACATATAGTGACGGAAATTTCTGTCGCTATTTTTTCGTAGGTAAAAAAATTTGCCGACGAAAAATAAAATTTTAGCGATGGAAATTTTCCGTCACTAAAACGTTAACGACGAATTTTTAGCGACGGAAAATTTTCGTCGCTAAAGCCTTTTTTAGCGACGGATTTTCCGTCGCTAAAAAAAGCGTGGGCGAAATATTTTGGGCGCGGGCGCCCAAATTTTTTAGGCAACCTGCGTCGCCCAGATCTGAGATTCCCCCCCCACATGTCTCAATTCCCCCCTCTCTCGTACCATCATTTGCCCACCACTTCTCAATTTCCCCCCTCTCATCCTCATTCCCCCCCGCGCTTGATCTCGTTCTCAGCTCCCACGCCTTCCGGCCTGAGCCGCCGCCCTTACCTCCACCACCAGGCGCCTCCTCTCTCGTCAAAGGTAGCGCAAATCTACCCTCAATCTCTCTCTCTATCTCGCCGCTGCCGCCCAATCTCTCTTTCTCTCCCGCTCCCCCTCTCAATCTCTCCTTCTCTGCTCCCCTCTCTCTTGCATCGGCCGACCGCCAGGCGGCCAGCCGACCAACGGCCGTCGGTCCGCCAGGCGGTCGGCCGATCGAGAGGGTAGGGAGGAGAAAGGAAAGATTGAGGGGGGGGAGAGAAAGAGAGATTTCTTAAATTTTGCAATTATAGTTGAATTTTTGTAATTATAGTTTAATTTTTACAATTAGAGTTTAATTTTGGCAAAACAAAAAAATTGTGCAAAAAACCCAAACCCTAATAAAAAAATGTTCATCTTGATGAAATTATAATATAAAAAAACATAAATTTAATACGGGTTATGGTTAGGGTTAGGGTTAGGCAAGGATTAGGGTTAGAGTTTGGTGAGGGTGAGGGTTAGGGTTAGAGTTAGGATTAGGGTTAGGGTTTGGGTTAGGATTAGGGTTAGGATTAGGGTTAGGTGAGGGTGTGGGTGATGGTGAGAGTGAGGGTTGGGGTTAGGGTTTGGGTTAGGATTAGGGTTAGACGAGGGTTAGGGTTAGGATTAGGGTTAGGTGTGGGTTAGGGTTAGGGTTAGGTGAGGGTAAGGGTAAGGGGTGGGGGTGAGGGTGAGGGTTAGTTTGAGGGTTAAGATTATGGTTAGAGTTAGTGGAGGGTGAAGGTGAGGGTGAGGGTTAGGGTTAGGGTTAGGTGAGCGTAGGGGTAATGGTGAGGTTAAGGTTGAGGGTTAGGGTTAGGGTTAGGTGAGGGTATGGGTTTGGGTTAGGATTAGGGTTAGGCGAGGGTTAGGGTTAGGGTTAGGGTTAGGGTTAGGGTTAGGGTTAGGTAAGGGTGAGGGTGAGGAGTGGGGGTGGGGGTGAGGGTGAGGGTTAGGGTTAGGGTTAGGGTTAGGGTGTGGGTGGGGGTGAGGTTGAGGGTTAGGGTTAGGGTTAGGCGAGGGTTAGGGTTAGTATTAGGGATAAGTGAGGGTTTGGGTGAGGGTTATGTGAGGGTGAGGTTGAGGGTTAATGCTAGGGTTAGGGTTAGGGAAGGGTGAAGGTGAGGGTGAGGGTGAGGGTTAGGGTTAGGTGAGGGTGAGGGGTGAGGGTGAGGTTGAGGGTTAAGGTTAGGGTTAGGGTTAGGGTTAGGGGAGGGTGAAGGTGAGGGTAAGGGTGAGGGTTAGGGTTAGGTGAGGGTTTGAGTTAGGATTAGGGTTAGGTGAGGGTTAGGGTTAGGGATCGGTGAGGGTGAGGGTGAGGGTGGGGGTGGTTGGGTTAAGGTTAGGGTTAGGGTTAGGGTTAGGAGAGGGTGAAGGTGAGGGTGAGGGTTAGGGTTAGGTGAGGGTGAGGGTGGGGGTGATAGTGAGGTTGAGGTTGAGGGTTTGGGTTTGGGTTAGGGTGAGGGTTAGGGTTAGGGATCGGTGAGGGTGAGGGTAGGAAGTGGGGGTGGGGGTAGGGGTGAGGGTGAGTTTGAGGGTTAAGGTTAGGGTTAGGGTTAGGGTTAGGAGAGGGTGAAGGTGAGGGTTAGGGTTAGGGTTAGGTGAGGGTGAGGGTAGGAGTGATGGTGAGGTTGAGGTTGAGGGTTAGGGTTAGGGTTTGGTGAGGGTAAGGGTAGGGGTGATGGTGAGGTTGAGGTTGACGGTTAGGGTTAGGGTTAGGTGAGGGTGAGGGTGGGGGTGAGGGTGAGGATGAGGGGTGAGCATAACTATTTTATCGCTAATTACATAGAAACTGCACATACTGTACCCTCATATTTTCGAGCTGTAGAATTTCCCGTCCAATAAATACTATATATAATCTCTTTATTTACTTGTCACATACGCGTACAGGATCGTTGGCGGATACGAGACCATCTTGTTCTGTCCGACAACCTTTTTGTACGCGTATGTGACGGGGGGCTT
This sequence comes from Asparagus officinalis, assembly GCF_001876935.1. NCBI lineage: Eukaryota > Viridiplantae > Streptophyta > Magnoliopsida > Asparagales > Asparagaceae > Asparagus > Asparagus officinalis. Next base: position 81,004,488 of record NC_033797.1, on the reverse strand, counting down.
ATTTATAAATATTTATTGGATCTGTCCAGTGTGGTCGGGTTAGGTATGTAAACATGGCGTGTATATTTATTTACTTGTGTTCTTGTGTACTTTCTTTTCGTCTGAGTTTTGGCGGCGCTTACTCGTTGTTCTCCGTGTATAAATTGCTGAGAGATATGCAGGAGTATATCCTTCCCACTATAGTGTACTCGGAGAACAGCGGGTAGGTGCTGCCAAAATTTTGACAAATTGAAAGTACACTTGAACACACGTAAATACATATACACGTCACGTTTACATACTTAATGGGATAGAAGCCTTTCTCTGACAGCCAGTCACACATGCGGTCCTCTGAACACACGTTTACATCCCTAAATTAAAATGATATATGTAAGGATATGCTCACTTCCATTAATTTTTAAATTCTAGGTGCGGACAGTTCCTAACAAATTGTTCATGAGCATACCATGTGATCGAAGGCATCTAGACACCCGATACAAGGATGGGATAGAAGCTTTCTTAGCCTACTCTGACACAAACCCTCTACGGTCGCTGAGCGGGGCGATTTTCTATCCTTGTAAGAATTGCAGGAACGGTAAAATGCTTGCTAGGAGTGACGTAAGTTTTCATTGATCAATCAATGGATTTGATAACTCTTATGTATTTTGGAGTCATCACGGTGAAGGCGTCCCGGTGATGCAATCAGAGGAAGAGTTCACTGAAGTCGGCAATCCGACAGTTGACACGACTAATATGTTAGAAGATATTCTTGCAGCGCCGTCAGTGAGTGATGTCAACACTAATGATATGTTTCAAGATATAGATCGATTGATGACACTTGTTGAAGAAAACGAGTCACCGTTATACGAGGGGTGTAAGGAGTTCACAAGGCTTTCTTTTATGCTGAGGCTTATTCATATCTAAACACTCAGTGGGATGGCTGTTACACATTTCGAGATGTTATTAGATTTGTTGAGGAAAGTCATTCTAGGCGGCGAGAAAAGCATCCCCGCGACCTATTACGAAGCCCACAAGATTGTTGATACGCTGGGGCTTGATTACAAGAAGATAGACGCCTGTCCTAACGACTGCATCTTATACAATAAGGGTAATGAAGCTCTGGAGGAATGTCCGACGTGTCATGTATCACGTTGGAAAGGAGAAGCTACAAGCACATCCGAAGGCGGTGCATCCAATAAGCAGAGCAGAATCCCTGCGAAGGTTCTCCGATATTTTTTAATTATTCCTAGGCTGCAGTGGTTTTATATGTCTGCTGAGCTAGCTGAGAATATGCGATGGCACTCGACCGACCGCAAAGAGGACGGGAAACTAAGACATCTTGCTGACGGTGAGGCATGGAAGCACATCGACCGTATATACCCTGACTTTTGTAAAGAGTCTCGGAATATTAGGCTGGGGCTTGCTAGCAACGGATTTAATCCATTTGGATTAATGAGCTCTGCTTGGTCTACCTGGCCAGTGTTGCTGACACCGTACAACCTACCACCGTCGATGTACATGAAGCAACCGTACATGATACTGTCACTTTTGATCCCTGGAAGATATTCTCCTGGAAATGACATCGACGTTTTCCTCCAACGATTAATTGACGACCTGAAGCTTCTCTAGGAAAAAGGTGTCAACACTTATGATGCTTATGGTAAGGAGTCTTTCTGTATGTGGGCAATGGTCATGTGGACAAATTAATGACTTCCCGGCATACGCTAACCTGTCTGGATGGTCGACGAAGGGTCAGATTGCTTGTCCGGTTTGCATGTCAGACTATGAGAGAAAGTTTCTAAAATACAGCCGTAAGTTTTGTTATTGGCAACACAGAAAATGGTTGCCTATAGGGCACAAGTTCAAAAAGTTTGTAGGAAAGTTCGGAGATAATCCAGAAAGTAGACCGGCAGCACCAAGGCTGACCGGAGAAGAAATATTTAAGCTTCTACATCCTTTACCTAGAAAAATATTTGGAAAAAAATGATTCAACAAAGAAAACCCATTTGGGGTTAGGAGAAAAATATTGAAGCAAAAATGGAAGGGAAAGGGGAAGGGTAAGCTATTTCTCAAGGGCAAATCGAAAGGAAATAAGCCTCGCAATTGTCTCAAAGGGCACTGAACTTCCGCATGGATGGTCAAAATTCAGCATATTTTATCAGCTGCCATATTAGAGAAGTTTAAAAATACGTCACAACTTGGATGTTATGCACATCGAGAAGAACATATGCGAGAATCTCTTGAACACTTTGTTGAAGAACGGGAAAAAATCGAAAGATGACTTAAGGGCACGTCAAGACCTAGCAGAATTAAACATTCGTTCGGAACTGCAAGCTATAGATAAGGGCGACTAAAAGTTTGAACTCCCAGCCTCCCGTGTTACACTGTCGAAGGATGAGGTCCAAAATATGTGTTTATTTCTAAAGTCCGTGAAGACACCGAATGGTTATGCTTCAAACATTTCAGCAAATGTGCGTATTGAGGACAGAAAGATTTTGGGACTCAAGACACATGACCATCATATTCTATTACATCAACTTCTCCCGGTTGCGTTGCGAGATGCTGAGAAGGAACTCGCGATGGTGTTAATAGAATTCTGTGGTTTCTTCAAGCAACTGTGCTCTAAGGTGATTGATGTCAAGGAGTTTGAAGAATTAGAGGGACGTGTTGCCAATACACTGTGTAAAATGGAAATACTATTTCCACCCTCATTCTTCACGGTCATGGTGCATCTTACAATAAATTTAGCATACGCAGCCCGCATCACAGGACCAGTTCAATATCGCTGGATTTACCCCGTGGAGAGGTATTTATTATTATAATATTCATTTAATATTTGTCAAATTACGTTTCTAAGTTCCATTTTGTCACAAATCATGAAACTATATGCTTGTAGGTATATGGGTTTCATGAAACAACTGATACATAATCGTGCACGTCCTGAAGGGTCGATCGCAGAGAACTACATAAGTAACGAGAGTTTGAATTTTATCTCTCGTTACTTGCGGGGCGTGGAGACAAGGCTAAACCGTCCCCAACGAATAATTGACGGTACATTCTACAATGATCGTGGGGAGGATACTAGATTCCCCAGAATGGAGCTAGATCAAGCCCACACATATATCCTAAGCAATGATACTACATTTAACATATACGCGGCGTAAGTATTTAACTGTTTGAATCAGATTATATCACCTCACAATAATTATCTCTATTTAACCGTTATAAATGCTTCTTATCTAGGCTTCACACCCGATATGTCCAAACTACACTTAAATGCAGAACAAAAAATAAGAGAGTGATGGACACACACTCTAGACAATTCCCTGCATGGCTGAAGGGTGAAGTAAGATCTTTTTACATTTCTGATTCATATATCAAATATATGTGCCTGCCACCAGATATGTAAACTATTTGCTTCTTTTCTTAAAGGTTGACAAACGGATTACGAATGATGTTAACCTATCTGAGAAAGTTTGTTTATATGCCAGAGGTCCTTCTAACGTGGTTAAGCATTATGGAGGCTACTGTGTCAACGGCTTTAGGTTTAACACCGTCGGTCTCGAAGAGAGACGACAAACGCAAAACAGCGGTGTGTTTTTCTCCTTCTCGCAACTGTCATACGCTAGTTCAAAAGATCTAAATCCAATACAAGGGGAAATCTATTGCTACGGTTAGGTAGAAGACATCATGGAGATTTTCTATGGGATTAATAAGGAAGTCAGTCATGTGATATTTAAGGTTCGTTGGTGTGAACAGAAAAAGGCGAAGGATGACTACGGTTACATAATCGTTAATCTTAACAAGGAAATATATCAGTCTGAAAAATACATGTTAGCTGCTCACGCCAAACAGTGCTTTTATGTCAAAGATATAATGAAAAATGACGAATGGGTTATCCTTAAGAATCCGCCTAGAGCCTACATTCATGAAGCCGTGTCTGACGAAGATCACGATGAGGATGTTATCTTGGCCGACGAAATAGCCGAGGAGTTTTCATTAACACAAAATAATAATCTAGACGATGAAATTGTACTAGCACGCCCTGATGTACCTGCGATTATATGTGAGCCAAGGCGTAAAGGTAAAAAACCTGTCCGCAGCGGAGTCGATAAAACTATAAGAACAGTCCTTTCATCGGCACGCACACGGTCGCAGGCTATCCGCACATGATCACAGAGTAGAGCTTCAACATCATCATAATAATGTAATACTAGGTTATGAATTAAAAAGAACATTCATTGTATTATATTATATTATCTGTTTGACTGGTTATCATGTATCACGGTGTGTCATGTATTATATTATTGCCTTTATATTATCTGTTTGACTGGACATCATGTACACGCGATTCTGTTGCCATGTGCTATTTTATTAATTATTTGCATTATATGCTTTTGTTGGATATTCATTATGTTTTTAAAGTATAGATGACAAAAGGATTACGTAAGAAAGCGCTTGAGAGACTTTTTGGTACACATTCTGGAGGTGACGCACATGCCTCTACGTCAGGTATTTTTATTTATTTGTTTTATCTGTACATTTCTATAAACTATTAACGTGATCCTAATATTTTTTTAACATTTACTACACAGGACGAGGAGATGCTACACATGACTCGTAGCCAAAGGACACATCACGCGGAGATGCTCCACATGATGTGGAGACACAGGCTGATCCTACACAGCATGCGGAGATACCGCCACCACCGCATGCAGATGTATTGGAGGAGAGGAGATTTAAGCTGTATAGCGTAGCTGTAGAAGCTGTGGCACTACCGCCAGATTCTATTACGGATCAGCGAGTCCACGGTCCGACCAAGGTGAAGGGGGATTAGGATTCTTATCATGCTTTGCGCCCTATCGCGCAGCATAGGTACGAACAAGCAAGGCGTAGATACCTCGAACTGAAAGGTATGAATAGATTTTTATAGTTTATCGGTTATTATTTTAAATTTTAATAGTAAATATGGATTGATTCATTGTTTCATCCGATTTATTCTTTCGTAGGTACCGGGCGACCTCCTAGGTGTGGCCGCAATGCTACCAAGGAACAGAGCCTCATCCCTGATATTCATCGGAGGGCCGTGATCCGATGGGAAAACGGAGTGCTTGTCGGGGCCTTTGCAAATGGTTTCAACAATTTCCTCGCCGCGGTAGCCAGGAGACAGGATTTCTTCAATATTTTTTTGACGTGGAAGTCGCAGTGGATTGATGCGCTGGTGGCTTGTTGGAGATATATATGTGTGAGTCGTTTATTTTAATTTTTATTATTATTAGTTATTAGTTTATTATTATGTTTAATACACTGATTTGTATCTATTTTTTCTTTATATGCTGAAGCGATTTTTCTTTCTTGACGATAATATTTGTGCCTGGACTTACTACTTCACGCAAATTAATTTATCATTCAAGAGATGGCGGTTTGAGGTGAAGAAAAAATATTTTGTTCAAATAACAGAAGATTAGGAGCGATTCTAGCATCTTGATGAGCGTGTGGATGGAGTAGATTTTTTTGCACTTTACGATTACTAGGACACGGCTAAAATTCAGGTATTATTGAAGTATATATTTTTAATTTATTGTTTGAATTTCTATATTGTTTTGATTTGACATTGTTTTGCAGGCTCAAGCTGAAATAGCAAGGAGAAACCGCAACGCGCCCCGTAGTTACGAGCATCACGGGGGCTCCAGGTCCTTCAGCCAGCATTATCATCAATTAGAGCTTGAGGTATATATATATTAGCTTTTAAGTTGAGTATAATTTATGTATTATGGGTTAATGATATATTTGAATAAAATAGGGAAGGGGAGATCTCGGACATTTTTTCAGATCATATTCTGACTTCCTAGAGCCCGAATTACGCCGATGAAAAGAAGAAAGTAAAGAATAAGGATCTGGCTATAAGTAGCAGTTCATTTACATATTCAATTTCATAACAATACATCATTAGTAAGTCGACTTGCCCGGGTTGTTTTGATATATCGTAGGAGAAATTACATGCCAAGGTACAGGAGAAAATATCTCAGTCTCAGGTTGGTTCTAATACTCCTGTCCGGCTAAGTAGAGAGGAGGAGGACTCCATCATCGAGACGGTCATTGGACCTAGCAGGAAGAACAGATACAGGTGGAGAGGATCTGAGCAGAGGCCGCACTAGTCTAGTAGCACCTACGAGTCTGCAGCACCACCAGGAACACCAGGAAGTAGTTCATATCAAGACACGATGGAGCAGTGGTTGAAAGCTATTGAAGATTAGCAGTCGCAGCAAACAACATATCAGCGGATTGCGGAGGAAGAATGGAGGCGCCAGGAGCAGAGAAAATTGGAGTTCACACAATTCATGTCGACTCTGCCTCAGGAGGCTCAGGAGGCATATAGGAGACGGTTTATGTCGGATCAGGTAATATATATACTTTACTTTTTTTTGAATAAAATAAATTAAATATATAATTCTTACTTAGTTATGAATTTTCTTCGTGACTAGATGATATCATACACACCGATACACACTGATACAAATTGTTACACACAAACCCTAACTCTAACCCTAACACAAAGCCCAAAATATATACTTATAATGTTTTTATGTGATTGTGGTGTTGATGGTGTGTGCGTGCGTAGTGGTGGTGGTATTGGCTGGTGGGTTGGTTGGTTGGTTGTGGTGTTATGTTGTGGTGGTCGTTATGTGATTGCTTTGTGGGGGGTTTGGTCGTGGTGGGGGAGGGGGAGGAGTGGGATTGGGTGTTGATGGTGGTGATAGAGGGGGAGGGGTGTGTAGAGTGAGGGGGAGTGTGGTTGGTTGGTGGGTGGGGTTGGTTGGTTGTGGTGTTGTGTTGTGTTGTGTTCTATTGTGGTGTGGTGTGTAGTGTTGTGTTGTGTTGTGTTGTGTTGTGTAGTGTTGTGTGTTATTGTGTTGTGGTGTTGTGGTGTTGTGGTGTTGTGTTATGGTGTTTTGGTGTTATATTGTATTGTGTTGTGTTGTGGTGTTGAGGGAATTATATTTATATTTGCACTCTTATTAACGGTTATATACGCTTGTTAACGTTTGATTTATATTTGCAGGCTGGGACTTCTTCACAAGGTGCAGTCGGGGGTAGTCATAATGCAGCTGGTGTTGAGGATGATGATGATGATCAGGAGGATTGATTGTAATTAATTTAACTTTGAAAATAATTTCTTGTGTTGTATAAATAATATTTATTATGTACGTGTCAGGAAACTTTTATTTGTTTTTATTGAAATAAATGTGTGATATATGCGTGAGATTGAATATTATACTACTGATTGAACAGGTTTTTTAAAATTAGTATCGATATTGTACAGGGTTTTTTCAATAATTTTCAAATTATTTTTTTTAAAAATTAATGGTTATTTTTAGCGACGGATTTTTCGTCGCTAAATAAATATTTAGCAACGGATTTTCCGTCGCTAAATATTTATTTAACAACGGAAAACGTGCACGGAGAAAAAAATAAAATAATTTAAAAAACATTAGCGACGGAATTTTCATCGCTAATAACATTTTTAGCGACGAAAATTCCGTCGCTAATGTTTTTTGTATTTTTTTTTTAAATAAATGGCAACGAATTTGTCGTCGCTAATACCCATCGCTGAACTTTAGCGATGGAATTTCCGTCGCTAAAGACTCAATTAGGGACCCTGAATGTAGCGTCGAACTTTTAGAGACGGAATTCCATTTTTTCTGTCGCTAAAAGTTTTAGCAACGAAATTTAGGCCTTTAGCGACGGAATTTTCCGTCGCTAAAGGGTGAAAATTCAGCAGTGCCTATTATTACTATCGCAGTTGCCGAATAGTTAGGCAAGTTGTGTGACGGCAATCAGCAATTCGGCGAGGAAAGACAAGTTGAAACTGAGCGAGGTTGTGAGCATGATTCTATCCGAGGAGGTTAGGAGAAAAATGTCCAAATTAGAAGGTCCAGATTTAGCTCTAAGTTTTGAGCAAAGAGGCGGAAGCCAGGAGAAAGGGACCAGAACAAGAATCGATCGAAGTCAGTCAAGAAGAGGTCAAACTCGAAAGTTAGGCCAATCAAAGGGAAGTGTAGGAATTGCGACCAGGATGGCCATATGTCTTCAGTCTGTAAAGCACCTAAGAAGGATGCAAGTGAGCAGAAGGCTCATATTGTGCAGGATGCCTTGATCCTTGCTATGGACAGTGACTCTGATTCTTAGGTCATCGACTCAGGAACCTCTTTCCACACCACTTCTAACAGGAAGCTTCTCCAGAATTATGTAGCAGGGGACTTTGGAAAAGTATATTTGGGGGATAACGAGTCTTGCAATATTGTTGGAAGATGTGATGTGCAAATATAGATAAATAGCTCTAAGTGGAATTTGAAGAACGTGAGACATGTACCAAAGCTAAAGAGGAATCTTGTTTCGGTAGGATAACTTGAAGCAGAAGGCTATGATTCATCGGGGATTTGTGGAAGATCTCCAACGGTACGATGGTTGTTGCCCGTGGCAACAAAACAGGAACTCTATACCTCACCTAACATCCGAGTGACACCCTCGTAATTACAGCTGGCAAAGAAAGTACAGATCTGTGGCATAATAGATTAGGGCATATGAGCGAAAAGGGAATGAAGATTCTACATTCACAGAGAAAGCTAACCGGCATCGATTCCGTGAAAGTCGGTGTTTGCGAGGACTGTATCTTTGAGAAGCAGAAGAGAGTTAGTTTCCAGAAGGGTGGAAGGTCACTTAAAGCTCAAAAGCTAGAGTTAGTTCATATAGATGTATGGGGTCTAGCTACTGTGTCTTCTTTTGGCGGTTTGACGTATTATGTCACCTTTATCGACTATCACTCGAAGAAGGTGTGGGTATACTTCATAAAGCACAAGTCAGAGGTGTTCGAGATCTTCAAAAAGTAGAAGGTCATGGTGGAGAGCGAGACAGATCTAAAGGTGAAGTGTCTGAGATCAGACAACGGTGAAGAATACGAGCTGGAGAAGTTCAATAGGTTCTGTGCTCTAAACGGGATTCGTTTGGAGAGGACTACTCAAGGGACGCCACAACAGAATGGTGTCGTAGAGAGAATGAATAGGACTTTGACAGCGTACGAGAAACATACGTCTACATGCAAGTCTACCTAAGACATTTTAGGCGGATGCGGTGCATACGGCAGCTTACTTGATTAATCATGGGCCATCAGCTCTATTGTATTATGGGATTCCAGAGGAGGTTTGGAGTGGCAAGAAGATAAATCTCTCACACTTGCAAGTATTTGGTTATGTGGCATATGTTCATATTAGTGACTATGTCAGAGACAAACTAGAAGCTAAGTCTCAGAAGTGTACATTCATTAGATACAGCACTGATGAGTTCGGTATCGTCTTAGAGATGAGAAGAATAGGAAGATCATCAGGAGCAAGGATGTGATATTCAATGAGAAAGTGATGTACAAAAACAGAGACAATGCTAAGGATAGCCAAAGCAGTGGGAGCAGCACTAAGGATGCAGGTGGATCTGAGTACATGGATTTAGAGGAACTTCTAGATGGGGGATACAACATCAGTTCTGACCGAAGAACGGAGGAGACTCCAAGTGCAGAGATGACTACCCAGGGCGTGGAGCTTAGGAGGTTATCCAGGGTACCAAACCGAATCCTAGATATCTTTCGTCACTAGATTATTTGCTTTTGAGAGATAGTGGAGAACTAGAATGCTATGAGGAGGCTATGCATGTGAGTGAATCTTAATAGTGGGAGCATACGATGCAAGAAGAGATGGATTCTTTATACACTAATGAGACATGTGAGTTAGCCCAGCTACCTGCGCAGAAGAAAGCCTTACATAACAAATGGGTCTATCGAGTCAAGAAGGAGAGTGATGGAAGTAAGAGGTACAAGGCCAGATTAGTCGTGAATGGGTTCCAACAGCGGGAAGAAGTGAATTATACAGAGATATTTTCCCCCGTTGTGAAGCTTATAATCATGAGAGTGGTGTTGATCTTAGTAGGTGCAAAAGATCTCTATCTTGAGTAGTTAGATGTGAAGACTTCCTTTCTTCATAGTGACTTGGATGAAAAAATCTACATGAAGCAACGTGTTGGTTTCATTGAAGAAGGAAAGGAAGAGATGGTGTGTAAGCTTAAGAAGAGCTTGTATGATTTGAAACAGGCTCCGAGACAGTGGTATATGAAGTTCGATAACTTCATACAGAGCAATGGCTATGGAATATGCAATTCAGATCATTGTTGTTACTTCAAGAAGTTCAAGTCCAGCTATATCATGTTATTATTATATATTGATGACATGTTAGTTGCAGGACCGTGTTTAGAGGAGATAAATAACTTGAAGAAACAGTTGGCGAAGGAGTTTGCTATGAAGGATCTGGATGCAGCAAAGCAAATTCTTGGGATGCAAATCAGTAGAGATAAAATTAAAGGGATGTTGAAGTTGAGTCAAATTGAATACATAGAGAATATACTTCAGAGGTTCAACATGCAGAATGCTAAAGTTATTAGCACGCCCCTTGGAAGTTAGTTCAAGTTATCTGAGGAGCAATCACCCAAGACAGATGTAGACAAGGATCATATAAGTAGAGTGTCATATTCATCAGCCATTGGTAGTCTTATGTATGCGATGGTTTGCACGAGGTCGGATATTGCCTTTATAGTGGGAGTTGTGAGCAGGTTTGTAAGCAATCCAGGAAAATAGCATTGGGAGGCCGTGAAGTGGATATTGCATTACTTGAGAGGGGCTACGGACAAGCCACTATGTTTCAGGAGGAAGAATTTGGTACTGTGAGGATATGTGAATGCGGATTTCGCCGGTGATCATAATATGAGACGAAGCATCACTGATATGTTTATACCTTGGCGTCTATAACAGTGAGCTGTGTCTCACATCTGCAGAAGATTATAACATTATCCATAACTGAGGCAGAGTATGTCGCAGTGACTGAAGCCACCAAAGAGATGATTTGGTTGACTGGGTTCCTGGAAGAGTTGGATCTGAAGCAGGGGAACGAAGTTCTTTATTATGATAGCCAGAGCACTATACACCTTGCCAAGAATCAAGTATATCATGCCAGAATAAAGCACATCTTCGTACGATATCATTTCATACGCTCGCTGATTAAGGATGAGAAGTTACAACTAGAGAAGATTTTGGGGAGTCAAAATCCTACGGATATGTTGACGAAAACAGTGACCATCGAGAAACTGGAGTTGTGTGTAACTTCAGTTGGCCTTCACGCATAGGATATGAAGGCGGAGCCACACCAGGGGAAGTGGCGAGATCGATGGGAAGATGATGATTGAAGAATTGATTTATCCGGGAGGAGAAGATGCTTGCGAAGAATTCAGAAGTTCCGGGAGAGCTTGTTGATGGAGCTTTGGTCTCTAAGTGGTAGATTGTTACTCTAAGTGATGTAGACCCAAAGCTGGAATCAAAAGAAGAAGGAAACAGTCAAATTGCTGGTCGGTCGATCGAAGGAGGATATCCGACCGACCGTGAACCCTGAAGAAAACTGAGGAGGAGATGTTACTCTGGCCGGTCGACCAAAGGTGATGGTCCGGTCGACCGAAAATGTGCACCAGACCTTGTAAGAAAACTATGTTCTGCCCGGTCGACCAAAACATCAAGTCCGGTTGACCAACGACGGGTTTTACAGTTTCCTGTTTTGTTTGGGATTCTGTTTCCACCTAGACTTCTATATATACTCCTATATGTTTTAGAGTTTATATAAGACACGAAAAATAGAGGTTTTTGACGGCTCTTTGAGATCCAATTTCATAGAGAGAAAGAGGTCTACTGTGAGCATTGTAATCTTCTTCAATTAATCAAAGAATTGTGTGGTGTGGCTCGCGAGGACGTAGGCACATTGCCGAACCTCGTTAAATCTGGTGTGTTCTTTCTTGTTTACTTTCCTGCAAGTTTTATCTTTTATTTACGGTGATTTTCCTACTTTCCTACTCTCAAACACAAGGTCCGGAAGGGCACGGATTCGATTTGATTGTTTTGAATCCCCAACAAATTTATCTAAAAATGGTTACAAAGTCTGAAATACCTTGTAGCACTTAAATGCCCTTGAACATTTTTCCCACCATACCATCATGAACCTTGGGGTGTCCCATAATGACCCCTTTAACTTTAATTTAACAACGGATCACTCGCTGATGGTGTTTATAATTTTATCTTAAATGGGTATGTTTGTCTTTTTAGGAGTTTGCTAGGAAAATCTTAAAATTTCGAGGGGGGTGGTGGGGGTGGGGGGTGCTGGTTGTGAAATTTTTGATTAACACGAATTGACAGATGATGTAGGGATGGGAAGAGTTCCCGATTTCATCTTAAGGCAAATAAAGTTTCATATTCTAATCGTTTTGTATCACTAGTATAATGCACGTGCTTGCACGTGGACATGTTGTTGTATTTAATGTTATATTATTTAATAAATTATATAAAAATATTTTATAAAGTTATTTTATTGCACTGTGATTAAAAAATTTAAGTTAGACTATTATTAATACTTATACTATTATTAACATACAGTTAATAGTTATTTAAATTTATATATTATTATATTATTATTAAACATTTTATTTAGGAGTGTAATTATTAAATAATAACTTAATCATTAGTTTAAGAAACACAATTGAAATAATTAAACAATTTACATTATTAAATATCTATGTAATGTACATATTTTATTACAATATCGATTAAAATAATGGTAATAATTTTTAATATTATATGACTTTATGTTGTAAAGAATATTACGTTGCTCAATAATTAATATCATCTTAGTAATAAAAAATTGAATGGTATAAATTAAAAATACTATTATTTAGGAAAAAACTTTATATAAAAATATTGTATCCTTGAAATTTATGAGACATTTACTTTCCAACAAAAGTGAATGACTCATAAATTTCAAGGATCTAATATTTTTATATAAAGAAATTTTTCTAAATAAAAGCATTTTCAATTCATAATGTCTAATTTGTATTACTAAGATGATATTATAATATCGAAAAGAGTGATATTTTTTACAATATAAAGAATCAATCCCTATTTATACTATTATTAATAATTATAATTACGTAGAATATTTTATTAAATAAATAATTTTACTATTTCATTGCAATTAATAATTCTTTTATAATGATATTTATTCATTTTATTATTATTATAAATTATTAATATATTCAGGCGAGTGACCAAATATTTTAGGAAAAAGAAGAGAAAAGTACATGTCTCATAAATTTCAAGGATCCAAATATTTTTATATAAAATAATTTTACAAAATTAAAGTGTTTTTAATTTATAATGTCCAAATTTTTATTACAGCATAAAGAAGTAACCCCTATTTATACTATTATTAATAATTATAATTATGTGCAATAATTTATTAAATGAATGATTTTTACTATTTTATATAATTAATAATTCTTTATAATAAATTATTATGTATTTACAAATTTTATTATCATTATAAATTATTAATATATTCTAGTGTATGACCAAATAATTTGAGAACATAACGAGGTGCATAGTTAATAAGAGGTTATGGATCATTAGTTTTATAAATAATGGTATGATTGTAAGATATAAAAAATTGAGAGGGTAAAAAAGGAAATCAAAAGTTTTGACATGGGTGTTCTACTTTATAAGTAGTATAGATTTTTTTTGTTCCCAACAGTTAAGGCTTGGGTTAGATTTTCGGTTGGTTTTGTTTTGTATTATTTGAGTTGATAGCGCCACATTAGATTGTTTGTGATCTCGGGTATGCCTGAGTAACTATTTCAACATATTCTTGCTCAAATGATAGATGAAATTCATGCTTCTTACATATGTAAGGTGTGTCACAACCATTTACTACACTATTAATTTCCTAGTTTTATTGGACGTTTCTAATAGAATGCTCTTTAAACGAGTTGAATTGGAAAAAGAAAAGTTAAAGTCTCGTCTGTCAAAAGTGTATAATTAGGATTAGGAAATAAGAAAAATAACAGCCAGACTAGCTAGTTACCCGTCTCGCATAAAGAATAGGTAAATTGGTGTAGATCTTCGGTGAGATTGATATTAATACTTATGTTTTGTTCAGTGTTTTGAAAGGTGGGGGATTATCATTATTTTCTTAAATAAAGATATTATTTTTTAATCTGTCCAAATAAATGGATTAATGAACCCTCCAATTTTGAGAGGTTATCTTATGTTAGTGTTGGGCTCTAAATTAAGCCACTTTTTTGGGTCCGAGGAAACACGAAGTCATCGAGAGAGAAGGTCATACAAACACAAAATTAACAGCACGAACACAAACAACGAATTTTACGTGGTTCAGCAAGTTGCCTATGTCCACGGGGCAAGAAGGGGATGGGTTTTCACTAATAGAGAAGAGAGTACAAATAGAGATTACAAAATCACTCAAAATCTCTCAAATAAAACTCTCAAATCTCTCACACAAACCCTAACCAAATTGCTCAGAAAACTCGCTTTTCTGTGCACCAAATAACCTCTTTTCAACCTTACTCAAACCCTAAAAAAACGTGTTTCAATATATATCAAAACACAAACCCAATAAGAACAGAAAACCAGAATCAGGCCGAAACCCAACTGGCGGTCGACCGCCGAACCCAATGCGGTCGACCGGACAGAAAGACAGAAACCAAAAATCCATAACAAGGTCCACGGTCAACCGGCTAGAGATCCAGAAACTACCCTGTAGCGTGCACCTTTCCGGTCGACCGCACCCTTGGTCGCGTTCGACCGCACCTTTTGTCGCGATTGACCAGGAAACCTCCAAACTGTTTCCTTCGTCAAATTTCCTGAACTTCAACCATATTTTTGCCGTTTCTATAATTCTCCACCTCGGCAAAGTTTTCCCAAAACTGAGCCGATACCAATACCAACCAAATATTCCACTTGTTGCGTCTAATACAAAGTGGAAAGAATTTTGATAACGGACTCAATCCACAACAAGTCGAGAACCCCAAACAAGAATGCGAACAAACTCTAAAATGTCGGTATCAACTCATCAAACTGGCTGCATCAAAATGACTACCTACATATCCTCTTTCCTAAAGAATCAAGCCTCACGTAGTTCATCCAAATGGCCTCCAAAGGCCCTCAATCAATTAGAAGGATTTTCAACCCTTCACCAACTTCATGATCATCACCAACAAATCTGTAGCTGATAACACTCCTAATGGCCTCAAAGTGAAAGGATAAACTATCTTCCAAACTTGCATCTCTCTACACCAAATCTGTCTTGGAGCTTAACCCATCAACCCATTATGTAGAAAAACATAATTACCATACACCTCCACCTGAGGTGAGCCAACGACCATAGCCAAATCTGAACTGTGTTTACCTGCTGCACTCGAATACTGATCTTCAAACTCATCATCTGTATCCACACCAACATGATCCTCAATCTGTGTCACCTTAGCTAGAATCCCAAATGATATAGAATAATCTGGAGAACGTGGAGTAATCTCTACTCAACGTGAAGTAGCATCACTCTCCACCTGCTGCGATACATCTCTGATCTGACCAATACTCTCCACCTGCTAAGAGTCAAACATGACATTACTGCTCAGAAGAATCTTCTTGAAAACAGAGTCCCATAACATGTAGACAAACACACCTTGAATTTCAAATATGCACTCAGATCAATTTTCACATCCTCGATGTGACAATATGCTGGGAACCCAAATATCTAAAGAAAACCAAAATCTGAAGCAGCTCTAATAGACCCAAATACTCCAATCGTAGCAGACATCAACCTATGAATAAGATGGCTCAAATATGTTAAAGTCTCAGTACCAAAACTCTTCTTCAAACTACTACTTGATACCAAACACTGATCCTTCTCCAGCAAGGAATAGCTCATCAAATTTGCCACCTCATCTCGTTGCCCCAATATTTTTTTTCCAATGAAGCATTTTAAACTGCCTTGAGTTCGGCACAAATGCAGAAATTGATCCCTCTTATACTTCCTACAAAAATCAAAACGGAGTACTCTATCATTTCTGTCTATTTTGGTTTCTATACTCTTTTTCCACCAGTTGTTGACTACTAGGACTTCACTCAAACGAGACTTGGTTGCAACTCAAACATGCCTAGAACAGTCATCAACAAAGAAAACTAAATACTTATTACCTCCCAATGATGCCTCCTTGAAAGGCCCCCAAACGCCCACGTGAACATCATCTAGAAGGCCCTTAGCTCGATGAATAGAGATGTCAAACTTCACCTTGGTCTTCTTGCTCACATCACTATGCCCACAGGACTTCAAATTGCAGGTCAAAGTATCTATCACCAATCCTTACATATCAGAAGCTTGCAAGGAACCAACACTAGAATGTCCCAGTCTCAAATGCCACAGTCTAGTCGAATCAATAGAAGTTGCCAGCACTCCACCTGTCACCGTACTTCCAGACAAGTAGTACAAATTATTCTTCATGACGCCCTTCATCAAAATCATGGACCCCTTTATGACCTTCAGAATTGCATTCTCTAAGATCACCATATAGCATGCTGCCTCCAAAGTTCCAAGTAAAATGATGTTCTTTGTCAACTGCGGAACGAATCTCACTTCCTTCAGCTCCCTAGTCATCCCATCACACATCCTGATCCGAACTGTTCTAATACCACCGATAGAACATACATGATCATTACCCATGCACACGACATCCCATCTTTCCAACTCCTAAAAGCTTAAGAACCAATCCCTCTTAGGGCAAATGTGGTATGCAGCATCTGAATCCAACATCCACTCTGTAGAGTTGGCATAACAAACTGACGGTAGTGCTGGGCATGAGTAGCCTAAAGAATCTAAATCTGAATTGTTGCCACTAGCTTTGGTAATATTTACCTCTGAACCTTGTACGGCTTTCCCCTTATTCTTCCCAGCTCTATCCTTCAACTTTGGGCATTCAGACTTCCATTGTCCTTCTTCTTTGTAAAAAGTATATTGATTTCTACCAACTGAAGGATGTGCTCCTCTAGACTGCGACCTTCTATTTCGGTTTGGACTTTTCCCTCTTGCGGTCAATGCCTCTGCTATTGTATCATTTTAAGACTCATTGTCCTTCTTCCTTAGCTGATAATTCACAAGAGTAGCGGTAACCTCACTATACGAAAGAGATGTATTTCTATTAAATAGGGTAAGAACGAAGGTCCCATATTCCTCATCAGGCAAGGAACTCAACAACAATAATGCATTATCCTCAACCTCGATCATGAAATCCACATTCGCCAAATCCGTAAGAAGCTTCTTGTAGTTGTTCATGTGATCACTAATTGAGATTTCCTTCTTCAACTGGAAACGGTAAAGTCTCTTCTTCAAATACAAGTAGTTCTCAACACTCTTCGTCAAATACTTGCCTTCAAGAATCTCCTAAATCTTCTTTGCAGAAGTCTCATTGATCACATCATATTTTAGATTCTGCGTTAAACAAGATCTAATCACGCCACACACCGTCCGATTCATCTTCTTCCAAACCTTTTCTTCAATGTCGTTCGGCTTACTGTCCAACTCCAAAGTTTCTACCAAATTTTGCGCGTTCAGCGCATCCAAAATTTCACATCTCTATAAGCCAAAGTTATTCGTGCCATTAAACTTCTCCACATCTATCTCCATAGAGTGGATATTTAAACTTTGAACAGTCTTCACGCCAGAATCACCACTCTCAACATCTTCTTTCTCAGCCATCTTCCTCAAAACACCAACAAACCAATGCGGAACAAACTAAAAAATAGATCCAAACTGCGAGAAAGATAGATTTTTACCTCCAATTGAAACCCTAACAAGAGCGTCCAAAAGGTCTCAGCCTCACACGACGGAAGATAAGATCGACAATAGTAAAAATCCCATCTTTGTCTCCAATTGAAACCCTAGACGAGCTTCCAAAGCGATCTACTCCTCCACCAAACCCAAGCGTAATCTGGTGCTCTGATACTACTTGTTGGGCTCTGAAGCCTCTTTTTGGGGTCCGAGGAAACACGAAGTCACCGAGAGAGAAGGTCACACAAACACAAAATTAACAGCACGAACACAAACAACAAACTTTACGTGGTTCGCCAAGTTGCCTACGTCCACGGGGCAAGAAGATGATGAGTTTTCACTAATAGAAAAGAGAGTACAAATAGATATTACAAAATCACTCAAAATCTCTCAAATAAAACTCTCAAATCTCTCACACAAACCCCAAACAAATTGCTCAGAAAACTCTCGTTTCTGTGCACCAAATAACCCCTTTTCAACCTTACTCAAACCCTAAAAAAATGTGTTTCAATATATATCAAAACATAAACCAATCAGAACTGGAAACCAGAATCAGACCCAAACCCGACTGACGGTCGACCGCCGAAACCATCGCGGTCGACCGGACAGAACAGCATAAACCAAAAATTCATTACAGTCGACCGGACCTAGCCTCATGGTCGACCTGCAAGAGATCCAGAAACTACCCTGTAGCGTGCACGTTTTCGGTCGACCGCACCCTTGGTCGTAGTCGACCGGGAAACCTCCAAACTGTTTCCTTCGTCAAATTTCCTGAACTTCAACCCGTTTTCGCCGTTTCTACAGTTAGCTTGAAGATATGAATTATCTTACCCTTAAAATTTTTATTTGAAAAGTCAACATAATTAACGTATTCCTCTCGTGTTGATTTTTGGTGTCTGACGTGTTAGTTAAGAGAGTAATCCTCCCTAAAATCCTCAAGTAATCTGCTGTCAAGGCCATAGTGTCAGCTACTAAGACCTGGATTGATGTTAAAAGATGAGGTTTGAAGGTAAAACCAAACAAATTATATGAAACAGAAAAGCACAACAACTTCTGTAAGCATGGTAATTTTTAGCACGCGTTCATTCAAATCAATTAAACAGTCGTTATTTTCCTTTATTTTCTTTTTTGAATTTAAAGTATCCTTGTCTTAATTTGACCAGATAAGAAATTGGGAGACGCAGAAAGATTTTTTGCTTCATCATTACAAGGAAGATATCATTAGAAAGATAATTTTGGGTATGGTTTCCACGAGAGGTGCCTGAGGAACAATTTAAGCAATGCTAAATTTTCCGATTATTAAATGAAGACACGTGAACTCCCCCAACATTTTTTTCCGAGATTGTATCTTTTCGTCGACCACAAAGGCTTGTGAGATGGGATTGATTATACCATTTAAAAGCAAGGGAAACTTTGGATAAAATAAATAATAATTTACTGAGTAACAGATATATAGTACTTAAATTACCTTAATTTAATTAACATTTCTTTCAAAGTTTCTTGCAAACTCTTTATACTTTTCAACGTCACGAGGCTTCATTTCTTGTAAATGAAACTCTAAAGGTCAATTTTAGTTTCAGCCGGATATATTTTCTTTTCTATAAAAAAAAGTTATTTACACACCACGTTACGTATCCTTTAATTATCTAGACTTTTAAATATAGTTTTTAATAGGATATATGACATAAAGACTTTGATATTTCCTATTTAAAGGCTAGTTTGACAGGCTCCTCCTTAAAGCAGTTTTGACCTAAACTAATTCAATTTTGGACCACATCCCCTCTAGCCTACAATTAATTGAACATGCTTAAGAATTAAAATTCGAACTAAGAAAATTGAATTAATTTTGCTCCAGTTTTATCAATCAGAATTTTTAACCCATAAGTCGTTTTTTAGACCTTAATCTAGGAGGGTTGCTAAATAAGCCCTAAAATATAATGTGGATATTGAAATAAGTATACAAGACATATATGGGGCGGCCCAGCAAGTCACGTGGTAAAACTGTGTCACTCCCTCATCAGGGCCTTGAGTTTGATACTCGTTTATCGTCTTGCCTCAAGGCCGCCATAAAAATTATATATATTATATATATATTATATATATATATATATATTATATATATATATATAATTATATATATGAAAATATGAGTATGCTTGTACCAAGAACAAAAAGTTATGCTGGTAGTGAGGTGTCACATCTCTCTCCACTCATTCAAATGTGGACCACATTCACATGAATGGGGGGTGTGACACATCACTACAAGCAATTTGTGCTTGTGACAATCATATATATATTATATATATATATATAATATATATATATATAATATATATATAATATATATATATTAATACTATTATAAAAGTGGTTGGTATGTTAAAACATTTCTCCAAAAATACCCTCCAAACCACATACATGCATTCATAAACACATATTTACTATACATAATACATGCATACATTCTTAATAATGAAATAACTCTCATATTAATTGTCCGCTAATATTAACTTTCATTTGCTGCAACCCCTCACTAATCAATAATTAATGTTATCATAAAAATTTGCATACATATAAAACCATACAATATATGTGACGTCTCTGGGTTCACACAAGTCTGCAATCCAATGTGAACTCTAATACTATTATAAATTGTGTTGGTATGTTTAAAACATTTCTTCAAAAATACCCTCCAAACCACATACATGCATTCATAAACACATACTTATACATGCATTCATAAAACATACTTACTTACAATATACATACATACATTCTTAATAATGCATAACTCTCATATTAATTGTCCACTAATATTAACTTCCATTTTGTGCACCCCCTCCACTAATTCAATATTAATGTTATCAATAAAAAATTTGCATACATATAAACACATACATATATATGTGACGTCTCTGGTTCACACAACGGTGCAGTCCAATGTGAAACAGAAATATCAACCGTCATGCATCCATATCGTGCATAAACACGTTCACAATCACAGCAATATCCTTTAGTGGAACCAAATAGAAGTGATGCTACAAAATAGGCAAACAAAGGAAATAAATATAATAAACATGATATAGAAGAGATATCTCATAAATAAAAAAGAATCATGTCTCAACTATAATAATCTGATATCTGATAATAAAAATGTCTCAACACGAATCAACTAAAAATCATACTAAGACAATTGCCTTTATATATAAAATAAAAATCTAATGTTTGGATAAAACTCAAAACTAGATGTGTGAACCCAGGGCGTCGCAATATACATGCATACATTCTTAATAATGGCATAACTCTCTATTAATTGTCCACTAATATTAACTTCTATTTTTTGTAACCCCTCACTAATCAATATAATGTTCCTAAAAAATTTAGATTGTAAGTTGTATTTGACATAATAATGAGAATTGAATGCACACACATATAACAAACATAATATACGTTTCAATTTGCAAACAAAGTGTCAACTTAAAAATGCTTACAGCATACATTCTTAATAATGGCATAACTCTCT
This sequence comes from Asparagus officinalis, assembly GCF_001876935.1. NCBI lineage: Eukaryota > Viridiplantae > Streptophyta > Magnoliopsida > Asparagales > Asparagaceae > Asparagus > Asparagus officinalis. The sequence continues at coordinate 80,983,233 of NC_033797.1, read as the reverse complement.
ACTAATTGTCCACAATTAACTTCTACTTTTTGTAACCCCTCCACTTAAACGCACATATGATAAAGTGATAATATATCATTTCAATTTGCAAACAAACTGTTAACTTAAAATGTCGATAGTGCATTATTCATGCATACTTGAAATGAGAGCTACATTTTATATATAGTTTTATTTAGTGGCAATTACATGACTGTTACGGAATCAAAGAGCCTTGCTTTTTTTTATTTATCATAATAGCACTTACTTGCAACCTATCTCAATTCACTCATTTGATGATTTAGATTTACACTCACTCTTACAATCCTACAGCATCCTATACCCCCCATGGTTTACTATGATAGTTATTTGGATGATACAAGCTACCAGTGAAAACATTATCCTTTCAGAAGAGATAACGACATGGGGGGGGGTGAAGACGATTGAAGTATGTGCTGAGGAAGTACTAGCTTTACTCGGATTATACTTTATATTGATGATGCTTGTAGATTGACGGCTATATGCAGATTGAGGATACGATTTGATACAGGAAATGTGAATTGAGGTCTTTTTTTTTTGGGGGGGGGGGGGTGGTTAACCACTTTCTTTCTATTTCTATAATTATTACTATGTACTTAATTGTGATTTGAGAGAAATATTGTATTATCCATGAACTTAGTAATATATTTTTTTGTAGCATTTACTAATTATATGATAATAGAAGAGGAGAAGGTGAAGTGAGAATTTTATTTTGTTATAATGGATTAGCAAAAATAAAAAAATTAAAATCGAATAGCATGCACACTTAGGGGCTGTTTGGTTCGTTTCCTTGATAGAGAAATGCAATTCATGTAAAGAAGCAAATTTTGAGTTTTCCAAATCCAAAAATTGCTTTGTTGACAATAAAAAATGGTGGAAACCAATGTATTTATTTCTTGTGTTTGTTCGCATAGAAAAAAAAAGGAAAACTTTGTAACAACAGCAAGAAGGAAAAAAAATCTGACGATGGCAGAGTTTTCATCAATTTCACTTGTTGGGGAAGGAAATCGGAGAGGGAAAAAATCTTAGTTGGCGCGATTTCAGCAGAGTTTTCCCTCTTCCATCCGAGCGAACCAAAGCGGCCAAAGAAATGGACGGAACAAAAAATCTGACGTGGAGGGGTTTGTGAGTTTCTCACCCCTTATAATAGCGAACAAACAGCCTTAACATAAAAGTAAAGAACAAACTTGGTTTTAGTCTTTTGGTAAATTTTTTTATATAATAGTATATTATAACTCCTTAATGTTAAAACTAATATTCTAAATTTGCACATAAAACTACCAGTAGTTATTAAATACCATTCATTATTCTTAAATTAATAAGTAAATAGAACTATGCGTTTTAGGATTAAAATTTTTGTATCTTTTGGGTATTCCATGATTTGTCAATGTTCACAAGATAACCCTGAATTTTTTCACAAACAACCATGGATTTTCATAATTTTCACAAAGACATTGAAATTTCATATATTATAGAAAAATACTAAAACTTCATAATTTTTTACAGATAAACCCCTATATAGTTCAAAATTATAAATCTTAAGAAGATTTGGAAGAGATATATGATCTAAATTGTAAGAAAATTAGCAAATAAGTCCTCAAATGTTGTTATATTACATTCAAAATGAAACTTTCCATTAATTAAATAATGAATTGTGTAAAGTATTAGAACATAAACAAATATGTCACAAGCAACGCACGTGTACTTATACTAGTATAATATATATATATATATATATATATAATATATATATTATATATATATATATATATATATTATTTCTAAATTTGGATCAGAATCAGGAAGATTGATTCTTGGCGAATTTTTGCAGTATCAACAACTGATTCTTCTTTTTTTTCTCTCTCGAAAAAAAAATGATTCCTACAAAAACTTTTGATGAAAGAAAGATACCTCAGGGAAACTACTAAGCATTAAAATCTTACTGGCCAATGATTTTATCTAATTGCCCATTTTCAATGTTTGAGTTGTTTATTAAAACTTGTCCATATTCTGCACGAAATCGCATTAACTAAGGTCTAAAATATAAATAATAATCGAATTTGATACGTGTCTGCCAAATGATATTTTCAGCACTACTTATTAAGCGTAAGTACAGATGACTGATGCATAAAATAATATGCTCTAAACCAAGCCTCGAGGCTGTTTTTGACATTTATCAAAGTGATTCTTTAAAAGAAAATGGCAATTCATCAATTGTATTATTGTATTCAGATGACGGGTCTTACATTACACAAAGGTTAATTATTTAAATGAGTGAGGCTCCAAGAACTTTAAGCTTTTGTAGTAAACTCCTAATAGCTTTTAAATCAAACACGAAGCCTCCAATAAATTTGGAATTGCATAAAACCCAATAAGATTTTGCTTTTTGTAGTTACCCATAATTAGAACTAAAAATCAACAAATGCATATAGAAAGGTATTGGCGTTTTTGTATAATTTACCAAAATATTGGGTTTTGCTAAAGTTAGTGCTTTGAAAGTTATTGGGCTTCATTACAAATTGTTGAAAGTTCTGGGGATTTAGTGTAATTTCTCTTACACAAATTGTTGGTTTTCATTTCAAAAATTCAATTTCTTTCTTGGTGACGTTTCACTTTTCATTCTGATTTTTATCTCCTTTAATATAATACTATTATAAAAGTGTGTTGGTATGTTAAAACATTTCTTCCAAAAATACCCTCCAAACCACATACATGCATTCATAAAACACATATTTACATACATATACATGCATACATTCTTAATAATGACATAACTCTCATATTAATTGTCCGCTAATATTAACTTTCATTTTGTGCAACCCCTCCACTAATCCAATATTAATGTTATCATAAAAAATTTGCATACATATAAACACATACATATATGTGACGTCTCTGGGTTCACACAAGTCTGCAATCCAATGTGAATCTAATACTATTATAAAATTGTGTTGGTATGTTAAAACATTTCTTCCAAAAATACCCTCCAAACCACATACATGCATTCATAAAACACATACTTATACATGCATTCATAAAACACATACTTACTTACATATACATACATACATTCTTAATAATGGCATAACTCTCATATTAATTGTCCACTAATATTAACTTCCATTTTGTGCACCCCCTCCACTAATTCAATATTAATGTTATCATAAAAAATTTGCATACATATAAACACATACATATATGTGACGTCTCTGGGTTCACACAAGGCTGCAGTCCAATGTGAAACCAGAAATATCAAACCCGTCATGCATCCATACTGTGCATAAACACGTTTCACCAATCACAGCAATATCCTTTAGTGGAACCAAATAGAAGTGCATGTACAAAATAGGCAAAACAAAGGAAATAAATATAATAAACATGATATAGAAGAGATATCTCATAAATAAAAAAGAATCATGTCTCAACTATAATACATCTGATATCTGAATAATAAAAATGTCTCAACACGAATCAACTAAAAATCATACTAAGACACATTGCCTTTATAATATAAAAATAAAAATCTAATGTTTGGATAAAACTCAAAACTAGATGTGTGAACCCAGGGGCGTCACAATATACATGCATACATTCTTAATAATGGCATAACTCTCCTATTAAATTGTCCACTAATATTAACTTCTATTTTTTTGTAACCCCTCCACTAATCCAATATTAATGTTATCATAAAAAAATTTAAGATTGTAAGTTGTATTTGACATAATAACTGAGAATTGAATGCACACACATATAACAAACTAATAATATACGTTTCAATTTGCAAACAAAGTGTCAACTTAAAATGCTTACATGCATACATTCTTAATAATGGCATAACTCTCCTACTAATTGTCCACTAATATTAACTTCTACTTTTTGTAACCCCTCCACTTAAAACGCACATATGATAAAGTGATAATATACATTTCAATTTGCAAACAAACTGTTAACTTAAAATGTCATTAGTGCATGTATTCATGCATACTTGAAATGAGAGCTACATTTTTAATTATAGTTTTTATTTAAGTGGCAATTACATTTGACTGTTACGGAATCCAAAGAGCCTGCTTTTTTTTATTTATCATAATAGCACTTACTTGCAACCTATCTCAATTCACTCATTTGATGATTTAGATTTACACTCACCTCTTACAATCCTAACAGCATCCTATACTCACCCCATGGCTTTACTATGATATTATTTGGATGATACAAGCTCACCAGTGAAAACATTATCCTTTCAGAAGAGATACGACAGGGGGGGGGTGAAGACGATTGAGTTGTGCTGAGGAAGTACTTGAGCTTTACTCGGATTATACTTTTAATTGATGTGCTTGTAGATTGACGGCTATATGCAGATTGAGGATACGATTGATACAGGAAATGTGAATTAGGTCTTTTTTTTTTGGGGGGGGGGGGGTGGTTTAACCAACTTTCTTTCTATTTCTATAATTATTACTATGTACTTAATTGTGATTTGAGAGAAATATTGTATTATCCATGAACTTAGTAATATATTTTTTGCATTTACATTATAGATTAATAGAAGAGAGAGAAGGTGAAAGTGAGAATTTTATTTTGTTATAATGGATTAGCAAAAATAAAAAAATTAAAACTCGAATAGCATGACACACTTAGGGGCTGTTTGGTTCGTTTCCTTGATATAGAGAAATGCAATTCCATGTAAAGAAGCATAAGTTTTGAGTTTTCCAAACTTTTCCAAGAAATAGATTGTTTTGCTTTGGTTCGCACATAAAAAATGGTGGGAAACCAATGTATTTATTTTTCTTGTGTTTGGTTCGCATAGAAAAAAAAAGGAAAACTTTTGTAAACAAAGCAGAGAAGGAAAAAAATCTGACGTGGCAGAGTTTTAATCAATTTCACTTGGTTGGGGAAGGAAATCGGAGAGGGAAAAAAATTCAGCAGAGTTTTCCCTCTTCCATCCGAGCGAACCAAAGCGGCACAAAGAAATGGACGGAAACAAAAAATCTGACGTGGAGGGGTTTTGTGAGTTTTCCACCCCTTATAATAGCGAACCAAACAGCCTCTTAACATAAAAGTAAAGAACAAACTTGGATTTTTAGTCTTTTGGGTAAATTTTTTTTATATAATAAGTATATTATAACCTCCTTAATGTTAAAACTATATTCTAAATTTGCACATAAAACTACCAGTAGTTATTAAATACCATTCATTATCTTAAATTATAAAGTAAATAGAACTATGCGTTTTAGGATTAAAATTTTTTGTATCTTTTGGGTATTCCATGATTTGTCAATGTTCACAAGATAACCCTGAATTTTTTTCACAAACAACCATGGATTTTCATAATTTTCACAAAGACCATTGAAATTTCATATATTTATAGAAAAATACTAAAACTTCATAATTTTTTACAGATAAACCCCTATATAGTTCAAAATTTAAATCTTAAGAAGATTGGAAGAAGTATATGATCTAAATTGTAAGAAAATTACAAATAAGTCCTCAAATGTTGTTATAATTACATTCACAGAATCAGGAAGATTTGATTCTTGGCGAATTTTTGCAGTATCAACAACTGATTCCTTCTTTTTTTTTCTCTCTCGAAAAGAACAAATGATTCCTTACAAAAACTTTTTGATGAAAGAAAGATACCCTAGGGAAACTACTAGAGCATTAAAAATCCTTACCTGGCCAATGATATTTATCTAATTGCCCATTTTCAATGTTTGAGTTTGTTTATTAAAACTTGTCCATATTCTGCACGAAATCGCTTTAACTAAGGTCTAAAATATAAATAATAATCGAATTTGATACGTGTCTGCAAATGATATTTTCAGCACTACCTTATTAAGCGTAAGTACAGATGACTGATGCATAAATAATATGCTCTACAACCAAGCCTCGAGGCTGTTTTTGACATTTATCAAAGTGATTCTTTAAAAGAAATGGCAATTCATCAATTGTATTATTGTATTCAGATGACGGGTCTTTACATTACACAAAGGTTAAATTATTTTAAATGAGTGAGGCTCCAAGAACTTTAAGCATTTTGTAGTAAACTCCTAATAGCTTTTAAAATCAAACGAAGCCTCCAATAAATTTTGGAATTGCATAAAACCCCAATAAGATTTTGCTTTTTGTAGTTACCCATAAATTAGAACTAAAAATCAACAAAAATGCATATAGAAAGGTATTGGCGTTTTTGTATAATTTACCCAAAATATTGGGGTTTTTGCTAAAGTTAGTGCTATTTGAAAGTTATTGGGGCTTCATTACAAATTGTTGAAAGTTCTGGGGTTTAGTGTAATTTCTCTTACACAAATTGTTGGGCTTTTCATTTCAAAAATTCAATTTACTTTTCTTGTGACGTTTCACTTTCATTCATGATTTTATTCTCAACTATTAAGAGATCTCCCAAACATTATATGCTCAAATTTCTGATTCTATGACAAAGCGACTACAAAATTATGAGTTCCTTTTCCCTCTGCCAAATGTAGAAAATTCTCGCCAAATCATCCTCTTCATTGTCTAGCTTGATTTAGATCAACTTCGACAACAATCAAACAATCATCAGCACTGATAAGATAATTATTTAATTGATTCCTTGAACCAATCTTTGCACGGGTTATTATTTGAAGAATTTTTCTATATATGTTGCTTGACTACATCTACATCTCCAAGATCACGAAAAATCAGCATAACGTCTAAAAATTGAGCTGTGCAATGATAGTCAAGTTTAACACGTAGACATGCTTATAATTTTTAGTTCATTCCCAGTAACTTGAACAAGATTTCAAAAAAGGAGCAAAAGTTTTTTAGTGAGAAAATCACGAAAAGATCAGCACAATGTCAAGAAATTAAGCTCTGCAAGGATAAACAAGTTATTCACGAGAATATCTCTATAATTTTCGTCATAGCTTAGTAACTTGAAAATCGTTTTCATAAAGTATATAGTGGGTCTTGTTGGGATCTGATACCAATTGTTGTTGAAATCCGTGTCGAGGAACCAAACCAAACGCCGATCAAAGAGGGCCAAAACCAACCAAAATCAATGCACAAACAAAACATCAATTTTAACATGGTTCGGCAATTGTCTACGTCCACGGGGCAAGAAGGGGATAGAGTTTTCACTAAGGGGGGTTAGTCACCTAGAACATAAAACTGGAACTTGGATAATTTGTAGGATATAATTTTAAGGTGTTAGTCACATAGAATTAGAAAATGAAATATTTTTTTATAGTGTTAGTCAAGTAGAACTTTTGTAGAACTAGAACTGTATTATTTTTTTGGTGCGTTAGTTAAGTAGAATTCTACTAGAATTAGAATTGGGATAATTAGTCATAATTATCCCACTAATCTCACAAACAAAGCTCTTAATCTCTCCAAATAAATCCTAATCAAATAGCTCAGAAAATATCTCTTTTCTGTGCTCCAAATATTCCAAACTCTTGCCTTAAGAAACCCTAGAACGTGTATTGGTATTTATACAAACACCAAAATCAAATAAGAACAGGAAACCAAGACTGGGCCTGACCCGTTACGTGGTCGACCACCACGGTCGACCGTGACAAACAAACAGAACCTGAAAACTCCTACAGGGTCTGGCAGTCGACCGTGGCGGTCGACCGCGACAAACGACAGAGCCCAAAAATATCCTACAGGGTCTCGCGGTCGACCGCGCCAAATCGTTCGCGGTCGACCGGCCTTGCGTCGCGATCGACCGTGCAGCTCCAAAACAGTTCCCTGTGGTCTTCCAACACCTTTTCTCCACCAAACTTCTCGCGGTTTCTTCAATTCTCCACCTCGGCGAAGTTTCTACCAAAATTGAGCCGACGCCAACCAAGTCAAATGCCTCACTTGCTGCTTCTTAATCCTCAACAAGTCAAGACCCAAATGGGAGTGCGACCACTTACCCAAACGTCGGAATCTATTCGGCTGCATCACAAAGACTGCCTACGTATCCTCTTGCCCAAGGAATCAAGCATTCACGTAGTTCACCCAAACGGCCTCCAAAGGCCCTCAATCAAATAGAAAAGTCTGCAACTCCTCCCTAATATCGCCAACAGATCTGCAACTAATAGCGGCCCCAAATTGATACAAATCAAACACCTCCATCTGAGGTGAACCAATGATCGTATCCAAATCATGTCCACCAGCTGCAACCGAATAAAAAATCAATCCATAATCTGCATCCGAAATCAAATGATCCCCAACCTGTGCCACCTCAGCTGGAATCCCAAATGACGCAATATGATCTGGAGTATGTGGAATAAGTTTCACCCAACGTGAAGTAGCATCACCCTCCATCTGCTGTGATATCCAAATGACCTGATCAACACTCTCCATCTGCTGAGAGTCAAAAGTGACATTCCTATCAGAAGCTCCCAAACGATAATCAAATGAGCCTTCGAATCCCAAACGCGCAATCGGATCAAATCTCACAATCTCGATGTGACTAAATGTTGGGTAACCAAATATCCGACGCCAACCAAAATCTGAAGCAGCTCCACCAGATCCAATAACTCCTAATGCAGTAGCCGGCGATCTATGACTAAGATGACCCAAATATGTCAAAACTCCAGAACCAGAACCAATGCTCGACAACCAACGCCGATCCTCCTCCAGAAAGGAACGACCCATCGAAACTGTCATCTCATCTCGTCGCCCCAAAGTCTCCACATCAATGAAGTGTTTCAAGTTGCCATAAGCCCAGCACAAACGCAAGAAAGGACCCCTTCCATAGCTAGAACAACGAGTTACCTTTCTGCCAATACACTTCTTCCAATTGTTGTTGACTTCTAGGACTTTACACCAACGAAAACTGGTCGCAACCTAATATTGCTTAGAATAATCACCAACTGCGGAAACTACAAAACGATTACCTCCCAATGATGCCTCCTTAGAAGGCCCCCAAATGCCTGACTGAACACCTCCTAAAAGACCCCTCGCTCGATGGATAGAAGTGCTAAACTCCACCACGGTCTTGCTTATCCCAATGTGCTCAAAGGACTTCCATCTGTAGGTCAAAGCACTCCTTAATAACCTATGCACGGCATCACCAATCATATATCCCAGCACCAAACAATGCCACAGTCTAGCCAAAGAAGTCGTCAGTGCTTTATCAATCACCGTGCTCCCAAGCAAATAGTATAAGTTACTCCTTCTGACGCCCTTCATCACAATCATGGACCCAAATGTAACCTTCAAACGTGCATCCGCCAAGGTCACACTATAGCCTGCTGCCTCCAAAGCTCCAAGTGAAATGATGTTCTTCTTCAACTGAGGAACGAACCTCACTCTAACCAACTCCCGAATCACTCTGTCACTCATCCTGATCTGAATGGTGCTAATACCACCAATAGGGCATTCATGATCATTACCCATGAGTACGAAATCCTCTCTTTCTAACTCCTGAAAGCTGGAGAACCAATCCCTCCAAGGGTAAATGTGGTATGTAGCACTCGAGTCCAACATCCACTCTGTAGAGTAGGCAACACAAACTAACGGCAGTGCAGATAATGAGTAGCCCGAAAAATCCGAATCTGAATCGTTGCTACTAGCCTTGACAACATTCACCTCTGAAGGCTGAATAGCTTTCCCCTTATTCTTCCCGGCTTGATCATTTAACTTTGGGCATTCAGCTTTCCAATGTCTATCTTCTTTACAAAAAGCATACTGATTCCTACGAATTCCAAGATGTGCCCCTCTAGTCTATGACCTTCTACCTCGGTTTGGACCTTTTGCTCTTACAACCAATGCCCTCCGCTACCGACTTAATAGAAGTCTCCTTGTCCTTTTTCCTAAGTTGGTAATTCACTAATGCAGCGGTGACCTCACTATATGAAAGAGATGCCTTACCATTAATAAGAGTAAGGACAAACGTCTCATATTTCTCGTCGGGCAAGGAACTCAACAATAGCAACGCCTTGTCCTCATCTTTAACAATGACATCTACATTCGCCAAATCTGCAAGAAGCTTCGTGTAGTGGTTCATGTGATCACTAATGGATGTCCCCTTCTTCAATTGGAAGCGATAAAGTCTCCTCTTTAAATGCAAGCGGTTTTCGATGCTCTTCGTCAAGTACTTGCTCTCTAGGACTTCCCAAATCTTCTTAGCTGAAGTCTCATTCATCACATTATATTTTAGATCTTGAGTGAGACAAGACCTAATCACACCACACGCTGTCCCATTCATCTTTTTTCAAACCTTCTCATCAATGTCGTCCGATTTCCCATCCAACTCCAACGTATCTTCCAAATTCTGCGCATTGAGCGCATCCAAGACTTCGCATCGCCAAAGTCCAAAATTGTTAGTGCCATTGAACTTCTCCACGTCAATCTTCATCGAGTGGATACTCAAACTTTGGACAGTCTTCACACCTGAAGAACCACCCTCAACTCCCTCTTTCTCAGCCATAATCCTCAACACACCAACAACCAGTGCGGAAACAAACAAAGAATAGATCCAAAACTGAGAAAAGAAAGAAGCTTTACCAAAAAAGATCCCACCTTTCTCACCAACTAAAACCCTAGACGAGCTTCCCAAATCGATCTACTCCTCCAAATAGCCTAAGCGTAGCCCGAGCTCTGATACTAATTGTTGGGATCTGATACCAATTGTTGTTGAAAACCGTGTCGAGGAACCAAACCAAACACCGATCAAAGAGGGCCAAAACCAACCAAAATCAATGCACAAACAAAACACCAATTTTAACATGGTTCGGCAATTGCCTACGTCCACGGGGCAAGAAGGGGATGATGTTTTCACTAATAGAGAAGAAGAGTACAACTTGAGATTACAAATCACTCGAAGGAACAAACTAATCTCACGAACAAAGCTCTTAATCTCTCCAAATAAACTCTAATCAAATAGCTCAGAAAATACCTCTTTTCTATGCTCCAAATATCCCAAACTCTTGCGTTAAGAAACCCTAGAACGTATATTGGTATTTATACAATCACCAAAACCAAATAAGAACAGGAAACCAAGACTGGGCCTGACCCGTTACGCGGTCGACCGCCACGGTCGACCGCGACCAACAAACAGAACCTGGAAACTCCTACAGGGTTTGGCGGTTGACCGCGACAAACGACAGAGCCCAAAAATGTCCTACAAGGTCTCGCGGTCGACCGCGCCAAATCCAGACTCCTCCAGAGTCTGTGCACGTTAGCGGTCGACCGGCCTTGCGCCGCGGTCGACCTTGCAGCTCCAAAACAGTTCCTTGTGGTCTTCCAACACCTATTCTTCACCAAACTTCTCGCGGTTTCTTCAGGTCTAAAATGAAAAATCAAGATATAGCAGAAAGATAAGATCATCAAATATTAGCATAAAAGTCCAAAAATTCAGCTCTCAACAAGACTACTAGATTTTGTAGTCGTAAAAGACTCCAAAAACAAAAGAGAAAAATGTAAAGACATGTTTGACAACTTAGTTACATTGGCTCAGTGGAGCAATACCCCAGCTTAAATCTTGATACTAATTTGGCACAAAAAAAAAAGAAAGCAAAACTACACCAAGATTTAAATTAGTTTTGTTAAGTTAGTTTTATTAAGTTAAATTTTGACCCTGAACTTATTTTTGTTTATAATCAACCTTCTTTCATTCAAGAACTAATTTTAGCCAAAGCTAGTTTAAGGAAGGAGTGGCCAAACTGATATAAAAGACTCTTTTGATAATCAATTTTCCAAAGCATTGCATGTATCAAGACATCTTCAACATCCAACTAGCCGGGAATATTCACAAGACTTAATTCACATCAAACATGATCTAGAACACAAGATTTGAATCAAAGAAAAAGAAACTTTGAATCAAGAACTTTTACAGGGAAGCAATTGAATTTCATCAACATGAGGACTAAAGTCATGCAGCATCTCGATCATAGAAGATCAAAACATGGGCTAAAGCCTAGATCAAAGTCAACCCGCGCTCAGCTATCAACACGTTAGCCCTAAAGTTTTGAATTCTCCACCATTGATTATGTGGGCAAAAGAGAGTAACTAGCTCCCCATATAAATTACGACATGTGTTTATGCGCCATAAGACTTTAGGGTATTAATGGGTCGGCAAAGATTTTATGTGAAACCCTATGTTTGCCGGATCATACCAATCTCGTGGCACCCACAAGATCATCTTGTGGTTAACCAACCACACACATGTCCTGATGCGCCCTGTAGATAGGGAGAGATGCTTGAGACATCAACATCCGAGTTCTATGGACATGTTGAACCAGTAACCAGTCTTTAATCGGCCTGTTGGGGGCCGATATTCCCACCTCGCCGCGGAAGCGAATCACCTCGAGAGGAAATCCTGTCTTTTGTTTTCACAAAAAACAAACCAATCTCAATGTTCCAGTTTCAATATGAAACAAGAACAGAAGTGAATATCTCAGCGATGTGAGATATACACTGTTCCCAATATCAGATCTAGGTCTGAATATCGAGGGAACCAACGAACACAAGCAATAAACAACATTACAATAAGTGAGATACGAGATTTACGTGGTTCGGAAAACTTGCCTGCGTCCACGGGGAGGGGTGAAGGGAGATACCACTATGATGGAGAACACCAACGACTTGTACAACCCACAAACTCGTCCCAATGAGATGAGGCTTCGATTTTACCCAAGAAAGACGGTCTCTTTCTTGTACAATCCCTCTAAGTTCTCTCTTTCTTTCTCTCCTCAAGATCTTACCTTTTCAGATCTGAAAAACTCTCCTTTTCTCTGAAAAACCGCCGTGCAAAACCCTAGGAACGAAGTTCCTATTTATACCAAAGAAAACAGGGTCAAAACCGATCTGAAAAAAGCCCAAAACCCGCTCTTGAGTGAACAGTACGCCGAGACACTGTTCACGGTCTCGGGTGAACAGTGCCAAAACATTGTTCACTATTTCGCACTGCTCACGTTCACACGACTAAACCTAGCTAGGATGAATGCCTAATCATTGCCTTTAATGGAGTTTTATTTGACCGTGGGCGTATCAAAAGAATCATAAGGAAAAATTAGGACGTGACACATGTTATACTATCAATTTTATGAGTACATAGTACTTATTGTATTTAGAGAACAACACAAACAATGAAAATCAGCATAAAAATAGGTAAAACATCAATATATATAAATAAAATATTGGATCGATAAGAGCAATATAAAAAACTATATCGGGACACATTATCATCACTTTCCTCTTTATAATTTGTATGTGATTGTTCTATGAGAAAGTATCTACCTAATAGTTCTAGTCTATCTTTCGTTAAAGGTACATCGAAGAAACATCAATCAGATCGATATAGATAATATTTTCCTCTCTATGTAATTTTTGTATTTCAGAGGTGTGTAGCTCATAGTCTACATGTTGCTTGGGACCTGCCAAGTGGCGCTCAGGTGAAGGGAAAAATAAATGCAGTTTCCTAGGCGGAGGATGGCGACGAGAATAAAAGTTCATTAGCATACGAAGAAAATAAATGAAAGCTCAAGGTGCACAAAAGAACAATTAAATTTGTCTTTTGACTTTGAGCAGAATAAGCAAAATTGATACTTGAAGGATAGAGAGTTTTAGATCATGCCATGGCTGAAAAATTCTTCATAACTGTACATAGTTAAAAGTATTAAGGGGCTGTTTGGTTGTTGTTGGTAAAGTTGTGTATTTATGACACAACTGAAAGTTGTTGTCCACTTCATCAATTTCACTTCTATACTTTTCTTTGTTTGTTTTTGATTCCATTGGAATCAATTGCTTGTTTGGTTTGCAAATGTAACTTTAATTGTTTATTTGGAAAGTGTAAAAAGTGGTCCCTACTCAAATGATCATATTGGTTGGAAATATTTTTTATTATTTTTTCCTGACTTCAATGTCAGCTTTCTCCTAAAATCATGTTTTTTTTTATGAAATCACTTTACAAGCCACATCAGCATATGAAATCACTTTACACTATTTTCACAACTACAAACAAACAATTGAAAGTGATGAAAGCTGACATTGGGACCTACTTTTTTATACTTTCCATCCTTTTACATGATAAAAACATACAACCAAACAGCCCCTAAGAAATCAACACCTCTTTTTAAGAATTCTTCTAGAAGATTCTCTAATGCTCTCACTCTTCAAGGAGAGTTCTTTATCTAGAATTCTCTCCAAGTTTCTCCCTTACTCACTAGTAAAAAAAAAGGTTCATCCCCAATAGGTGGATTGGATCATTAGGGCAGATTATACTAGCCCAACGGTTCAAACCTTTGGGGCAAAGCTATGTTCACTGATTATATTGGAAGGAATCCCCCCCCCCCAACCCTTTAATTTTTTTTAGCAAAAATAAAAAGCCATAGAGATAGAGGTTTCGCCCCTCTAATGCCATGTTCTCTCTCTCTCTCTCTCTCTCTCTCTCTCTCTCTCTCTTTTCTCTGCTCCCATCTCTCACTTGAAAAACCTTTCAAACGCCTCCTCCCCCCTACCCCCCCCAAACTCGGAACTCACCATCGGAGGATTGTCGTTGCCGTCAGAGGATGTCGCCGCCATCGGAGCTAGTCCATCCTGCAGTTTGCCATCAGATCTCCCTCAAAAACCCCGTAATTCCTCTGCCTCCTCTCTCTCCTCAAAACTCTAACCCTAATTTCTACTCCCAAAATTGGATCTCACTGCCTTTCTTGCTCCTCATTTTCGCTGACCTCCTGACTTGTAAATCCTCTACCTCAAAACCTTAACCGTAATTGAGGTATTTTCAGAAATTAGATATGGTTATCCCAAAGATTACTCTAGCTTAATTTGGTTATAAACATCCGAGAAATAATTACTCTTCTTAATTTTACATTTCTAATGCTTGTGCCACTTTTTTCTTGTGTCTACTTTCAATTTCTCTCATGATATCTCAATAAAGGAAACCTAGAAGAAGCTCGAATGAATAATGTCTGATCCCTAGAAGAAGCCTTATACAATCTAATCACAAAATTTAATCATGCTACAGTGTCATTCTGAAATTTTAGATTTATAATTGTTGTTCTTATGATTTCTATGATCTTTTGAGTGCATTTGAGAATCTAGAAAAGAAATGTAGTTTCACCAATGAAAATATAATTTGATTTAGTTTTTTTTTTTGAATATATGTAACTGTTGTGTGACTTGAGAAACATAATCTTTTTGAAATATAGGAGTATTTTGTCAAACGTATTTTGCCGATTATGCATCTCCCAGTATCCCATATACTTGAAAGGGAAATTGATGGTATAGTTTTCTAGATATTGCTTAGCTTTTAGAGAACCTGACAATTAAGAACTTGGTTAATATATTGTGGCCGAGCATACTCATTCTATGGACAAAGTGCTCACCATCTCCTTTTCTGTTTCTGCTTTTTAAACTATTTCATGAGTCCAGTGAGATTTGCATTGTCACATATATATAAATAATTGCCTATCTAATTCTCTATCACCATACAAAAGTCTCTACATAAAACTTCATTGCCAATGCCTCTCTTTTCTCTCTTTCCTTACTCTCTTGGGGAAAAGTTTCATGGGGACTAAAAGATCTTCAACTCTACTCTTTGTTCTTGTGACTGAAGAATTACAAGAAAACAACAAAGAAATCAGCCAAGCAGACTGGCGGTCGACCGCCGCGGTCGACCGCGAACGTGCATG
>NC_033797.1:80907878-80967600 GCF_001876935.1 Asparagus officinalis | reverse complement strand
ACCGAGGATGACTGTAGGATTTTCTGCTCTCGGGTTTGATGATTCGGTTGACCGGTGCGGTCGACCGCGAGACCTGCGCGGTCGACCGCCGCGGTCGACCGTCGATGTTCTGGGCTGGGCTTTCTAGAGTTTGACCCGTTTCGTTTCTGAGTTGTATATAACTCAAAACCTGATTGTTTAGGGTTAAACAAGGACGAATTTGAGCAGTCTTTGAGAGAGAATTGTTGCATCCAATTGTGGGAGAGTTGAGAGAGATCAAGAGCTTTGTTTTAGGGTTTGATCTGAGAGATTTGTAACTCTACTTGTATTATCTGATTTCAAATAGTAAGAACTCCCTCCCCCTTGCCCCGTGGACGTAGGCAACTTGCCGAACCACGTAAATTGTTTGTTCTTGCTCTGGTTGTGTTTGCATATTAGTTGTGTTTTAGTTCGAGTTATTGTTAGTGTTGCACAAGAAAAGCTTCCGCCGCGCACAACAATTGGTATCAGAGCTAGATCTACAGCATGGGAGATGCAAGCACGTCAGGTTCGTCTCTTACAAAGGCGATACAGAGTCTGAGCATCAATAACACAAAGATTGATGTTCTGAAGTTCGACGACAAGATCAATTTTGGATTGTGGAGGTGTCAGGTGATGGATGCCTTGGATGCACAGAATTTGGAGGAGACTCTTGAGTTAAAAGAGAAACCCGCTGAGTTGGAGGATAAGGTTTGGAGGAAGATGAACAGTAGAGCTTGTGGTGTTATTAGGTCATGCTTGACGTCGGATCTTATTTACGATGTTATGAACGAGACGTTGGCGAAGAAGATGTGGGAAACACTCAATGAGAAATATCTTATGAAGAGCATTGAGAATCAGCTTCACTTGAAGAAGAGATTTTACCAGTTCAAGATGAAGAGAGGGGTTTCCATCAGGTAGCATGTCAACAACTTCACTAAGCTACTTTCAGATATGGCCAATGTTGATATTATAGTTGAGGATGAAGACAAGATAATACTATTGTTTTCGCTGAAAGTTGCATTCATTGCTGAATTCATTATAATATTAATTGTTTACAAAAGAATTCAAGTTTTCAACAAAAGAAAATAAAAGGTTACAACTTTCTCAAAAATAACACAAGATCCGTTCGTCGTTTCTTGCTTGCGTGGGTCTTTAGCCGGTGACGGGGACGTCGATATCCGTGGACTACCTGACAATCAGATCAGATCCAGAACTCCGTTGATACGCGAAGGAATCTAGAAGCAGAAGCGCTTATCTCGACAACGGCGAGATAATTGCTCTTCTTAAGATTATCACAATGGGATAATCCTAAGGATCGGACACGGGTGATGCAGATCTGAAGAATCTCTCTCTCTTGCGTTGACGAACTCGATCAATCTTCAGTCCGGCAGGGCTTCGCCAATTCTCCAAAATTTCAGATCTGAAAAAATGAGGTTCCCGGGGCTGTATTTATAGGCTCCAAGGAAGTCTGGACGGTTAAAACCGCATAACGGCTCATTCGGGCTGAGATACCTTGGGGTGTCTCGCTTGTGCCGAGACACCTCGGGGTGTCTCAGCTCAGGCTGAGACGCTTTTCTCCGCACATTCGTCCGTTTTTGCCGTAATTTCTTCGTCCAAACTCTGATTTGAGTGATTCAAAGTACGTTGGAAAGCTGACGAGGAGTTCTATAAGCTCTGATGATTAGATCATTGTGGATTAAGCTGGGATAGGAGCATCGCTTCGCCTTTTGTAAGCGACGCGGGGCTCCCGATCAATTCGTACCCTCATTATTCTGAAACTCCGTTACTTCACGTAGTTTGTCAATCCACTTTAAGCGTTCGTCGATGTCAATCAAACTTCTGTGAACCGGATAGTGACGTTCGTCGTCTTTTCTTAGCGCTGAGCTGTTCGTGGAGACCTATAGGTAATTTTCGATGCCTACAGATACCCCCTCCAAAGCGTTCCAGACTCGTTTCTTTTATAGAAGAGGCTGGAATACTTTGGATGTGATTGGTCCAGCCTTCGATCGGTGTAAAGGACCTTTAATTAGCTTCAACTCTTGGCTCCTTCGATTTTGACCTAGGGTTACGCATTGATTGGTGTTGACCTAGGGTTACGCATTGACCAGCATTGACCTAGGGTTTCGGATCGCCTGACATTAACTTTTGGTCGCAACGCGTTGATTGGCGTTGACCTAGGTTACGCGTTGATCGGCGTTGACCTTAGGGTTTCGAATCGCCCAACATTGACTTTTGGTCGCAACGCGTTGACCGGCGTTGACCTAGGATCACGTGTTGTCTGACGCTGACCTTAGGGTTTTGAACGTCGCACGTTGACTTTTGGTTGCAACGCGTTGACTGACGTTGACCTAGGGTTACGCGTTGATCGGCGTTGACCTTAGGGTTTTGAACGTCGCATGTTGACTTTTGGTCGCAACGTGTTGACTGGCGTTGACCTAGGGTCACGTGTTGACCGGCGCTGACCTTAGGGTTTTGAACGTCGCACGTTGACTTTTAGTTGCAACGTGTTGACTGACGTTGACCTAGGGTTATGCATTGACCGGCGTTGACCTTAGGGTTTTGAACGTCGCATGTTGACTTTTGATTGTAACGTGTTGACTGGCATTGACCTAGGGTTACGCGTTGACCGACATTGACTTTAGGGTTTCGAATCACCCAATGTTGACTTTTGGTCACAACGCGTTGACCGGCGTTGACCTAGGGTCACACGTTGACCGACACAGACCTTAGGGTTTTGAATGTCGCACGTTGACTTTTGGTTGCAACTCGTTGACTGACGTTGACCTAGGGTTATGCGTTGACCGGAGTTGACCTTAGGGTTTTGAATCGCCCGACGTTGATTGGTGTTGGTTTTTTTATCGAAATATCCAATAACCAACGAACATGGGTGAAATTCAGGTTTGAAAAGAACATCCGGGGACTCGAACTGGGCTGAGACACCTGTGGGTGTCTCAACCTTGGCCGAGACACCTTGGTTCAAAAACCGAGACACTTGTCTCTCTTTTTTTCTTTCTTTTGTTTTCTTTTGTATTATGTACTTTCCCCTCTTTCAAATTTTCAAAAGAGAGTCCTTTTCCCCCCTAAACTCTATCTTCTTCCTCCTCTTATCCAAATACCATTGTTCTCCTCCTTTAAGAACTCAAAACCCATTAGAACTCTCCTCTTTAAAACCTCTCCACCCTCTCATAAATTCGGATTTTTCGTGTTCTTCTCTTGGCCGAAAATATCCTCTCCTCAAGGCTAGGCTTTTTTCTTCATCTTCAAGCTCAAAGGAGGCTTCTTGATTTGGGTAAGTTCTCCTTCAAAACTCTCTCCTTTTTTAAGAAAGATTGCAACTTTATGCTTGTAATGGGAGCATGACATGAATTTATATGCCAAGATCATAGCTTTTTGTTCCCATGAGTTGAGTTTTGTGAAAAAGATAGGGTCTTGATGATGGATCGTGTGTATGGACAAAGATTTGGGGGGTTTTATGCAAAAACAACACTATGGCCAAAATTTGAGGGGCTTTTGTGCAAAAGTGGACTAAAATTTGAGGACTTTTGTGCAAAAGTGGACTGAAGTTTAGGACTAAAATTTCACACTTATTTGGCCAAACTTTGAGGGGTGTTTTCATGCAAAAGAATCAACATTGTTGAGGGGTTTAATTGCAAAAAGCAACCATATATTGTAGAGGCGTTTATTTGCAAAAAGGGCTAAAATTTTATGGCTAAAATTTCCAAAGTTTAGACCACAAATCCATGACTAAGAATTTGAGAGGAGTATGTGCAAACCAAACCAAAATTTGTAGGGGTTTATTTGCAAAATTTGCCAAATTTGATATAAGGGTTTATTTGCAAAATTAACCTAGATTGTGAGATATCGGGGATGTTAGATGAACAAACACGATGATCATGATCCAATTCGAGTGTGTCCTTGACTAAAATTTAGCCTTGAACACGAGGGGTATTTTGGGTATTTCACCAAAAATTTCATCAAGAGGGTTTACACTGCAATATGAGCTCCTTGTTTGCATGCATAAAACTCATAGGTTTAATTAGACTTCAACTATAAAATCCTATTTATTTTATAGAATTTTAGTTAAAGTCCTTAATTTCCCTTTTAACTCTCGGACGTTCAGATTTATGATTGTACCTGACCCGTCAATTTTCATTGCAGGTTCTCCATGTCTCCACGCAGACCGCAATTTCATAGGAGTTGCTCCTTTTCACAGCATAGCGAGAGGGAGGCTCCCGCGGCATCCTCCTCCGCGGCTTTCTCTTTCGGGGGTGAGCATGTGTGCTTTCTGTATCCCCGATTGATCCCTTCGCGGGTCATTCGGGAAGAACCGACATCCTCCTTCACGGGGATCGAGGTTTCAGGAAATTCGTGGTTCTGTTATACCCTTGACTGACCCCTTCGCGGGTCATTCGGGAAGAGCCGACATCCTCCTTCGTGGGGATCGAGGTTTCAGACTTCGCGGTTCTGCTATATCCTCGTTTGGCCCCTTCGCGGGTCATTCGGGAAGAGCCGACATCCTCCTTCGCGGGGATCGAGGTTTCAGACTTATTTTGCTTGGCCAATTCAAGTCTTCCGACATATTGGGGCGATTTCGTGTTGTCTTACACTATGTAGGTCGGGGTATGTTACCACGTCGTTTACGTGATAATGCATACCACCTTTCTAGTGTAGGACACTCAAAATCGTCTAGCCAATTGCCCAGTGGAAGATCCTATCTTGCTCTCTTGTGAGATGGATTTAATCCTTGTATAATTCATGGATAATTTTCTGACTCTATCCTTGTTTTGTTGCAGTTGAATTCCCTGCGAATAGCCTTCCCCCTCATGCTACTACTGGTTGTAGTGGGGAGATTTTCTCTTCTATTGCTGATAGGCAGGCTATTGGTCCACTTCCTCAGTTTGATAGGAGTTGTTCCGATGAGTCATGCCGTTTGATACGAGATGGGGTCGCCGTTCATTACGCCAGTTGATAGCTGATGCTCCTTTTACCGCAGACTCCATTTCCACTCAGGCTTTAGAGAGGCCCGGTTATATGTTTGGAGATTCCGTTGAGGATCCGACTAGGTTGACTTTTGCTGATGAGCATTGGTTGAATAATGATGAAGGAGCTTTTCTTTATATTCCTTCCATTCCCCGTCAGCATTCCTTTTCTCATTTGGAGGGGCAGGCTGTACAGCGACGGATGTCTTGAAATCTCACAGATGATGGCGACCGAGTTCATTATGGATATATCTCCCACCATAAGACTCCAGGCTCCGATGGGCATAATTATATTCGTGGTCTTCGACCGGGGATTCTGGGTCTTGATACCGCACCCCCAGATGAGGTATCAGCAGCTGCTCCTACTGTGAGGAATCGTTTGGCTAAGCTTGGGAGGAAGTTACCTCCACCAGATTTCAGATGTTTTGGTTGGGTTTACTCACAACCCAAGGGATGGTGGACTCGTATGACTAGTTACGTCTTGGGACGTTGGGAGGGTGATCTGAGAAGCAGCGGGTTGTATGCACCTATACGAGCCACCATGTATGGATTCCCGGTCAGCTGTCGCCACTTTCTAGAATTATTAGAAACATATGTCCCTGATAGTAACACCTTCCTGACTTACGGTGGAGAGTTAGGGTTAGCTTTGCATGAGATGCACAAAGTTTCTTGCCTTCCGATGGGGGATTGTCCGTACCAGGAGTACTTTCCCTCGAACATGCAATTGGAGTGGATGAAGAAGGATTCACCCGATATGTACGACACGATTTGGGATCTTACGTGTCACTATTAAACATCTCTAATCAATGTGACCACTCAGGCGAAGAGGAAGAGACAGATCAGCTTGAAGCAGTTCGCCGTTTATTTATTCCAGCATTTGGAGGGTGGTCCTAGCGAAACTATTCGTGAGTTAGACATTTTGACACCTTCTGCCATTAATGAGTTGATGGAAAAGGCCGAAGCTTGCTCCTATACTACTGCCGGTGTTGAGGGAGCTTTTTCTACAGGGACCAAGTTTCGGACATTTCTTGGCCATGCACATAAGTCTATTCAGCCCAGGACTCTGTTAGCAGGCTATCTTGCCATCTGGTTGAAGAAGTGCACCGTTCCATATCAGTTTTCTGATGCCTTACCTCTTGAGGCGCTCTTCCCTGCCGTTCAACTAGCTTACGGGAGGGAGCTTTCTCTGCTTCCGGCGATGGTTGCTGGGATCCATTGTGGGCTTAGGTATTTGGTCGATGGTTTTACACAGGTGGGTTCTGAACCGTCGACTGAGCTTATTTCTGTAAAGGTCGAGATTCCGTATACATACCTGATGGCGTGGCTCGTTCTTCATCGTCCTGATTTGATGTCGGCGCCTAGTACTGCTGATGTCTCCGTTCCTTTTGTGCAGCTGTTGGAAAGGAGTAAATGGTTCAGGAAGACGTTCACTGATGTACAGCGAGAGCTCCAAGTTCGTAAGAGCTGGGAGTTCTTCAAGTGTTTTACTCGCTTCTCGGGCCGTTATGATGATGTGTTGATTGATGAGGAGAAACCCAGGACTGGTCGGACTTCTCTTGACATTAGTTGTTTCCGTTGGTTGGTAAACATTCGCGTTGGATATCTTGTTCTACGGGTGAAGAATCATTATCACATAGCTCCTTATCTTCCGTGCCACTTCGCTCGCCAGTTCGGGTACGACCAACTGTATGTTGGGAATCCGAGCCGTGGTTTGACGACTGAGGGGGGCTTATTGACGGCGTTCGAGCATGGCTTTGGACTATGGTGGGCTGTACTAGAGCCTTCTTCTCTCTTCCTTCATCTAAGCGCAAATCGTTGCTTACTTTTCTCAGCTACAAGTGGTTCCTTTATGCCAATGAGTTTATAGGCGTGAGGAGTCTTTCAGAGTTGGAGGCTGAGCACTTGGTTCAAATCACTATCAAGGCTGCTCGTAAGGCCGAGCTTTCGAAGAAGCAGGGGAAAAGGCCTGCCAAACCCTCCCTTTTGAGCAGAGACAAGATGGAGGATGATGAAGAGCTCCTTCCTACTGACGATGAGGATGAGACTTCTGAGGAAGAATATGTGGACATAGATACTGACAAGGAAGAACCTAATGCAGGTTTGTCAGACTCTTTCTTTTCAGAATTAACTGATCTGGCCTTCTTTCGTTGGCATCAACGTCATATCCTTTCTAGATCTCAATTGGCTTTTCAAAAACCAGAGTGAAAGGTCTTATTCACTTATCCTAACAAGATGACTCTTATCACCCCAGGTAGAATGGTTGACGTGCACGAGTCGCTTGCTTCTCGCTATGCGAGGTCTCGGCCTAGTGGCAAAGCTCTCGCACAGGTTGAGATGCGTACTAAGTTCATGCATGAACGACCTGTTGGTTCTGTAAGAGTTCGTACTCCGAAACGGAAGAAGATCGCTCATAAACCGCATACTGGTCGGCGCACTCACAGAGCAGAGTTAGGAGGCACCATTGGCGGGGAAGAGGGTAATACCCTATTGTCTTTATTGCTTTAAGATGATTCACCTTTTGGATTCGTTGACCTTAATCATGTTCTATGTTTCAGGAAACTATGACGAAGGTGAACTTCCACAAGATTCTGTGTTCCCTGATCCTAGCCATTTGGATAGCTTCGTGCAGCAGATGTGTGATGCTATTCATGATGAGCCTACGGATGTTGAAACAAATAGGGATGTTGACCAGGTTGATAGCGTCGAGCCGACGGTTATATGCTCAGGTATTTTTAACTCCGGTAATATCCTATTCGAGCAGCGATTGAAAGAGTTAGGGAATTCAAGATTTACTCCTCCTTTAATTATTTCCGCGCTTCATTTTCTTTTAGATAAATCGAAGAATCCAGGCACGGATCTCGGAGCAAAAGAATCTTCCACCCCTACTGCAGGTAAATCTGAGCTCTTCCCTCTTTTCCGTCTTCTGTATATATCCAACCCTTAAATTCTTGCGCAGGACCTTTGTTAGAGAAACCAGTCGAGGACGAGGCCTTCCATGATATGGGTTTTGAAGAACATGCGTATGTCTCAGCACCGAGTTTCTCAGGATCTGACATTAGATTGTTAGTTGACATGTTGGCGGAGCAGGTCACCAGAGGGATGGCAGGACCACCCCTTGAGAGTGATTCGTCTGCAGGTATATATATGATTCTCTCATTTTGTCAAATTTTTTTTATCTGACTAACAAAGAATTATAATCACAGGACCAATCACTGGGATTGATTCAGTTATGATTCCCGGCATCTCTAGTTTACCTGAGGGTAATGGACCCGCAGGTATGCATATAATCTCCGTCATCGTGATTCTTTTCATTTGCCTGAATTTCTACTTGACTAATAAAGGAGTGTGATTATAGGACCAGCTGTTATGACTGATACGACTACAGTCTTCAGCGTTGCTAGCTTGCCTAACGGTGGTGTCTCTCCTCCACAGCCGAGAGGCATTACAGATTTACCTAGAGAGGTTGATATACCCTCAACGACCACATCTGCTGTCATTTCGGAGCCTGTTGAGACTAGACTGACAGAACCGATTGTAGGACCTCAGTCTACAGGAATCTCTATTGGTATTGGTATGCTTTGAATTCGCTTTAAATTTCTTATCATGTTTGAGAATCTCTTACCTTTCCGTATTATTGCTTGTAGGATCTCAATCATCTCTATATGAGCGTGTCCTCGCCCTTCTGGCTGATTCCGATCCCAACAAAGACATTTTCCACACGGATCTTGGTTTTTTTGTCCTCTTTTTTGACGGCATGATCGAGAAACTTCTTCATCAAGGATATTGTTTTGACCAGTTCAGACGTTCCCTTTCTCGCTACATGACGATGATCAGAGAAGAGGGATATCCAGAGTTGGCTGATTCTCTCACTGCCGACTTTGTTGTTCTGGAGTCTGAAATCCGAGAGTTGGAGGAGTTAAAGGCTAATGGAGCTTCTTCCTTCGTATCTTCTCAGTTGGAGCATAGACTGGCACAGTGGCGCGACCTGAGATCTTCCATTGGCAGTGAGCTTCAGTCACATGAGAATTCTATTGTGCAGCTGATGGCTACTCTTGCGAGAAAGGATACGGATAGAGCCGAATTACTCAGTTCTTTGGATTCCAACCGTGAAGAAGTAGATAGGTTGAAGAAGGCCTTGAAGTATGCCGAGGAGTCCGGTGCTATCATCGCGGAAGATCTGGCTAGATTAGAGAACTCTCGTGAACAGGCACTTGAGAGACTAGGATCTACGCAGGAGAGATTGATGAAGCTGAAGAATGAAGCCGTGAAGATACTTGAGAGACTAGGATCTACGCAGGAGAGATTGATGAAGCTGAAGAATGAAGCCGTGAAGATCTTGAGTAATTCCGAAGAATCCGTCCGAGCTGATCTGCAGGCAGAACTTGAGCAGAGTTATGCAGATAGGCTTTCTAAGTTAGAATTTCATATTCTTGATCGCCGACTGCGTTCGGACCGATGAACTTTTTATTGTATGCTTTGACTTGATCTGTTAGTAGAGACCCAGTATTTGATTTAATTATGTTCATCTTTTACCATAATGCTTATAGGATTTTTAGCAAACCCTCAGCCATCAACGGGTTTGATGTGCCTTTACCGATTACCGTTTGAATCGGGCTAGAATGCGGATTGTTTTAGTCCGTTCCACATGCAACGTTGTGCTAAGAATATTAATTCACTTAGACTTGATGTTATGACTTTGAATACATAGACTTCACCATTTTTATGGGGAAAAGGTACCCAGCACCGCGTATTAGACGATGACTTATCCCTTCTTAGTTTTCGGGATAAAATTCCCCAGACTTGGACTCTGGTGTCTTTTTCAATCGGCGAAATACTAAACCGGTGATGTGTGTTAGACATAGACTTTAGGATTTTTTGGCAAACCCCCAGCCTTCAACGGGTGTGATGTGCCTTTACCGATTACCGTTTGAATCGGGCTAGCATGTGAATTATTAAAACCCGTTTCACATGTAACGTTGTGCTAAGAGAATTACTTCTCTTAGACTTGATGCTATGACTTTGAATACATAGACTTTATCATTTTTATGGGGAAAAGGTACCCAGCACCGCGTATTAGATGATGACTTATCCCTTCTTAGGTTTCGGGATAAAATTCCCCAGACTTGGACTCTGGTGTCTTTTTCAATCGGCGAAAGACTAAACCGGCGATGTGTGTTAGACATAGACTTTAGGATTTTTTGGCAAACCCCCAGCCTTCAACGGGTTTGATTTACCTTTACCGATTACCGTTTGAATCGGGCTAGCATGTGAATTATTAAAACCCGTTTCACATGTAACGTTGTGCTAAGAGAATTACTTCTCTTAAACTTGATGCTATGACTTTGAATACATAGACTTCACCATTTTTATGGGGAAAAGGTACCCAGCACCGCGTATTAGACGATGACTTATCCCTTCTTAGGTTTCGGGATAAAATTCCCCAGACTTGGACTCTGGTGTCTTTTTCACTCGGCGAAAGACTAAACCTGCAACGCGTGTTAGGCGTAGGCTTATCTCTATTTAGGAGTCGAGATAAAATTCCCCGTGCATAAAGTGCGCGGATTGGAAGTTGGGAAGTGTGCCTTTTCTCAGGGTAAAGACGGACTGGAAAATGGAAGAGGAAGAATTTTATATTCTGTCTCCTAGCACTGAAGAGGTAAAATTTTATATTCTATCTCCAGTTGGAAAAGAGACTCGAGGTGGGATCTCCACCCCCAGAATCCGGAAAGATGAAACTAGGAATAAGATCTCCATTCCGAGAATCAGAAAGATTCAAACGACCCTAACTTTTATAGGATTGGTCGCTTGATCCAAGAAAAGAATTCCTCATTTATTGAGGGGAAATCCCGGCTTCAACCCTAACTTTTATAGGTTTGGTTGAAAGGGAAAAGATAGAAGTCTTTCGTTTATCGAAAGGGTTGACTTAATCTTAGTCCTAACTATTTGCAGGTTTGACTAAGTGAGGTCGGAGACAATCCTAACTTTTATAGGTTTGATTGCTCGAATTAGAAGTGGATCTCTCGTTCATGGAAGGAATCGAGAGGAGAATTTGGCTTTGGCCCTAACTTTTATAGATTTGACCTGAAAGCAAAGAGAGTGGTATACCAGAAGCAATGAGGATGCCGACTCGTACTATCACTCAATGGAGGACTTCAATGCTAAGTGATTAGGACCTAACATGTTGAGTCCGAGAACTGCCAATGACTGGCGGATAGAAATTTTGGTGGACCCACCGTCAATTGATTTGATCAGTGGATAGCTTTGCGAGGAAGGATTAATCTGTCAAATGATTGAATCTCGTCTCACAAAATAACTCATAAGAGTTAGAGAATTTGATTACAATAAAAGGAAACATTCAGACATTCAGAGTTTAAATGTGGATCTCTTATTTATTACTTTTACAGTGATTGGGTTATCCCTAAGAATACCACATGTGGTATTCTTCCGGGAACTTCCCGATACATTGGTTATCCTGAAGGTACTAAGGGTAGTATTTTTTTCAGGAACTTACCGTTTATCGGCATCATAAACCGGTCGCCATCCTTGGTAACCAGGCGATATGCGCCACTCGAGTAGACTGTCTCTACTATGAATGGTCCCTCCCATTTGGGTTCAAATTTGCCTTTCTTCTTAGAGTTAAGGATCATCGGCCGTCTCTCAGTTAAAACCAAATCTCCTTCTTTGAAACTCCGTTGTCAAACCTTCTTGTCGAAAGCTCGAGAAATTCTGGCTTGGTAAAATTCAATGTGCTGTTGAGCTTCTAAGCGCTTTTCATCGAGCATCTCGTGTTCTTCGAGACGCTTCTGATGTTGTTCTTCGGTCATCATCTGGGTTGCGAGAAAGATTCGAAGAGACGGAATTTATATTTCCAATGGAAGGACGGCTTCATATCCATACACCAAAGAATATGGAGTTACGCCAGTAGGCGTGCGAATTGTGGTACGGTAAGCCTATAGTGCTTTGCCGAGTTTATCATCCCAATCTCGTTTGTTAGTTTTCACGAGTTTTGACAAAAGATTTATGATAGTCTTATTGAAGGCTTCATCCAATCCATTTGCTGTGGGATTATAAGCCGTCGACGAGATGTCCTGAATTTTAAACTTCTCGAAAAACCTGATGAAGGCATTGCTGACAAATTGAGGACCGTTGTCATGTATGATTCGTCTTGGGACACCATGCCGGTAGATAATATGGTGTTTGATGAATGCGATGACGTTGCTTGTTTTAACTTCTCTGAGTGGAATCGCTTCAGCCCATTTGGAGAAGTAGTCAGTAATTGCCAAGATGAATCGGTCACCTTTGATTGACGGGGGATTTATAGGACCGACAATATCCATTCTCCAAGTCTCAAATGGCCATGATGTGACCGAAGGATGCAAATGCTTCGGAGGTTGGTGCATATAATTCGTGTGTATTTGACACTCATGACATTTTCGGGCATACGCGACTGTGTCATTCATCAAGGTCGGCCAAAAATATCTCATTCTTCTGATGCGGTCATAAAGTTTGGGACCGGGTTGGTGTGCGCTGCAAACCCCTTCGTGTGCTTCCTTGAGGACTTCCTCAGCTTCTCTAGTCGATAAACAACGTAGTAGCAAACCATCATACCCCCTGCGATATAACGCTCGACTCTCCGTGTTATAGTAGAATCTCGCTGCTCTTCGTCGGATTGAATCCCTCTCTTTCACATCTTCTGGTAAGATTCCATGCAAGACGTAATCGATGATAGGGAAACGCCAATCTTGGGGTTCAAACTCAACTTGAGTTGAATATACCTCCTGAACATCCTCTTCTTTGTCATCTTCATCGTAGATTGGCACTAAGAGTTGGTGAGTCCTTACCGTAATAAACTGTTCTGTTTCAGGGGGCTGCGCTAGGGATATAGCTAATGCTGTTAATGCATCTGCGTAAGCGTTCTGCAACTGTGGGATGTGTTCGATGAAGAATCCTTCGAACGATTCTGCCATCTCTACAGCCATCTTATGATATGGTATTAAGTCCTGACTTCGGACCTCATACTCCCCTTGAACTTGCTTAACTATTAGTTAAGAATCACCGAAAGCTTCGAGATACTCAACCCCCAGTTCTTTAGCGAAATTGAGTCCTATGAGTAGCGCATTATACTCGGCTACATTATTTGAGCATGGCTCGGTCAACGAGTAGGCTCGAGGCATCACATGTTTTCCTGGGGAAACTAAGATGACTCCAACTCCAGAAGAAATCTTAGAACATCCAGGAGCACTTGCTACATTAGCTGCTCGAGAAGCACCATCAAAGTATAAATGCCATACTTGTTGGTGCGAAGTTGCGTTGACTTCGTGGGTTTCATCTGGCAGGTCATCATATATCTCGGTAGTATCCGTAGTTGGGTTAGCTTCCAGGAGGTCATAGATGACCTGTCCTTTTACCGACTTCTGTTGTTTAAAGTGCAAGTCATATTGGGATAAGAGCAAGGCCCATTTTGCTAATCTCCAATTCATGAAAGCTGGCTGTGTCATGAATACTCGGACTGGGTTAACTTTGGAAATAACATAAATAGTCTGTCCAACCAAGTAATGCCGCATCTTTTGAATTGCGAATACCAAGGCGAGAAATTTCCCTTTCGATCATGGGATACCGAGATTCGGCGCCTACCAAGGTCCGGCTTAGATAATATACTACCTGCTCATAGCCGTTATCGTCATCTTATGCAAGCAATACACTTAATGAGTGGCTCGTCGCCTTGACATAAATCAAGAACGGTTTGCCCGATTTCGGTGCAACGAGTACAGGAGGTTTTGAGAGATATTCTTTAATACTCTCGAATGCCTTTTGACAAGCGTCGTCCCATACGAACGATACGTCCTTCTTTGTGAGTTTGGAGAATGGTTGACATTTTCCTGAGAGGTTCGAGATGAACCGACGGATATAAGCCAACCGCCCTTGCAATCCTCTGAGCTCCTTGAGATTTCTCAGAGGTTGTAATTCATTAATTGCCTTTACTTTATCAGGCTCGATGTGAATACCTTTAGTGGTGACGACGAATCCAAGGAATTTGCCGCTGGACATTCCGAGGAATGACTTGGTAGGATTCATTTTCAATTGATGGGTTCGCATCAGATCGAACATCATCTTTAAGTCTTTGATGTGATCATTCTTGTCACGACTTTTTACGACTAGATCGTCCATGTAGCATTCGACAGTCTTTCGGAGATGTTCCTGAAAAATCTTTGGCATAGCTCTCTGATACGTGGCACCTGCATTCTTTAAGCCGAATGGCATGACCGTGTAGCAAAAAACACCGAGGGGTGTTCTAAACGCGGTATGCTTTTCATCATCCGGATGCATCTTTATTTGATTATAACCAGAAAACCCATCCATGAAAGACATCCTCTCGAACCCGCACGTATTGTCGATGATAACATCTGTGATGGGAAGGGGGAAATCGTCTTTTGGGCAGGCAGCGTTGAGGTCTGTGAAGTCGATACAAACCCTGATTTTCCCATTCTTCTTAAGGACGGGCACAATATTGGTAAGCCATTCGGGATGTTGCTCTTCTCTGACGAAGCCCGAGTCAACCAGCTTTTTAACTTCGGACTCTATAGCCTCCATCATTTGTGGACGAAACTGTCTTTGTTGTTGTTTGATAGGTTTGACATCCGGCTTAATATTAAGACGATGCACCGCTACATTTGGATCGAGCCCTGGCATATCTTCATAATTCCAGGCGAACACATCGATGTACTCCCTGATAAGAGAGATTAACTCTTCTTTCTCATCGGGCGGGAGGCTGTCGCTAATGAATATTGGCTTCGGATTATCCTCGTTTCCCATATTCACTTGGACCACTTGATCCTCGGTAGGAGGTTCTCTTTGTTCAAACCTATCACCGTACTGCATGTTTAGGTGATGAACCTAAGGATCTTCCCAAGTTGGCATTTGATCGTCTTCCTCTATTGTCGCCGGGTCAACCGTAGCCATGTTCGACATTAGCTTTTTGAACATTTCTCTAAGACTAGCGTCGGAATCCCAAGCTAAAGAATCAGAAGAATATCCGTTTTTAGCTTTGTTAGCAATTTGATCAATGACTTGTCAGCAACACTCGTCGTCGGATGAGGAGACATAACCTAAACCTCTTCTGTGACGATAATAATCATCGGGTTTTCCTTTTGGTACATAGGCCATTCGAGGCGGAACTCGCGGACCTCGACCAAAGCAAAGACCTTCTCCGAGCGTGAAATCATATCCATACTTCTCCATGAGATCGCGCACTTTCATGTTATACCTAAATAGATGAGGGGCGGGTTTATCATCATTGTCTTCCTCTTCCAAGAAGTGGTCTGGTATCGGAGATTCTTTTCCTTTACCGTAGATAACTTCCTTTTCACTCCCTGTCTTTGCAGGGATGACAAGTGTCGTTCCGCATGTGTCCTATACCTGTTTTTTTGTCATACAAAATGATTGAAGTGGCATATACAAGTCAGGGTTATCATATAGCTCCTTAGTGATATTATCAAGACGCATCGAGTACTCTAAATCATCATTTATTGATATTTATTTGGCAAGTTGCCAGTTACAACTACTTTCTGATGATTCTTCATCGTCAAGATTGATTACAATGGGTACAATGTCATTAAGTATAAAACCGCCATCATAATCAAACCCAGCTTCGGTATCAGCTTCATCTCCGTTGTCCGTTCCTTAGGCCGATGGTTCAGTATCGGATTCAGCACCATATAGAAGGGAATCGGTAAAATAGTTCTCCAATCCCTTAAACGGTTGCTTATCCGCGACCACCGTCTTGACTTCATTATTGGTGTCCACGTATTTGAGACACTGATGAAGAGTTGATGGGACTATAAGATTACCGTGGATCCAGGGTCGACCCAGCAGTAAGTTATAGGAGGTTTCTGCGTCAATCACGTAGCACGTGACTTCTGACTTCAAATCCCCGATCTGGCACTTTACTCGAATCTTTCCCAAGGGTCTGGACCCACTGGTGTTGAATCCATAGATCGTAGTGCCCATGGGGGCTATTTTACTAGCAGGTATTCCGAGATTATACATCAATCGGAGTGGCATGATGCTGACAGCGGAACCCGGATCGACTTGGATCCGGTTGACAATGCTGGAGCCAATATGCCCGGTGAAGTACAAGGGCCGATCATGCTTTGAGTTCTTCGTCTGCATGTCTTCTTTGGTGAAAGAAATGCAGGGAAAGTGATGCGCCGCGAGATTGCAGTGTTGAACTGACGGCTCTG
The DNA here is from genome assembly GCF_001876935.1 of Asparagus officinalis. Taxonomy (NCBI): domain Eukaryota; kingdom Viridiplantae; phylum Streptophyta; class Magnoliopsida; order Asparagales; family Asparagaceae; genus Asparagus; species Asparagus officinalis. The sequence goes on along the minus strand of NC_033797.1, from coordinate 80,951,381 downwards.
GTTCTTCAGGAGACGGCTTGATCCGAGTCAGGAAAGCTTCGGAATTGGTTACGGCTTCTTATAATGCTTCCCTCGTGTCTTTTGAGAGACGCAACAATTCATACAACGTTATTCTAGCCGGTATATTAGCTAGTTGTGCCATAATATCGAAGCGATGCGGAGTACTCGAGCTCCCCGGTTTATCTCTTCCAATCGGTAGATTGAACCGAGACTGCTTTAAGTTTTGGACTTCCTGGTGTAGAGGCTCTTTCCCCTTGCAACTACATGTGTTGGGGAGTTGTGACAATCCCCATTTCCGTTAATTTCTTGGAAGGAACAGTTTTGGTTACCCCCTGTCTCGCCAATTGCTCGAAAGCATCCGGATACTTGAAATGATATTCATTCCCGCTCCATGTTACAAAGGCTTCCTGCTCATCTTTAGAAAGTAGGAAAGCAGGAATCCTTTCGTCATCTTCTCCTAGAATAGCAGCGACCCCATAACAAGACTTTCCTTTTCCTTTTGACTTCTTTTTGGAGAAGGATCCGGTCCACTGTTCATCTTTAATCAGATCGGGGTGAACCCAAAGAATTTCGCCATTTGGGGCTGTGTGTGGCACGAGTCCTTTTTGACGTTTCTTATGAGGATCGTCGTTGACGGTCTTCACTGCTGCGTTTATCACAGGCTCAGGCTAAAACCAGTTCAAGGGAACAGATCCGAAGCTAATCGACACTGCATTCGCACCCACCTTCTTCTCCTTAGGTTGCTTCATAGTGATGACCTCGACATCGATTAAAGCTTGGATCTTATCCTTGAGAGCGTAGCATGCCTTGGTAGGATGATGCACCGCTCTATGAAATGAGCAGTACTTCGGGTCATTAATTCTTTTAGCATCTTCCTGATCTTGGATTGGAGGCAGCTTAATCTTGTTATTCTCTATAAGGTATTTGAAGATACCGGGGACTTCATCATCTTTGAACGAGTAGACCTTCGGGAATTTTGGTTCCGAAGCCTTCTGTTTCTGAGGCTGTTGTTGCCACCTTGATTGTTGAGGCGCTTTTTGTTGCTATTGCGGTTGCGCTTGTACTTCAAATGTTTGGTTCGCGTCCACCGCATTTGCTTGTGCCTTTCCTTTACCTTTAGGAATAAAGTTCTGTTGTGGAGTATTATTTGCCGCTTGACCCCTTTCAGTCTTCTTCCTTTTAAGGAATCGTTCGACTCGTTCTCCTCGTACTTTCAAGTCTTTCCAGGTCTTTGGTGGTGCCATTCCCATAGCTTCGAGAATGTCTAATGAAAGATTATTGTGACAAGTCTCGGGGATGAAGTCTTCACTGACCGGATCTCTGCAGTTCATTGCTTTGTTCCGAAATCTTTTGACGAAGTTTTCGACCGTCTCTCTGTTCTTCTGTTTTTCATCAAATAGTGTACTGATCGAAATCTCGGTATCGTCATTGAAGAAGTTTGTCAAAAACATATCCTCCATATCATCCCAACTGTTGATACTCCCCGGCTTAAGGCAGCGATACCAATCGAAGGCTGCTCCGCGAAGAGTGCTAACAAATGACCGCACCATTAGAGGTTCATTCCCGGAGATTATTCCTAAGTGAGACTTAAAATATATTAAGTGCTGGGTAGGGGAACCCTTACCATCAAAAGGCGTAAAATTGATTAAATTGAACTTCGCCGGGTATGGAATTGATTCCCACTCCCTTGGGTATGGACACGGTATTCCGGACCTCTTCACTTCTTGAGCACTCATCAATACGTTGATTTTGCTCTCCAAATCCCTCATTTTCTTATCCTCACTCGTATCTGTCTTCGAGTGGTTTTGGGGAGAAGTAATGTGGTCCTCCTTCGTATTGTTATCATCCGAGGGGCCACTCCCATTATTGTTGTTGACGGGAGGGGTGTTCATGTTGACATCCTCATTCACTTCCCGCTCGTTATCATCTTGGTTCGGATTATTGCGACGGCTAGACTCTCCCTGATGAGTCGTCAATGCCGTGATTTGTTGGTCATGCATCTCCCTCATTTGCTGCATAGCCATCTCCATTTTAAATTTAAAACTGTCCTTTTGCTTGGCTAAAGCATCCTCAAGGATCTTAGCCACTTGCTCAGCACTAATCATGAGTGATTCGTAGGGTTGTCCTGCACTTGATGCGGTGTCATCGGAAGCCATCGTTGAGCAAGCATATGAGCAAGCATCCGAGCAAACATCCGAAGTTTCATCATCTGAAGGGAGTCCCTTCTGCATTCTTTGGTAATCCCTTCGTCTACTAGTCCCTGATCGCAATCGAGTTATACGCTGGGACACCGCAGCAAACTGATCCGGACTAAAGTGTCGCATTGACTTCCCTCTCCCGCTCATATTGACGGACACTTCTGGAAATTTATCCTCTTGAAGAGCAGGTTTCCTTTTACGGAAGTGTCTTGGTTTGGCCTCGAACGTTCTGGTGGAGATTCTCTCAAACACAGAAACTCTTCGTGGGGCTTTAGAACAGCAGCATTCTGATAACACTGCCTTGATTATGTTGGCACACGGACAATGAGAATCCGTGTCTCGAACATTTCTTTTTCGAGACTTATGTTAGACCCTAGAGGGGGGGTGATTAGGGTCTTATGCTAATCTAATCCGATTATATGCCAATTAAAATTAATTAACAAGTTATCCTAGCAAGTATGAAATACAACAATATATATGAACTAGGATAAGCAATATAATGAGATATTACAAATGTATGAGCAAGGATATATGAACTAACACAAGGGTAAAATAAACAATCTACACAAGTGATAGGGTAATATGATGAGCAATACACAAAGGCGATATAAGATATGAAAACAAGAATAAGAACGCCAATGCAATCACAAACAAAACGATATGTTTACGAGGTTCGGTCCCCACGACCTACGTCCCCGCTCCTCACCTCGAGGAGATCTCCACTATCACAACCGGGTTTTCTACGTTCACCCGAACAACGTTTACACCTCACAATACAATCACTATGTAATCACACCTCACACACTAAGTGTTGGTCCTAGCCCGTGACCTCCTCCTCAAGTGCTCGGTTATAACCTCTCCCTAGGCACGTCAACTGACGCCACTCCTCTTGGATTCGACCCCGTCTCTCACCACACACTTCTCTCGGTGTACAAGTGTATTACAAGTGAATCCTCACAATTTGGCACAATATGACAAATGATTGTCCTCTCTAACAAGGTGAGAGCTCAATTAAGCACAACTCTTAGTCACAAACCCACAACCCCAAATTATACTATGAATGTAAATACAATAAGCTCAAAAGGTTGTGTGTGAACAAAGAGATATAAATCAAAACTAAACTCAATGTAGTTCTAGCTTAATAACAATGATAATCAAATATATAAAAAAGCTAGAAATAGAGTTTAGAAAACTTCTCAATATATCAAGAGTTGGAGGGAGAATAGTTGATCTCCTCAAGCTCTTGTGAAATTGATTTCTCAAACTCAAACTTCCAAATGCTTAAAAGCTTCTTAAACATACTTAAACCAAATGAAAACCCATGTTAAAGCTCTTTTAAACTTGGTTAAAAACTCTCTTGGATGATAGAAAATAGTTATGGCAAAGGGGTATATATAGGCTTGAAGAAACCAACCCCAAAAAACCATTAAAAAACAAAAAACAGCAACTAGCCATTACTATATAACGATCGGATGCTACAGTAAATTCGGTCGACCGGTACGGTCAACCGAGAGCTATATGCAAAGCTGAGTAACGTCCAGAGACATTTCCGGTCGACCGGTCCGGTCGACCGGAGTTACTGTAGCAGTGCATAGCTGTTTTGTAAAATCAATTTAAAATAGTAAATGAACTCCAAAAATTATGCAATTTTGTGAGAATGTTCTAGACATGTAGAATAACATGTCAGAGAACGAATTTCTGAAAAAGCTTTTCCCAGTTGAGAGAAATAAATATTTGAACACAAATTTACAGTTTCTGAAAAACTGTTAACATATACGATTTTATAAAATCAATTGGTGTAGTAAATCATCTCCAAAAATAGTAAAAACTGGAGAAAAGTTTTTAAACATGTAGATAAACATGTCAGAGAAAGAATTTTTCAAATATCACTTCCCATTTGCGAAAACTCATTAGTTTTGTAAAACATGCACGAACGAAAACATGAATTTGTAAATTCCTTTAAACATAACAAATCAATTCCAAACTTGATGAAACTTTGAGAAATGTTTGCAAATGATATTTTGAACATGTTACAAAAAGAATTTTCCAATTTACATTTCCCAATTGTGAAATCTCATTATTTTGTAAAAGTGTTCAAAACATGAAAAAAGTGATATACATGAAGTTTGATGTTTTGACATAAACAATGTTTTGAAACTTTGCACAATGATTATATAGACTTGATAAAATATGTATATGATGATTGTTAAGTCTATAAACTGAGAATACAATATTTGAGCTTAGAAACCAAATACGTGTGTGTATATGATATTGAGCTTAGAGTATCTAACACACATAATATAAAACCTAAACTAAATATTCCAAAGCTTGATCTTTATCTTCAATAGGTTTGACTTGATATATTTACAGATGAATCTTGAACTCGATCTTTAACTTGAATTGCATAAGCTTCACCGACATTCCGCCAACCTCCTTTGGATATGATCGTTGAAGCTCTATTCCATCCATCCTCCAACTACGTTGTTTGTCTACAATACATAGGAATGCACAAACACTAGACAAACAACATTAGTAGTAAATTGTTTGTAAATCATCATCAAAACAAGAAGGCCAACAATCTCCTCCTTTTTGATGATGACAAACAATTTACAAAAAGGATATATGGCATGAAAGAAATGAACATATACAAATATACATATACTCATAATATTTCTCCCCCTTTGACAACATCAAAAAGGGGAAACCAACAAGAAAGAAGAGAGCGAAAGCTCCCCCTATCAATAAGCATAGGTGAGTATAAAGCAAATATAGGGAATAGCTCCCCCTATCAAATTGCCATATGGAAAATATGTAATTATGAACATGGCAAACATATGTGAGCAAGCATAAATGAAAAATATGCTAAACACCACTCACATGCAAAAAGACAATGAGAACACATATAAAATGTCAATATGAAAAAGAAGTGTCTCATATCAAAGAACATAAAAAATATGTATAAAAGTAGATTTATGAGATCAAAAGAAAAGGAACATGAGAATCATGCAAAATATTTTCAAATGAAAATCAACCAAATGAAATCATAAATCAAGATTTGAGTCCAAAACCAATGTTTGATCAATTAAAAAAAATTCTTTGTATAACTTGATCAAACCACTCATAGAATACATTATAAGGCACAAATAGATGATCCATGAGCACAAACATATAAATATCATCATATAAGTGAAATATAATGAATTCAAAGCAATAAATCAAAACAAAATCTTTAACAAAAGAATTTCAAGAGAGGCAATAATATATCAAGCTCTTAAGCTTGTTCTAACCCATATAATCATTCTAGCATTCGGTAAACATGATTTGCGAATAAACACCCTATAAACCCGGAGGGTTATATAAATGCAAACCTCTCATTAAAGCAAAGCCAATGATCATGAAAACAAAAGAATTTAGCCAATAAAAGGAATTGTTTTCATAAAAGTTTAAAATGCATTTTTCAAAACCAAGAAAGAAAAAAATAAAAACACTAAAATTATTGGTTTAAAAATTATTTTGGCACCCAAGCATTCTTGATGCCGGATTGTTTAGGGACATGACCCCTATCAATAAAGCTCAAAGCCCTAGGGTTATGAACCCTCTTAGGCGCATATGGTGCACGAACACGATCATAACAAAAATTACTCAAATGACCCTTCCGATTGCAATAAGTACAATGGAAAGGAAACATTTGCTTATGTTGACCAAACGGTTGTGCACGGGAAACATTAGAAACATTTGCAAACATGGATGGTCTTTTAAAATTGTTTTGCAAATGTGAAACTTTCTTTAAATCAAAACAAAATTTGGCCAAATGATCAAATCTACCACAATGATCACATCTATACACATGAGCATGCTTGTGATGAACTTTATGAGTGTGTGCATGTACATGTGTGTGTGATGAAGAAGCCTTATGAGATGCAAAAGAAGCATTGATATTACTATTTTTAGATTTTTGTGCATCATAGCAAAATTTAGATAAATGGCCTTTACGACCACAAATAGAGCACTTATAAATTTTGCTATACATGTGTGCATGATGTGTGATATGTTTAGGTGTAGTAGCATGAGACTTAGCACACATGTTCATAAGCTTATCATGGTTTACCATACATGTTTTTAAGGTTGAATCTAAACAAGATATGCGATGTTTAACTTGACTCAACTCAACATTTTGCATACATGTATAGGAAATAGAAGTAGATGAAACATTATCATTTCTAAAAGAATTAAACTCATTTCTAATAGTTTCTACTTCTATCATGGCATCATTATTAGCATGAGTTAAGCTAGATATAGATGAAGTCAATTTTTCATTTTCCAATTTTAACATATCATTAATTTCTTTAAGAGCAACATTTTCTTGAGAAATAATATCAAAATTGGAAACTAGCTTATCATGATTGGATTTTAAACCAACATGCTTGCTTTTAAGATCAATAAAATTATTTTGCAATTTTGTATAGGCATGAGATAATCTTTCATATGCACAAGCGAGTTCATCAATAGATAAATCATTATCGGAATCGGAATCGCTTACTACACAAGAGTTATCCTCTTGTGGCCGTGTGCATGATGCTCCACATGAACTTGAAGAAGAATCCTCCAAAGCTTGTCGGATTGCCTCCAAGTCCCCTTGATGTGCTTCAATAAATTTCCAAAGTTTGTAAGCACTATCAAAATGAACAAATTTGTTAGAAAAGGATGAGTCAAAAGCATTAAGCAAAAATTCTAACAAACACTTGTTCATTGAAAATACTTTCTTATCATGATTGCTCCACTTGGATATCTCCAAAGTGGGCACAATATAAGCACAATCAATAACTTCCCATAAGTCGATATTTCTAGATTCAACAAATAGTTTAAATCTAGAAGCCCATTGTGCATAGGGAAAACTAATGAATTTAGGAGCAACATTTGATTCATAGCCTAAACGAAATACATTTATATTCATGATATATATGTAAATATATGCAAGCAAGAAAAATATAATCATAACTAGATTAGCACAAATAAGATAACTTGGATCTTTAACTCAAGGCGGTTAGACCTTTAAATCAAAGAGCACCAAGCTCTGATACCAATTGTTAGACCCTAGAGGGGGGGTGATTAGGGTCTTATGCTAATCTAATCCGATTAAATACCAATTAAAAACTAATTAACAAATATATTCTTGCAAGATAGATATACAAAGAGTTATGTGCAAGAATATGCAATATACACAAGGTGATATATCCTATATGATAGAAATATATGCAAGGATATATAAACAATAAGATATATCCTAACAAAGAGATATAGACAATGTATGTGCAAGGATATAAAACTAACAAGAGGGGTAAACAAATTAACTACAAATGTGATAGGGCAAAATGATCAACAAGCAATACACAATGGCGATGTAAGATATGAACATGAAAACAAGTGCGCCAATGCAATCACAAACAAAGGATATGTTTACGAGGTTCGGTCCCCACGACCTACGTCCCCGCTCCTCACCTCGAGGAGATCTCCACTATCACAACCGGGTTTTCTACGTTCACCCGAATAACGTTTACACCTCACACTCGACTTTCTAGCTAACCGAAAACTTTACAATCGACACTCTTGCAATCACACTCTACACCCTCACAAGTGTTGGACCTAGCCGTGTCTCCCTCAAGTGCTCGGTTACAACATCTCCCTAGGCACGTCAACCGACGCCACTCCTCTTGGATTCGACCCCGTCTCTCACCACACACTTCTCTCGGTGTACAAGTGTATTACAAGTGAATCCTCACAATTAAGCACAATATAAATCAATGATTGTTCTCTCTAACAAGGTGAGAACTCAATTAAGCACAACTCTAAGTCACTAATCTCACAACCCAAAATTATACTATGAATGTAAATACAGTAAATTCTTAAAAGCTTTTTAAACAAACACTAAAAACAAACTTAAACACTTGATTAAAACTTTCTTAAACTTGTTTTAAAACTCTCTTGGATGATAGAAAATAGTTATGGCAAAGGGGTATATATAGGCTTGAAGAAACTAACCCCAAAAAACCATTAAAAAACAAAAAACAGCAACTAGCCATTATTATGTAACGGTTGGATGCTACAGTAAATTCGATCGACCGGTACGGTCGATCGAGAGCCATATGCAAAGCTGAGTAACGTCCAGAGACATTTCCGGTCGACCGGTCCGGTCTGTAGGAGTGCGCAGCTGTTTTGTAAAATCAATTTAAAATAGTAAATGAACTCCAAAAATTATGAACTTTTGTGGGAATGTTAGAGACATGTAGAATAACATGTCAGAGAAAGAATTTCTGAAAAATATTTTCCCAATTGAGAGAAATAAATATTTGAACACAAATTTATAGTTTCTGAAAAACTGTTAACATATACAATTTTGTAAAATCAATTGGCATAGTAAATCAACTCCAAAAATAGTAAAAACTGGAGAAAAGTTTTAAAACATGTAGATAAACATGTCAGAGAAAGAATTTTTCAAATATCACTTTCCATTTGCTAAAACTCATCAGTTTTGTAAAACATGCACGAACGAAAACGTGAATTTGTAAATTCCTTTAAACATAACAAATCAATTCCAAACTTGATAAAACTTTGAGAAATGTTTGCAAATGATATTTTAAATATGTTACAAAAAGAATTTTCCAATTTGCATTTCCCAATTGTGAAATCTCATTATTTTGCAAAAGTGTTCAAAACATGAAAAATGTGATATACATGAAGTTTGATGTTTTGACATAAACGATGTTTTGAAACTTTGCACAATGATTATATAGACTTGATAAAATATGTATATGATGATTGTTAAGTCTATAAATTGAGAATACAATATTTGAGCTTAGAAACCAAATACGTGTGTGTATATGATATTGAGCTTAGAGTATCTAACACACATAATATAAAACCTAAACTAAATATACCAAAGCTTGATCTTGATCTTCAATAGGCTTGACTTGATATATTTGCGGATGAAGCTTGAACTCGATCTTTAACTTGAATTGCATAAGCTTCACCGATATTCCGCCAACCTCCTTTGGATATGATCGTTGAAGCTCTATTCCATCCATCCTCCAACTACGTTGTTTGTCTACAATACATAGGAATGCACAAACACTAGACAAACAACATTAGTAGCAAATTGTTTGTAAATCATCATCTAAACAAGAAGGCCAACAACTTATTCGTACCCCCAGCCCTATAGTACAACTCGTCAGTTTGATGACTGGAGCAACCCATAGGGTGTTGGCACGACCTCCCAGGTATAACATCATCATCGGACAAATATGTTTCCCTCTGGGGATACGACGCTTTATTAGCGTCCCCAAGACTTACTCGTTCAGATTTACGCTTTTGCGAGCGTGAAACCCTAACGGGCTCTTGAACTTCAACCCGTAATCCAATGTGGTCGGTAACAGGGGCTTTCCCTTTATTATCCTTCTTAGGGGGATTGGTACGACCCCCAGTTTGAATTGTTGTTTGGGGACCTTTCGATGGTCCCAATCGTTCCTTCACGGGTGCTTTACCTCGATCTCCAGGTAGAGCACCGAGGCGACCTTTCAAAGGAACTCTGGATTTTGTGAGATCCACGCTATTACCCGGCTCCGTCGGAGGTGCGGGGACAGGGGAAACGAGATCTGAATTTGAAGAAGGCTGGACGGTAACTTCGTCCACTTTTGCCTTAAGCGCTGGTTTTGCCTTTGGTACCCACACCTGTTTGTGTCTGGGCGGCTTCTTAACCGTCTCTTCTTTTTGCATCTCTTCCGCTTTCTGCAGAAGGACTCGGGCATGCGCGAGCAATGCGCGGCGTTTCTTGATTTGCTCCTCGAGAGTAGAGCTGGTCTTCTTGACGTGGACCCATTCGTTCGTTTCCGCCTTAGAGGAGGGGTTGGTGGCTCGCCGTTGCTGTTCTTGGCGCTGCCTAGATTTCAGATCCATGTTATAGCGGATCCCGTCCATTGGCTCCAAAGCCTTAGCAACCTGACGTACAAGGCGTTGACGCCGTCTTTGGCGCGCTCTCTTCGACAAAGTTGGGGCGCCTTCAGCCGTCATCTTTACGGCAGAGGAGGGATCCGGATCTACTGCTTCGACCACGTTGGACGTCGTAAGGGCGTCGCGGGGCATGAGTGCAGCAGCGGCGAGGGGATCCTTGATCTTCAAGCTTGAAGTCCCGCGAGTGCTTCTGGAAGAGGAGACCATCCTGCACCTTTTTGGAGAGGCGGATCTGGAGGAGGAGGAAGAGAGGTACTCTTCAAACTTTTATTGATCAAACTCATATTCGATCTCTTCATTCACCCGGATCTTGAATGTCGGCTGCGTCACGACAGCCTCGGCAGCGAGGCTGTTGGCTCCCACTGTGGTCACCAGTTTGTTTTCGCTGAAAGTTGCCTTCATTGCTGAATTCATTATAATATTAATTGTTTACAAAAGAATTCAAGTTTTCAACAAAAGAAAATAAAAGGTTACAACTTTCTCAAAAATAACACAAGATCCGTTCGTCGTTTCTTGCTTGTGTGGGTCTTTAGCCAGTGACGGGGACGTCGATATCCATAAACTACCTGACAATCAGATCAGATCCAGAACTCCGTTGATTCGCGAAGGAATCTAGAAGCAGAAGCGCTTATCTCGACAACGGCGAGATAATTGCTCTTCTTAAGATTATCGCAACGGGATAATCCTAAGGAACGGACACGGGTGATGCAGATCTGAAGAATCTCTCTCTCTCAGATTATCGCAACGGGATAATCCTAAGGAACGGACACGGGTGATGCAGATCTGAAGAATCTCTCTCTCTCTTATGTTGACGAACTCGATCAATCTTCAGTCCGGCAGGGCTTCGCCAATTCTCCAAAATTCCAGATCTAAAAAAATGAGGTTCCCGGGGCTGTATTTATAGGCTCCGAGGAAGTCTGGACGGTTAAAACCGCATAACGGCTCATTCTAGGGCCTGGAGACACCCCAGGGTGTCTCAGCCAGGCCGAGACACCCTTGGGTGTCTCGGCCTTGGCCGAGATACCTTGGGGTGTCTCGCTTGTGCCGAGACACCTCGGGGTGTCTCAACTCAGGCTGAGACGCTTTTCTCCGCATATTCGTCCGTTTTCGCCGTAATTTCTTCGTCCGAACTCTGATTTGAGTGATTCAAAGTGCGTTGGAAAGATGACAAGGAGTTCTATAAGATCTGATGATTAGATCATTGTGGATTAAGCTGGGATAGGAGCGTCGCTTCACCTTTTGTAAGCAACGCGGGGCTCCCGATCAGTTTGTACCCTCATTATTCTGAAACTCTGTTACTTCACGTAGTTCGTCAATCCACTTTAAATGTTCGTCGACGTCAATCAAGCTTCTGTGAATGGGATAGTGACGTTCGTCGTCTTTTCTTATCGCTGAGCTGTTCGTGAAGACCTATAGGCAATTTTCGATGCCTACAGCTACTTCTGTGTTCGTTGCCCGAAGATGATTATGGTACGTTCGTTCTCACTATGATCAATGGAAGAACTATAGTCAGCTACAAGGAGGTGACCTCAGCTTTGGTGAACTATGAGTTGAGGAAGAATGATGGTGAACCCTCCGAAAAGGTATCGGGAGATGCATTAGCAGTTCGAGGCCGAGATCCAAACCGTCGCCAGTTCAACCGCTCAAAGTCAAAGAATAGGAGTGCCTATAAGAATGTTGGTAGAAATCAATGTCGGTATTGTAAAGAAGAAGGACATTGGAAGATTGACTGCCCAAAGTGGAAAGAAAAAGCTGAGAAGAATAAGGGGAAAGCTGCATAAGCTTCAGAAGTGAATGTTGCAAAAGCTATTGGTGAGCATTCAGATTCAGATTCTTTAGGCTATTCATGCCCTGCGTTACCGTCAGTTTGCTATGCGGATTCCACGGAGTGGATGATGGATTCGGGAGCTACATATCATATCTGCCCTAAGAGGGAGTGGTTTTTTAGCTTTGAGGAGCTGGAAAGAGGGGATGTCGTGCTTATGGGTAATGACCACGTATGTCCTATTGGTGGTATTGGTTCAGTCCGGATTAGGATGCATGATGGTGTAGTGAGGGAATTGAAGGAAGTGAGGTTCGTGCCACAGTTGACGAAGAACATCATTTCTCTTGGGATTTTGGAGGCAGCATGATATCGAGTGATCTTAGAGGATGCTACAGTGAAGGTCACGAAGGGTTCTATGGTGGTGATGCGAGGTGTCAGGGAAAACTACCTATACTACTTGAAGGGCAAGACAGTTACAGGGGGTCTGACAGCTTCTATCACTACAGAGGAAGACACTACCACCTTATGGCACATGAGACTTGGTAAGTCCCTACAGTCATTGGCAAAACAGGGGCTATTGAAAGGTGCTAAGACCTGCAAGATGAAGCTGTGTGAGTACTGTGTACTTGGGAAGAAGACTAGAGTGAAGTTTGGCACCGCTGTTCATAACACCCGAGGTACTTTGAATTACATTCACACAGATGTTTGGGGTCCTTCCAAGAACACATCTCTTGGGGGGCCAACTATTTTGTCACTTTCATTGATGACTATTCTAGGAGGAATTGGGTATACCCGATGAAGCATAAACATCAGGTCCTGGATATTTTTGTGGAGTGGAAGAAGAAAGTGGAGCTGCAGACAGATAGAAAGGTGAAGACTCTATGTTCAGATAATGGTGGAGAGTACAAGAGTGATCCGTTTCTGTAGTTTTGCCGGGATCACGACATTAGAAGACACTTCACAGTTCGAGAGACACCGCAACAGAACGGGGTGGCTGAGAGATTGAACCGTACCTTACTGGAGAAGGTGCGGTGTATGATGACACAGAGTGGATTGCCTAGATCCTTTTGGGCCGAGGCGGTAGTTTATGCGAGCTATCTCGTGAACAGGTTGCCGTGCACTGCGATAGACGGGAATACTCCTTTGGAGCGTTGGTTTGGTTCGGTGGCTAGTGACTATGAGTCGCTTCGGATATTCGGGTGTCCAGCTTATTATCATGTCAGTGATGGTAAATTAAATCCGAGAGCGAGTAAAGCAGTCTTTTTGGGATTTAGAGATGGAGTCAAAGGCTTCAAGTTATGGGATCCACAGGACAAGAAGATAGTTATTAGCAGAGATGTCACATTTGACGAGGCGTACATGATGAGGCCTCGAGCCCCTCAGCAGGTGGAGGGAAACCAGACAGGAGAGATATCGCAGCAGGTGGAGGATGATGTGACTCCATCCACTCCAGAGAATACTGTATCCATTGAGGCTCCTACAGAGGTGACACTGGGAGGAGATGAGATGACAGATGGGCAGATACAGGATACAGTAGATCATGGGACTCAGGAACAAGGTTATGTTCAGAGGACCATTGCAGCAGATAGACCGAGGAGAGAGATTCGTCGGCCAGCTAGGTATAATGATGTCATGGTCGCATATGCATTATCAGTGGAGGTCGTTGATGATATGGTTCCAGCCACATTCAGGGAGACAGAGTCTAGCCCCGATTCGATCAGGTGGAGGGAAGCTATGGAGGAGGAGATACAGTCTCTTCAGAAGAAAGATACTTGGACACTTGCACATCTACTTAAGGGTAAGAAGGCTATAGGTTGCAAGTGGGTATATGCGAAGAAGGAGGGATCTTCTATTGGGGACATAAGGTTCAAAGCCAGATTGATTGCCAATGGATATGCACAGCTTGAGGGTATTGATTACAACGAGGTATTTTCACCCGTTGTGAAGCATTCGTCTATACGGATTTTATTGGCGTTGGTGTATTTTCACCCGTTGTGAAGCATTCGTCTATACGGATTTTATTGGCGTTGGTGGCACAGTTGGATTTGGTTCAGATGGATGTGAAGATAGCCTTTCTACATGGTGATTTAGATGAGAAGATCTACATGACACAACCCCAGGGTTTCAAAGCTGCAGGAAAGGAAGATTTGATTTGTAAGCTGAAGAAGTCTCTTTATGGTTTGAAGCAGTCACCAAGATAGTGGTATAAGAGATTCGATGGCTTTATGATTGGCCGAGGGTACACGAGGAGCCCATATGACCCATGTGTTTATACGCACAAGCTACATGATGGTGAGCACATATATTTGCTTTTATATGTTGACGATATGCTTATTGCTTCTAGGAATTCTTCGGTTATTCGAAAGTTAAAAGATGAGCTGTCATCCGAGTTTGAGATGAAGGATCTTGGAGAGGCAAAGAAGATATTGGATATGGAGATCGAGAGAGACAGGGTGAAAGGGAGTTTGAAACTTACACAGAAGAGCTACTTGCAGAAAATGTTGAAGAAATTCAGCTTTGATGACAATGCAAAAGCAGTTAGCACACCATTGGCTCCCCACTTCAAGCTTTCAGTGTTGATGTCACCTGTTTCATATGAGGACAGAGATTATATGTCGAAGGTCCCATATGCCAGTGCAATAGGTAGCTTGATGTATGCTATGGTGTATATGAGGTCAGATTTGTCACAGGCTGTGAGCATGGTATCGAGATACATGCACGATCCTGGGAAGGGTCATTGGGAGGCCGTGAAGTGGATTCTACAGTATGTTCGAGGCACCGTGGATGTTGGTTTAGTATTCCATAAGTATGAGAAGGATGGGCAGGATTGTATTGGATATGTGGATTCAGATTATGCTGGAGATCTTGACAAATGCCGATCTACTTCAGGTTATGCTTTTACATTGGCAGGTGCACCTGTATGTTGGCGATGCACGCTTCAGTCCATAGTGGCTCTCTCTACTACAGAGACAGAGTATATGACAGTTACTGAAGCTTAAGGAGGCTTTATGGTTGCGTGGATTATTGGAGGACTTGGGGATCGCTCAGGAGACTATTCGGGTATATTGTGATAGCATGTTGGCTATCTATTTAGCGAAGAACCAGGTTTATCATGCGCGCACGAAGTACATAGACATCAGATTTCACTTTGTACGTGACGTGTTGGATGATGGAGACGTCATACTAGAGAAGGTCCACACTAATGACAACCCTGCAGATATGTTGACCAAAGTTGTTTCAGGAGTAAAATTTGGTCATTGTTTGAAGCTTTTGAACATCCTTCAGTGCTGAGGCCTTTGGAGGCCATTTGGGTGAACTACGTTCGGCTTGATTCCTTGGGCAAGAGGATACGTAGGCAGTCTTTCAGATACAGCCGGTTTGATCAGTTGATTCAGATGGGGGGGAGAGATCGCGTTTCAGTTCTAGATTGGTTCCCTGACTTGTTGAGGGACTATTGGATGATTTGGTGTCGGCTCAGTTTTGGTGGAAACATTCGCCGAGGTGGAGAATTGAAGAATTACAGGAAAACAACAAAGAAATCAGCCAGACAGACTGGCGGTCGACCGCGAACGTGCACGAAGACTACCAGGATTCAGAGCTGCTGGCAGTCGACCGCGGATGACTGGTTAATGCAAGGACGAATTTGAGTAGTCTTTGAGAGAGAATTGTTGCATCCAATTGTGGGAGAGTTGTGAGAGATCAAGAGCTTTGTTTTAGGGTTTGGTTAGACCCTAGAGGGGGGTGATTAGGGTCTTATGCTAATCTAAACCCAATTCAATGCTAATTAAAATTATATAGATCAATATGTTCTTGCAGGCGATGGATATGAACAATAAGAACAATAAGGAAATGCACAAATAAAATGTGAGACAATCAAAGCACAGACACACGATATGTTCACGAGGTTCGGTCCCCACGACCTACGTCCCCGCTCCTCACCTCGAGGAGATATCCACTATCACAATCCGGTTTGGAAGCCGGAACTTCTACACACTCGGTTTACAAGTTCACCGAAAACTCTCACACTACACAATCACTCAACAATCACACTTTACACACTAAGTGTAGGAACCTAGCCCGTGTCCTCCTCCTCAAGTGCTCGATTACAACCTCTCCCTAGGTTCGTCAATCGACGCCACTCCTATTGGATTTGACCCCGTCTCTCTCTCCTCACACTTCTCTCGGTGTACAAGTGTGTTACAAGTGAATCTCACAAATAAAGGTTCAATACAATGATTTGTTCTCAATTAACAAGTGAGAACACAATAAAGCTCACACTCACTAAATCCCACACTACAACCCATAATATATAATATGAGAATATCAAGCTCAATAAGTGTTTGTGATAATAGTGAATGAAACTCAATAAATATAACTCAATGAATATAGCTTAATCAAATGAAAGTGAAATAATAAGCTATATAGGAAAGAGTTTAGAAAACTTCTCAATGAACAAGAAGAGCTGAAGAAATGATGATCTCAATAGAATTTTTGAAAGCCTCTTCTTGTTGTAGAAAAACTTCTCTTGAAAACAGATTGATGAAACAACTCTTAAACAGCTCTTAAACGCGATTAACAACTTGTTCAACAGCAAACTTGGATTTCTTGATCGATAGAGAAGAAGAGCAGCAATGGGGTATATATAGCACCCCAATACTACAGCTAGAAATAGGTAAAAGACCAAAAGACCCTTTAAAAAAATTTAGCCGTTAGGCTCTTTCTGACAACTCGGCGGTCGACCGGTCCGATCGACCGCTTAGTTCAAAAACCCTGAGAACGAAGATTTAAAGCTGGCGGTCGACCGATGGAAATTTCGGTCGACCGTTTTGAAAATTTTGGTCATCCGATATAAATTCCGGTCGACCGGAGGGTTCTCTGGAAATTTACTCAGAAAAGGAAAAACTGTTGGTCGACCGTACCGGTCGACCGAATTCTGATATATGTAAAAATTCAGGTTTTGGGGCTAGTTTGAAAATCCAGAAAAAATATCAAATCAAGTTAAAAAATAATGAAACTTTGGGGAAAGTTTCTAAATGATAAAATAAACATGTTTCAAAAAGAATTTCTGGAAAATCAATTTTAGTTTGTGAAAACTACCTGTTTTTGAAGAAAGCTTAGAAAACCTGTAATTTTATGAAAATGAACTTTGATATAGGACTTGTAAATATACATATATCTTGTGCATATAATATATGTATATAGTGAAGTATGAAAGAGCTGTAAACATGAGATAAAGATATTTTAACAATGTTTAATGAAAAATCATCTATAAGATAGAAAACGTCAAAAATCGTGTTAAGTGTATATATATTGAGCTTAGATATAATCATACTATATATGTAAGTAAACTAAACATATACCTAGGTAAATCCACGCAAATGAACTTGAATCTTTAACGCTTGATTGACGTGTGTTGAAATACCTGAAGAGAGAACATAAACACAAAACACTAGAAAACTTATTAGTAATAAATTGTTTGTCAAATCATCATCAAAACTATAGGGTCAACAATCTCCCCCTTTTTGATGATGGCAAACAATTTATACATGAATATGAAATATACACTGATAACTCATATATAAGCCAAAACAAGAATAAGTCATACATGACCATATATATATAAAAGAATCAATTTGTAAGTTGAATGTGGTATTTTTCTCCCCCTTTGACAACATCAAAAAGGAAAAAAAATGAAGGATAGGAGCAATGCTCCCCCTGCTTATAAGCATAGAGAATAAACATAAAGAAATGTATGTCAAAAAGCTCCCCCTGTCAAATAGACTAAGTGACATTTATTGAACATACATACAGGAGCTAAACCAACAACTTTTCATCAAACATATGCATAAATAATACAAGTAATTCAATTTCTATAAATAAAACATGATTATTGTCTTAACCATGCATTGATCATAAAATGATAAACTAGCATAAACGATCACATATCATCATTTGAGCATCATAGATGTGCATAAATATACAAAACCTAAACAGTACTAAGAGCTTATGATAAGCAACTTATTTACAACACACCAAAACATGAAAGTTGTTTTAACAATGCATTGATTCATAAAAGAAATAATCTAAACATAATAAGCCTCAAAATATCACATAAGCATTAGTTATCAACCCATACATGAAAGTTCACATGAATCCACACTAATAAGAGTTATTATACTCAAACTAAAAACAGAGTTATCAAGTTTTACAAACCAGAAGAGAACATCAAAAACACATAAAAACATCACATAAAAGGAACTCAAATCAGTCGTCACCAGCACCATCACCACCATCATCACCACCATCATCATCACCACTAGAATCAGAAGAGCCTGATCCATCAGCAGAATCCTCACCAGAATCAGACTCAGAATTAGAAGGGATCCCGAGAGACTGACGCTGATATGAAAGAATAGTCCTAACATCCTTCTGAATAGATGAGACTTGCTTCTGAATACCTGAGTACTGAGTCTCAAGGCGATCAAGACGGTCACAAATATCAGAAGTGGAAGAGGTGGAGGCTCTAGAACGGGAGTGAGAAGATGATGAAGGAGTGGAGTCAATGGCCATCTGCATTCTAGAAAGAGAGACCTTATCAAAGAAATCTCTCTTAGATTCAATCTTGGGTTCATTTGTAAGGTCAACACTGAAGTGTTTGAAGATGAGGGTGAGAAAGGAGCCAAAAGGTAGAAACTTGGTATGCTTTGATGCCATGTTATTAACAAAGACAGTAGCCCAATCAACTTTGATTTTGGCGAAAATGGCATAAACAGCATTAATCTTATCAGAAGCAAAGTGATCAAAACTACCGGTCTTAGGAATCAAATTTTGAGCAACAATTTTAGCAATGAGTTTGGCAATAGGATTAAGTGAATTGTTGTTCATAGGATAAGAGAATCCGGGCTTAAACATTAGTTGATTGACAGCAGGATCACTAAGCTCAATGGACATGAGACCAACGTCACTTGTTGGGATTTCAAGAATCTCAGCAAGTTCATTAGCAGAGAAGGATATTGCAATATTTTTGACAGAGGAGATGATGGTCAAACTACCATCAGCAGAGGATGATGTGGATAAATTGGCATAAAATAGATAAACTAAAAACGGATAGAAGGGAACTTTATATGCCTCATCTAGCAATTTATCTAACCCAACATTATGAAGAATAGACTGGGTGTTATACATGAATAGCTCAGGATATTTGATATACCTAGTTGGGAGAATTTTTAGTTTACATAGTTCCCTATACTTCCTAACAAGAGATTTAAAAATCAGATAATCCTCATAATGTGAAGCATTAATAGAGGAGGAACTCGATTCAGGTTTGGATCTCTTTTTGGAGGGCTTGGGAGGCATGATGAGTTAGGATTTAGAACAGATAAAAGAAATTTTCTCAATTTCCTGTAAACAAAAAACAAATTTAGAGCAAATTAACAAAATGCCCTAAAACTAAAACCCTAGATGAGAACGTAAACATAAGAACTCAGAAATCAAAAGATAAAGGAAGAAAATTACCCACAAAAACTGATGAGAGTCAATTGAGAGTGACGGCGGTTGAATCAAGAACGGGCGACCGAAAACTGAAACCCTAAGTCGCGATCACAGAATGGGAGGAAGAAGGAGAGTCGGGTGTTTTGAGTGAGGGAACAACGGTTGGGATTTGAGTAGATGAAGATTTAATGGTGATGTAGAGTTCGGGTTTAAAACGGATCCTCAAAAGCAAAACCGAAGCCCAATAAAAATTCTCAGATGCTAAAAACAATTTCATTTCGGTCGACCGACGCGGTCGACCGGAACGATTACAGAAAGATCGTCGGTCGACCGGGTCGGTCGACCGAGGGAAGGTAAAAGAAACAGGTAAAGGGAAAATTTGTTTTTGAGAGATTTTATAATATAGACCTTTTGGAAATATGTTTTATAAAATACTGAAGGTTTTGTAAGGTATATATAAGTATTTTTAATTGTGAAATCATGCAAATAATTTATTTTTAACATTAGGAATATAATTTTTCATTCAAAGCCAAAAAGAAATTATTCAAAAAAAAAAAACAAATCATTAAAAAAAATACTATATAGGTCTTTTTGGTACCCAAATTATTTTGGTACCACTAGAACTTGGGACATGACCCCTATCATTTAAATCCAAGGCCCTAGGGTTATGAACCCGTTTGAGCGTGTTTTGTGCACCAATACGATCAAAACAAAAATTGTAAATGTGACCCATACGATTGCAATTTGTGCAATGTAGAGGTTTGAATGGTTTACGTTGACCGAAATAGAATGCACGTGGTTCATTTACAAAAATAGATTTTCCTTTGTAATTATTTTGCAAACGAGAATTTCTTTTCAAATCGAAACAAAACATGGCCAAATGACCAAAACGACCACAATAATCACATTTATACACATGAGCATGTTTATGATTTACACTATGTGTGTGTACATGAGTATGTGATGATGAAGCTTGATGGGATGCACAATCATGTATAGGCTTGTCAATTTTTGGTGCATTATGACAAAATTGAGCTAAATGGCCTTTAAGACCGCAAATAGAACATTTGTGAATTTTGTCATACATATGTGCATAGTGAATAGGTTTCTTGGAAGAATTAACATTAACCTTTGCACATAAGTCCATAAGCTTTTTATTATTAGCAATACAAGTATTTAGTGTTGAATCTAAGGTAGATATTCTTTTTCTCATTTGATTCAACTCATCATTGTGCATACAAGTATTGCTACTAGAAGTAGGATAAACAAGATTACTCATCATAGATTTTAACTTATCTACTTCTAACATAGCATCACGTTTTTCATGAAGCAAACTAGCATTTTCAATTTTCAAATTTTCATTGCATTCTTTAAGAATTATATTTTCATTTGCAATGAAGTTATACTTAGTAGCTAGTGTTTCATGAGTGGATTTCATTTTAACATAATTATTTTTTACATCAATATAACAATTATGCAATTTTTAAAACTCAAGAGCAAGTTCATCAAAAGTAAGAGTATCATCGTTATCGCATACCTCACTAGGGTTATCACCTAGTGGTAATGTACATGGGGATGAGGCTTCCTTAGGACTCAAAGCAAGTTTTTCCAATGCTTGTTGAATAGCCTCCAATTTCCCTTCATGTGCTTCAATAAACTTCCATAAAGCGTGAGCACTATCAAAATTAGCAAATTTATTAGAAAACGATGAGTGAAAGGCACTAATCAAATATTCTAACAAAAGCTTATTCATGTTAAACAATCTTTTATCATTATCACACCATTTGGATTTTTCCAAGATGGGAACAACATAGCCATTCTTAATAATTTCCCACAAATCAAACTGATTAGATTGAACAAAAAGTTTGAATCTAATACGCCATTGGGCATAGGGGAAAATATCCAAACGAGGAGCAATAGTAATAGCATATCCTAAACAAGATGAATCATACATATCCATAAAGATGAAATGCAAGAAGTACAATGTAATTAAAATTAGATTAGCACAAATACAATAACTTGGATCTTTAACTCAAGGCGGTTAGTCCTAAAATCAAAGAGCACCAAGCTCTGATACCAATTGTTAGACCCTAGAGGGGGGGTGATTAGGGTCTTATGCTAATCTAATCCTAATTAATAGCAATTAAAATTATGTTGATCAATTTGTTCTTGCAAGAATAAATATGATATGAATATGAGCAATAAAGATGAATAATATGTACGCCAACCAAAACACAAACACACGATATGTTCACGAGGTTCGGTCCCCACGACCTACGTCCCCGCTCCTCACCTCGAGGAGATATCCACTATCACAATCCGGTTTGGAAGCCGGAACTTCTACACACTCGGTTTACAAGTTCACCGAAAACTCTCACACTACACAATCACTCAACAATCACACTTTACACACTAAGTGTAGGAACCTAGCCCGTGTCCTCCTCCTCAAGTGCTCGATTACAACCTCTCCCTAGGTTCGTCAATCGACGCCACTCCTATTAGATTTGACCCCGTCTCTCTCTCCTCACACTTCTCTCGGTGTACAAGTGTGTTACAAGTGAAACTCACAAATAAAGGCTCAATACATGAGTTTGTTCTCAAATAACAAATGAGAACTCAGTGAAGCTCACACTCACTAAATCCCACACTACAACCCACAATATATAATATGAGAATATCAAGCTCAATAAGTGTGTGTGATAATAGTGAATGAAACTCAATAAATATAACTCAATGAATATAGCTTAATCAAATGAAAGTGAAATAATAAGCTATATAGGGAAGAGTTTAGAAAACTTCTCAATGAACAAGAAGAACTGAAGAAATGATGATTCCAATAGGGTTTGAAAGCCTCTTCTTGTTGTAGAAAAACTTCTCTTGAAAACAGATTGATGAAACAACTCTTAAACAGCTCTTAAACGCGATTAATAACTTGTTAAACAACAAACTTGGATTTCTTGGATATATATGAGGAAGAGCAGCAATGGGGTATATATAGCACCCTAATACAACAGCTAAAAATAAGAAAAAAGACCAAAAAGCCCATTTGAAAAACTACCGCTTAGTTCAAAAACCCAGAGAACGAAGATTTAAAGCTGGCGGTCGACCGACGGAAATTTCGGTCGACCGTTTTGAAAATTTCGGTCGTCCGATATAAATTCCGGTCGACCGGAGGGTTCTCTGGAAATTTACTCAGAAAAGGAAAAACTGTCGGTCGACCGTACCGGTCGACCGAATTCTAATATATGTAAAAATTCAGGTTTTGGGGCTAGTTTGAAAATCCAGAAAAAATATCAAATCAAGTTAAAAAATAATGAAACTTTGGGGAAAGTTTCTAAATAATAAAATAAACATGTTTGAAAAAGAATTTCTGGAAAATCAATTTTAGTTTGTGAAAACTACCTGTTTTTGAAGAAAGCTTAGAAAACCTGTAATTTTATGAAAATGAACTTTGATATAGGACTTGTAAATATACATATATCTTGTGCATATAATATATGTATATAGTGAAGTATGAAAGAGCTGTAAACATGAGATAAAGATATTTTAACAATGTTTAATGAAAAATCATCTATAAGATAGAAAACGTCAAAAATCGTGTTAAGTGTATATATATTGAGCTTAGATATAATCATACTATATATGTAAGTAAACTAAACATATACCTAGGTAAATCCACGCAAATGAACTTGAATCTTTAACGCTTGATTGACGTGTGTTGAAATACCTGAAGAGAGAACATAAACACAAAACACTAGAAAACTTATTAGTAATAAATTGTTTGTCAAATCATCATCAAAACTATAGGGTCAACAGAACCACGTAAATTATTTGTTCTTGCTGTGGTTGTGTTTGCATATTAGTTGTGTTTTAGTTCGAGTTATTGTTAGTGTTGCACAAGAAAAGCTTCCGCCGCGCACAACAGTGATTGCATCATTGCTCTTTGTTCTGTTTGCAAGTTGGTTTTATTACATCTAGCTAAGTTTTTCGTCATTAATTTTATCATTTGAAGTTCCAGTACTTGATGAATATTTTTGTAAGTCAAGTTCATGAGTACTTATATCTTGGATTATTTAGATGAGTTTTCTATGCTTGAATCATGAACTTGATT
Organism: Asparagus officinalis; assembly: GCF_001876935.1. NCBI lineage: Eukaryota > Viridiplantae > Streptophyta > Magnoliopsida > Asparagales > Asparagaceae > Asparagus > Asparagus officinalis. The sequence goes on along the minus strand of NC_033797.1, from coordinate 80,927,812 downwards.
TAAGATTATGAGTTGTTACATGAGTAGTAGTAGAATTATATCTTGAAAGATGATAATGTTTTTCATACTTAAATATCATTATAAGTGAAATACTTTGATTGAATGTGTTAGTCACATACTCTAGTATATATTTTTAGAGCTTTTTTTTTCTTTTATTTTTATGTATGGTGCAATTGTAACATGAACGAAACTTCCGATGAAAGTAAAATTTAGTCATTTGATTTTGTGAATTATATACCTTTAGTGTTCTTATGTCTGTAGTTCAATTTTGTAGGAGTAAATTGAAAACTTGTTGATTCCCATGTAGGATCTGGGATAAAGATACATATTAAATAAAAACCAAAAAAACTATATGTGGCGTGATGAATTAATGAAATAATGTCTATGTCTCATACATCTTTTTCATGTACATTATTCCATTAATAAAGCAAAAACGGTTACAAGTTACATATTAGATTTTTCATGCGCATCATTCATGTACATATCCTGACACCCAAACTCAAGAGTACTGCGTAAGTGTTGTTTTTTGGACTAGAAATAATTTTCTTAATTAAGTTTAGAATAATATTGATGACTTTATATTAGAATACTTTACGTGGTGTAGGCTCGAGCGATAAAAAGGGCCAAATCATTAGGGGTCGATCGAGAACCCAAATCTACTGCAGTGATCACGGTCTTAGATGATGTACATGGAGGGCATCATAGTGGTTATGAGAGAGGCTTGGATCACAGTGTCACTAGATTTTATTTGAAGACTTCCTCCACTCCGACATTCGCCACTCCTCCTAATGTCCTTCGTAAGATGGCGGAGCTTTGTTGGGGATTCGAAACAATCAAATACGTACCCTTCCGGATCTTGTGTTTGAGAGTTGAGCAAGAAAGAAATTCACCACAATTCAAAGATAAATACTTATAGGAAAGTAAACAAGAAAGAACACACCAGATTTAACGAGGTTCGGCAACGTGCCTACGTCCTCGGGAGCCACACCACACAATTCTTTGATTAATTGAAGAAGATTATAATGCTTACAATTGGCCTCTCTCTCTCAAAGATTTTTAATCTCAAAGAGCCCTCAAAACCCTCTTTTTTCATGCTCTTTTTCTCTCTTAAACCCTAAAGGGACGTGTTTCTATTTATAACAAAACACAATCCCAAACAGATTAGGATTTTAAAACGAGTCTGCCACACCCTGGTGTGGCAGACACCACACCCATGACAGACAGGACAGACTCTGCCACACCAGGGTGTGGCAGACACTACACCCATGGAAGACAGGGCAGATTCTGCCACACCCATGGCCTGTCTTGAATTTTCATGCGAGTGTTGATTTTGATTCTAGGTTTGGGTCTCCACTCTCAAGACCAACAATCTCCCACTTGGAGATCAAACCACCATCAATGAGCTCTCCCGAACTCCGCCTTCTTCGCAAGCATCTTCTCCTACTTGGAAAAATCCATTCTTCAATCATCAACATCCCGGCGATCTCGTCGATCCTTGTAGTGTGGCTCCGCCTTCGTCGTCTACTCGTGAAGGCCAGCTGAAGTTACGTACAACTCTAGTTTCTCAATGGTGACTGCTTTCGTCAACATGTTCGCCAGATTTTGACTCCCCAAAATCTTCATTAAATGTAACTTTCCGTCTTCAACTAGCGAGCGTATAAATGACGTCGATGTGCTTCGTTTTGGCATGATATACTGGATTCTTGGCAAGATGTATAACGCTCTGGCTATCACAATAAAGAACTCGTCTCCCTTGCTTCAAATCCAACTCTTCCAAGTACCCGTTCAACCAGATCATTTCCTTGCTTGCTTCAGTCACCGCGACATACTCAGCCTCGGTTGTAGACAAAGTCACGATCTTCGGCAGACGTGAGACCCAGCTCACTGCTGTCGACGCTAAGGTATAAACATACCCCGTGGTGCTTCGCCTCGTATCATGATCATCGGCAAAATCCGCATCCACGTATCCCTGTAGAACTAACTCTTTCCTCGTGAAACATAATGGCTTGTTCATTGTCCCTCTCAAGTACCGCATTATCCACTTCACGGTCTCCCAGTGCTGCTTCCCTGGATCGCTAGCAAACCTACTCACAACTCCCACTGCATGGTTGATGTCCAGCCTTGTGTAAACCATTGCGTACATGAGACTCCCAATGGCCAAAGAATATGGCACCCTGCTCATATACTTTCTATCTGCATCTGTCTTAGGCGATTGCTCCTCAAATAGCTTGAACTAACTTCTAAGGGGTGTGCTAACAACTTTAGCATTCTGCATGTTGAACCTCTGAAGTACCTTCTTAATGTATTCAGCTTGGCTCAATCTCAATTTCCCTCCAGCTTCATCCCTACTGATTCGCATCCCTAGAATCTGCTTCACTGCACCCAGATCCTTCATTGCCAACTCCTTTGCTAGCTGCTTCTTCAAACTATTTATCTCCTCTAAACATGGTCCTGCTACCAACATGTCATCAACATATAATAACAAAATAATAAAACTGGACTCGAACCTTTTGAAATAACAGCAATGATCTGAATTGCATCTTCTGTAGCTATTGTTCTGTATGAAGTTATCAAATTTCTTATACCACTGTCTCGGAGCCTGTTTCAAACCATATAAGCTCTTCTTGAGCTCGCACACCATCTCTTCCTTTCCTTCTTTAATGAAGCCAACATGATGCTTCATGTAGATTTCTTCATCCAAGTCACCATGAAGAAAGGCAGTCTTCACATCTAACTGCTCAAGAAAGAGGTCTTCTGCAGCCACCAAACTCAATACCACTCTGATGGTTGTGAGCTTCACAACAGGAAAAAATATCTCTGTGTAGTCCACTCCTTCCTGCTGTTAAAACCCCTTCACTACTAATATGGCCTTGAATCTCTTGGTTCCATCACTCTCTTGCTTGACCCGGTAGACCCATTTGTTATGTAAGGTCTTATTCTATACAGGTAGCTGGGATAACTCCCATGTCTCATTAGTAAGTAGAGAATTTATCTCCTCCTGCATCGCATGCTCCCACTACTGAGATTCACTCACTTGCATTGCCTCTTCATAGCACTCTAACTCACCGATATCTGTTAACAATAAGTAGTCAAGAGATGAAAAATATCTGGGATTTGGTTTGGGTATCCTGGATGACCTCCTCCATTCTCTGATTAGAACAAACATCATCACCCCTATCTAGAAGTTCCTCTATATCCATGTACTTAGATCCATCTGTATCTGAAATGCTGCTCCCACTGCTTTGGTTATCCTTGGCATCTTCCCTATTCTTGTACATCACCTCCTCATTGAATATCACGTCCCTACTTCTGATGATCTTCCTGTTCTTATCCCAAAGGTGATACCCGAACTCATCAATGCCGTATTCAATAAATGTGCACTTTGTGACTTAGCTTCTAGCTTGTTTCTGACATGGTCACTGATATGAACATAAGCCACGTAACCAAATACCCGCAAGTATGAGAGATTTATCTTCTTTCCACTCCAAACCTCCTATGGAATCCGAAAATTTAATGGAACTGATGGCCCGTAATTAATAAGGTAAGCTGCCGTATGCACCGCATCCGCTCAAAATGTCTTAGGCAGACCTACATGTAATTGCATGCTCCTGACACGCTCTGTCAAGGTTCTGTTCATCCTCTCTGTAGTGCCGTTCTGCTACGGCATCCCTGGAGTAGTCCTCTCTGAGCGAATACTATTCATAACACAGAACCTCTTGAACTCCTCCAGCTCGTATTCTCCACCATTGTCTGATCTCAAACATTTCACCTTCAGATCTGTCTCGTTCTCCACCATGGCCTTCCACTTCTTAAAGATTCCAAACACCTCTAACTTGTGCTTCAGAAGTAGATCCACACTTTCCTCGAGTGATCGTCGATGAAGGTGATATAATATCTAGAACCGTTAAAAGATGATACACTGGCTGGGCCCCATACATCTGTATGAATCAACTCTAGCTTTTGAGTCTTAGGTGGCCTTCTACCCTTCTGGAAACTAACCATCTTCTGCTTCCTAAAGATGCAATCTTCACAAAGCCCGACTTCCACGGAGTCGATCCCAGTTAGCTTTCCCTGTGAATGTAAGATCTTCATCCCCTTCTCGCTCATGTGCCCTAGCCTGTTGTGCCACAGATATGTACTCTCTTTGCCAGCTGCAATTGCGAGGGTGTCACTCACATGTAAGGTGAGGTAGAGAGTTCCTAATTTGTTGCCTCGAGCAACTATCATAGTACCGTTAGAGATTTTTCACGAATCCCCTGTGAATGTAGAAACATAGCCTTCTGCTCCAAGATGTCCCACCAAAATAAGATTCCTCTTCAGCTTCGACACGTGTCTTATGTTCTTCAAGGTCCACTTAAAGCCCTTCATCTGAATCTGCACTTCACCCTTTCTAACAATATTACAGGGCTCGTTATTCCCCAAATATACTTTTCCAAAGTCCCCTGCTACATAGTTCTGGAGAAGCTTTCTGTTAGCAGTGGCGTAGAAAGATGCTCCTGAATCAATGACCCAAAAATCTGAGTCGCTATCCATAGCAAGGATCAAGGCATCCTGCATGATAAAAGCCTCTGGCTCACTCGCATCCTTCTTTGGACTCTTGCAGACTGAAGACATATGGCCCTCCTGGCCACAGTTCCAACACTTCCCTTTGATAGGCCTAACCTTCGAGTTCGACCTCTTCTTCACTGATTTCGATCAATTCCTGTTCTGGTTTCCTTTCTTCTGACTTCTGCCTCTCTGCTCGAAATTTAGAGCTGAACCTGAACCTTCTGATTCGGATGATTTCCTTCTAACCTCCTCGGATAGAATCATACTAACCACCTTACTCAGCTTCAACTTTTCCTTCCTTGCCAAATTGCTAATTGTCGTCACACAACTTGCCCAACTATCCGGCAACTGCAATAGAATTAATAGGGCTTGCACTTCATCATCAAACATGATGTCCACAGAGATAAGCTGATCAACAATCATGTTAAACTCGCTGAGGTGCATCGTGAAAGACCGTCCTTCTACCATCTTGAGGTTGAAAAGAGTTTTGACGAGATGCTCCTTATTTGCTATCGACGGTTGCTCGTACATCTTCGCGAGCGCTTCCATAAGCCCCACCATCGTCTTCTCCTTCAAAATATTATGGGCTACTGATTTAGCGAGCGACAACCAGATTTGCCCTAGAGCCTTCCTATCCAGTATCTCTCAATCACCTCCTGACTCCTTATTTTTCTATCCCTTTTCCTTGCCCATTAACGGGCGATACAAGTCCTTCTGGTACAGATAGTCCTCCATCTGCGACTTCCAGTAGGCGAAGTCTGAACAGTCAAACTTCTCAATGTTAGATTTGATTTCCTCTGCCATGGCTCTCTTTCTCACAAATTTGCTGAACGAAGCTCTGATACTAGTTGTTGGGGATTCAAAACAATCAAATTTTTACCCTTCCGGATCTTGTGTTTGAGAGTTGAGCAAGAAAGAAATTCACCACAAATCAAAGGTAAAAACTTGTAGAAAAGTAAACAAGAAAGAACACACCAGATTTAACGAGGTTCGGCAACGTGCCTACGTCCTCGGGAGCCACACCACACAATTCTTTAATTACTTGAAGAAGATTACAATGCTTGCAATTGGCCTCTCTCCTCGGGAGCCACACCACACAATTCTTTAATTACTTGAAGAAGATTACAATGCTTGCAATTGGCCTCTTTCTCTCTAAGATTTCTAATCTCAAAGAGCCCTCAAAACCCACTTTTTTCGTGTTCTTTTTCTCTCTTAAACCCTAAAGGGACGTGTTTCTATTTATAACAAAACACAATCCCAAACAAATTAGGATTCTAAAATGAGTCTGTCATACCCTGGTGTGGCAGACACCACACCCATGGCAGACAGGACAGACTCTGCTACACCAGGGTATGGCAGACACCACACCCATGGTAGAAAGGGTAGATTCTGCCACACCAGGGTATGGCAGACACCACACCCATGGTCTGTCTTTAATTTTCATGCGATTGTTGATTTTGATTCTAGGTTTGGGTCTCCACTCTCAAGACCAACAAGCTTAAGTCTAAGATGTAACGACTAACCCAACTTGTACGTATGATTACTTTAATATAAATTTGTTTCCAATTCAGAAAATAAGTTTAACCCAAGAACACAAGCTCAAATGTATAGTCATACATATACTATACATTTGAATCAAGTTTTAACTCGGTTCAATTTTGAGTGATTGCCAAAGAGAACCTAAAACACCAATATCAAAGGCCCTAACTTTTCTATCTCTCCTTAAAACTCCAATCTTTATGCCATACAATCCCTTAGGAATCAGTTCAGTGAGCTTCTTGGAGAAGCTCAAGCGTGGACCTAATTCGAGTATGATTGTAAGGCCAGTTTCGTGTCTTAGCGGGACCAAATCAGGTCCATTTGTTATGTGGTGTGTTCAAGTGAAACGATAGAGTGGTTTCTAAAGGGTGCATCATATGGTGGTGGAGACAGGAGGTGAGATCCCTTACCATGGAAGTGAGTTTAATTTTGGGGAGACTGTGAAGTAGCATGAATACAAGAGGGAAGTGAGTTCGACGTGGGATTTAAGTAAAATTCCCAAAATATATGCTGATTGTGAGGTAGAAGGAGGGAAATGTTGGTTTGATTTGGAGAGGAAACAGAGCTTCTGTGAAATATCTAGCCATCATGGCAAAATTTTATTTTATTTTATTTTGAATTAGATTTTTTGACACATGCAAAATACTATTACAAAAATAAAAATTTACATTACAGCCATATAATTGGTCATTCCATATATACATCAACTAAACTGAAATGGTAATGTGTGTGTCACCTATATCTACTAAAAATTTTATTAATCAATTGAAATCTTTCACAAAGGTTATTCTTGTTAACAAAATAAGATGCATCTCATGCCTTTTCCCCATAAAATCATAACTTGCTTGTTCATAACCAAAACAAAGTTTGGACTTGTGTATTTTATTTTATTTTTTTAATTTAAAGTGGGCATCTCTATTAATCTCCCCCTTAAAGGAAAGATAGTTCCCCTTGTCATATTAGTGACAGAATACTTTGTTTCAACTTGTTAATAAAATATAATGAATGGAAAATTTTTATTTAAGGATTACTGACCAATACAAATTACAGGGTTTCACCAAGACACTGGTGTAGGCGTCAAAATTTACCCATAAGTCTGCTGAACGAAGCTCTGATACCAGTTGTTGGGGATTCGAAATAATCAAATCAAATCTGTACCCTTCCGGATCTTGTGTTTGAGAGTTGAGCAAGAAAGAAATTCACCACAAATCAAAGGTAAAAACTTGTAGAAAAGTAAACAAGAAAGAACACACCAGATTTAACGAGGTTCGGCAACGTGCCTACGTCCTCGGGAGCCACACCACACAATTCTTTAATTACTTGAAGAAGATTACAATGCTTGCAATTGGCCTCTTTCTCTCTAAGATTTCTAATCTCAAAGAGCCCTCAAAACCCACTTTTTTCGTGTTCTTTTTCTCTCTTAAACCCTAAAGGGACGTGTTTCTATTTATAACAAAACACAATCCCAAACAAATTAGGATTCTAAAATGAGTCTGTCATACCCTGGTGTGGCAGACACCACACCCATGGCAGACAGGACAGACTCTGCTACACCAGGGTATGGCAGACACCACACCCATGGTAGAAAGGGTAGATTCTGCCACACCAGGGTATGGCAGACACCACACCCATGGTCTGTCTTTAATTTTCATGCGATTGTTGATTTTGATTCTAGGTTTGGGTCTCCACTCTCAAGACCAACAAGCTTAAGTCTAAGATGTAACGACTAACCCAACTTGTACGTATGATTACTTTAATATAAATTTGTTTCCAATTCAGAAAATAAGTTTAACCCAAGAACACAAGCTCAAATGTATAGTCATACATATACTATACATTTGAATCAAGTTTTAACTCGGTTCAATTTTGAGTGATTGCCAAAGAGAACCTAAAACACCAATATCAAAGGCCCTAACTTTTCTATCTCTCCTTAAAACTCCAATCTTTATGCCATACAATCCCTTAGGAATCAGTTCAGTGAGCTTCTTGGAGAAGCTCAAGCGTGGACCTAATTCGAGTATGATTGTAAGGCCAGTTTCGTGTCTTAGCGGGACCAAATCAGGTCCATTTGTTATGTGGTGTGTTCAAGTGAAACGATAGAGTGGTTTCTAAAGGGTGCATCATATGGTGGTGGAGACAGGAGGTGAGATCCCTTACCATGGAAGTGAGTTTAATTTTGGGGAGACTGTGAAGTAGCATGAATACAAGAGGGAAGTGAGTTCGACGTGGGATTTAAGTAAAATTCCCAAAATATATGCTGATTGTGAGGTAGAAGGAGGGAAATGTTGGTTTGATTTGGAGAGGAAACAGAGCTTCTGTGAAATATCTAGCCATCATGGCAAAATTTTATTTTATTTTATTTTGAATTAGATTTTTTGACACATGCAAAATACTATTACAAAAATAAAAATTTACATTACAGCCATATAATTGGTCATTCCATATATACATCAACTAAACTGAAATGGTAATGTGTGTGTCACCTATATCTACTAAAAATTTTATTAATCAATTGAAATCTTTCACAAAGGTTATTCTTGTTAACAAAATAAGATGCATCTCATGCCTTTTCCCCATAAAATCATAACTTGCTTGTTCATAACCAAAACAAAGTTTGGACTTGTGTATTTTATTTTATTTTTTTAATTTAAAGTGGGCATCTCTATTAATCTCCCCCTTAAAGGAAAGATAGTTCCCCTTGTCATATTAGTGACAGAATACTTTGTTTCAACTTGTTAATAAAATATAATGAATGGAAAATTTTTATTTAAGGATTACTGACCAATACAAATTACAGGGTTTCACCAAGACACTGGTGTAGGCGTCAAAATTTACCCANTTACCTATACGTCCCCGCATGCGGCTCGAGGCAGAGAGAAGATGATGAACATCGCTATTCGAGTCATGAAAGCTCATTTAACAATGACAAACACATGAAGTGAGTCGACAGACCATGCGAAGCAACTAAATTTTGGAATAACGGAAACACGAATGGACCGGGAGCTGCATGTCGCTTACAAAAGACAAAGTGTCCCTCATGTCCCATCTACTTCACATATGATTCAACCATGGGATCATGTAGATCTCCTCGTTATCTTTTCAACGCATCTTGAACCGCGTAATTCCGAGATCAGACGATGAAGTTACGACGGAAACGGACACAACGCGCGGAATAACGCGCCAAGCCTCAACGAGACACCAAGAGGTGTCTCGTCCAAGACTTGGCCGAGACACCAATGAGTGTCTTGGCCAAGGCTTGGCCGAGACACCAAGAGGTGCCAATGAGTGTCTTGGCCAAGGCTTGGCCGAGACACCAAGAGGTGTCTCGGCCAAATCTTGGCTGAGACACCAAGGAGTGTCTTGACCCAAGGTTGGCTGAGACACCCACAGGTGTCCACAGACCCGAAATGCTGTATTTGACAGATTAAAAGTTGTTTTTTGATCGTTAACCATCTAAATTTGTTTCAATTGATCTGATATTATCCAAGAATATGGTCAAGTGGTTACAACTAAAGATAAGATCGAATTGATCGTTCTTATCCAAAAACAAGGGTCCCTAAGCCTATAAAAACAGCCCCAGGGCCTTCATTTTTTCAGATCTGGAATTCTCAAGCGTCGGCGAAGCCCTGCTGAATTGAGAACTGAAGAGCCATGAATTTTAGAAAGGAGGAGGAGACTTTAGCAAATTCTTCAGCATAAAGAAGAGGAGTTCGTCAGATCTGTAGCCCGGTTCTTTACCTTGAGATTGCCCCGTTGCGGTGATCTCGAGAAGAGTGATTATCTCGCTGTTTGGTGGTCCAAGGATCAACGAAGCTCCGGATTTGATCTGATCGTTTGGTGGTCCACAGATGCTAACATCCCCGTCACAGGTGATCCCATGCAAGCAGCAGGCGATAAACACCCATTGCGCTATTTGACGAAAGTGTACTTTTTTTTGTTTTCATTGTGTAAAGGTCTTATAAAAAGACTAACTTTTGTTTTTATTATAATGTTTGAAGTTATAATGAACACAGCAATGAACAAATCGACTTTCTCCCTAAATAAGCTGGCGACCATAGTGGGAGCCAACAACTTCACTGCTAAACCTCTCGTGCCGCAACCAGCGATCAAGATCCCGATGAACGAATAGGTCGAGTATGAATTCGACCAGCAGAAGTTCAAGGAGTATGTCTCCTCCTCCTCCTCTAGATCCGCCTCTCCTCGCAAGCGTAGGAAGGTCTCCTCCTCCCAAAAGATCCGTTGGTCTTCAGATTTGAGGACTCAAGAAGGTGATCTCCCCGCTACCGCTACTGCAGATGCACCTCGTAATGATCCGCCGGCATCCAATGAAGCCAGATCTGTAGATCTGAACTCCTCTTTGATCAAGGAGTTGACTGATGAAGACGCGTCAACTCTATACAAGAGAGCACGTCAAAGGCAGCGCCAACGCCTCGCATGCCAATTAGCCAAGGTTTTGGATCAGGTGGACGGATTCCATTACCAAGCGGATTTGGAGTTCAGAAAGCGCCAAGTGACTAAGCCATCTCCACAGCAAGCTTCGGGAACCTCTTCCCAACCACCTACTAACAAATGGGTTCGTGTCAAACGGAACCGTTCTACTCTTGAGGAGTGTATTCAGAAGCGTCGCTCACTTCTTGCGCATGCCCAGATCCTTGTGCGAAAAGCATAAGAAATACAAAAGGAAGAGGCGGTTAAGAGATCGTCCAGATCCAAACAAATTTGGATGCCAAAGGCCAAATCAACACCTAAGGCAAAAGCAAGCGACGTTGCTCCCCAGCCTTCGTCAACTTCGAATCCCGCTCCTTCTGCCACCACACCTTCGGTAAAACCCTACGGTGATGTGGACCTCTACAAATTTAGAATTCTGTTGAAGGATCGCCTGGGTCCTTTACACGAAGATCAAGGCAAAGCGCCTATTAAGGAATGCTTGGGACCGTTGAAGGAACCCTGAGCAACCATCCAGATTAGGGGTCGTACGTGACCTCCTAACAAGTTGATTCCCATAACTACCCGCGTGGGGGTGCCTGTACAAAACCAGGAGCCCATTAAAATTTCACCCTCACACGGGTATGATTCCAAACGTGTGACTCCTGCTAAAGCCAATAAAGCACAACTTATTCAGAAGAAGACGCGCTGAACAAACAACAGCGGTACACCTGAGGAATCAAACCAACAGCCGATAGGTTGCTCTGACCGCAACATCGATGAGTTGTACTATCAGGCTAGGGGTACGAATAAATCTCGAAAGAGAAGTACCCGGGAAGTGGACTTTCACTGTCCGTGTACCGAACTTATCAGGGCAGTATTATCAGCGTGTAACTGCCCTAAGACCGCTCTATAGAGGGTCTCGGTATTTGAAAGGATCTCTACCAGAACGTCTAAGTCCAAGCTAAGGCGTTTCTATAGAAAAAGATTAGTTGCACAAGATGATGAACTCCCAAAGGTCACCATCAATATGGTCGATAAGGAGAAGTCAACGCGAAGTTTCAATCCCCGACATCTTTCGGACATATCCCAACGTATAACTCGGTTACGCGCGAAAACTACTAGGCGTAGGGGCTATCGGAGGATGAATAGCGGATTATCCTCGAAAGATGAAGCATCAGATGCGAACTCTGCCATCGCTTTCTTACAATACAGTGTCCAGCATAGGACAATCCCGCGAGACCTTTATGGTCAACACCGAGCAAATGGACAAAATCATTGAGGATGCCTTGGCTAAGCAAAAAGAGAACTTCAAGTTCGAAATGGAAATGGCTATGCTGCGAATGAGGGAAGAGCATGATCAACAGATCCGAGCCTTGTCAAATCAGATAGGTGAATCCAGTCGTCACAACAATATTAGTCAAGCAGCTAGCGATTCACATGTGGATGAACACCTCGATGCAGATAACCCTCCTGTTGACTAAAACACTGAGAGTGGCCCTACTGAGAATAACAACGTCGGGAATGGTCCCGCCAACAATGACAACACTGGGGGTGGCCTCATTATTCCTCCTCAAAATGGACCAAGGAAGGACACGAGCGAGGATGAAAAGAGAAAAGACCTCGATAGCAAAGTCAACGCTCTGATGTCTACTCGAGAGGTGAAGAAGACCGGTATTCCATGTCCTTACCCAAGAGAGTGGGATTTGATACCGTATCCGGCAAAGTTCAACCTGATCAACTTCACGCTATTTGACGGAAAGGGTTCCCCCACTCAGCATCTAATCTACTTCAAGTCTCACTTAGGTGTGATTTCTGGGAATGAATCCCTGATGGTCCGGTCATTCGTCGGCACCCTTCGCGGAGCTGCCTTTGATTGGTACCGTCATCTCAAACCTAAAAGCATCAACAACTGGGACGATCTGGAGAACCTGTTCCTCACTCACTTTTTTGATGATGATGCCGAGGTGTCAATCAGAACACTCTTCGATGAGAAACAGGAATACGACGAGATGGTCGACGACTTCGTCAAGCGTTTCTGGAATAAGGCGATGAACTACCGAGATCCGATCACAGAGGACTTCATCCTCCAAACTTGTCATAACAATCTCTCTTTGGAAGTGTTGGAAGTTATGGGAGTAGCACCGTCAAGCACCTGGAAAGAGTTGAAAGTGCACGGAGAGCAGGCCGAACGCTTCCTCAGAAGGAAGAAAGTCGAGAGAAGCCAACCGACGGCTAACCCTCCTAACTCAAGCTACATCTCCCGTGGTAATGGGAAAGCGCCTGCAGCAGTTGTTGATGTTAATCAGACGTCGTAACAACAACCCCAAAGATAGCAAAAAACTTTGGATCCGAGACTCTAAAAGGGGTACTCCTTCAAGGACGAAGATGTTCCAGCCATTTTTGAGTCCCTCCTTGAAAATAACAAGATCAAGTTACCACCTATCGCAGATCATGAGGAAGCTGACAATACTACGGATCCGAAGTACTGTGCGTACCACAGGAGGATCATTCATCCTACCAAGGCTTGCTTCACTCTTAAGAATAGCATCCAAACCTTGGTTAAAGCCGGCGTCATAACGCTCAATTAAGTCGAATGAACACTCCGAAGAGTGTACGAGTATAAACTGTTTCTCAATCCTTCAATAGGTATATGAGGTTAAACTGCTCCCTGCATACTCCAACAGGTATATGAGTCTAAACTGTTTCCTTTCTTTCACGGGAAGTTCCTAGAGAGTGCCATGTCTGGTATTCTTAAGGATAGCCCGGTCATCCAACTAAGTACAATGTTAGACCCAGTTTTGCAAAGGAAGCTGGGGGTGGATGATTCATGTAACGGGAAATTCCCGGAAGAATGTTACATGTAATATTCTTAGGGATAACCCGGTCATTACAAACAAAGTGATAAACACTAAACTTCCACTGTTAAAGTCTTGATATAGTACTCGAAATTTTAGTCTCCTAATCATTGACAATTGTCAAACCCCTTCGTGTTAAGTATTTGTTACTTAACAAAAAGGACTCTCTTCGAGTGATTTGTACGAATCAACACTCCCATTATAATTTGTACTCCCACTGTCACTGTTCATTTGGTCAAACCTTCCTATAGTTAGGACCATAACCAAAGCCAAAATCTCCTCTCGATTCTTTGGTCAAACCTTCCTATAGTTAGGACCATAACCAAAGCCAAAATCTCCTCTCGATTCCTTCCATGAATGAGAGGTCCACTTTCAAATCGAATGATCAAACCTTCCTACAGTTAGGGTCACCTCAAACTCCTGCTTGGTCAAACCTTCCTACAGTTAGGGCCAAAACCATAATTCACTCTTGATAAACGAGAAATTTACCTTTAGTTCGGTAATCAAAACTTCCAACCGTTAGGATTATCCGAATCTTTTTGATTCTCGGAGTGGAGATCCCACTCTTAGTTTCACTCTTCAGATTCTCGAGGTGGAGATCCTACTTCGAGTCTCTTTTGCAACTGGAGAAAGAATATAAAATTCTTCCTCTTCGGTTTTGGGAGATAGAATATAAAATTCTTCCTCTTCTATTTTGGGTTCGTCTTTGCCCCAAGAGAAAACACCATCCTTCAACTCCAAAATCCGTACTTCACACACGTGGGGAATTTTATCCTGAATCCTAAGAAGGGATAAGTCAATGCCTTGAAGGAAATCGTGCTATGTCTACATGCATAATACACAGCGGAAGACATGTATGTACAAAAATACTAAGCATGTAGAGAGCATGAAATATTCATATGGATCATCTAATTAAATCTAACATGATCCTTATTATTAAGTGAGCATACAAGAGTTAGAAAGTCATACTTTTGTAGCGTGATTCGATGGAAGATCGAATAACCCCTAGCTCTTGCTCCTTGTAGTAGAAAATCTCCTTGTAGTGGATCTCCAAGTCTTTAAGTGAGCTTGATAAAATGGAAGTCTTCTTAAGACACAAGGCAAGATATCCACCCCGGGGTTCTTAAAATCCTACTACTTCCTCTTGCTCAAAGATTGCTAAAGTTTAGTAAGAGGAGAGCTCTCTTTTATTCTCTTATGGAAAAAAAACACTTAGCCAATTTTTCATTAACCTTTCCATAAGAAAAAGAGCTCATATTTATAGAGTGAAATGTGTTCATGATATGAATGACTCATCCTATGAGTCATGCAATGAATCATCAAAAATTAATGATTAATCAAGTGAGTCATGCAATGAATCATCTTATGAATCATTACATTTCAAAACCATGTGCTAATAAACCATGTGCTCAAACCATACCACTAAGTGACTCATCTCATGACTCATTATACATGGTATGTGTATTTCATAAATGAGAATACCAAATTATTATCACTAATACAGTATTTCATAAATACGGTATATAGTATTATTCCAATCTTTAACTAATTAGTCACTATATGACCAAATAAATCAAGAGTTGACCAAAAGTCAACTGTTGACCAAAAAGTCAACTAGTTGACTAAAAGTTAACTTTATGGGAAAAATACTGGAATTCATTTCCTAAGCACATAGCATTCCGATTTTACCGATATACATAACCGTTTATGTGTATCCGGAAGAAATCATATATGCGTATCAATCATACGCATCACTCCATAAATTGTGTTTCATAGGATTCAAGTACGCGCTTGGTGTGACTCTAGGGCCCAACTTAAAAAACTCGGTAGTGGATCATATCCATAAGTACAACAGAGGTGCTAGCTACACATGAAGACCACCCGGGTATAAGTTGTGATAAAGGTCTGCAAGATGCTTATCCAATTTTATCAGGACCACTCAATGATAATACCGTACAGTCCGGTCTCTTCGTCAAACCATGTCAAACTATTGAGCCTAGGGTATGGCAAACTGTCAAACCCTAATAGCTTGATTAGTGTTTATTGATATTAAACTCATAACCTATAAGATCAAACTGACACTCAGTTTATCTTATTCACCTTGGCCAAGGATTTCCAGGCTATAGTTATATCAAACAATCTTATGACATCAACCCCTATACTGGGAGAGACGAATCCCTTCTTGGCATCTCAATATCTACTTATGTCTCGGGATGTACCCAACAAGAACCGTTATGCACAATTCAATAAGAACTGTGGTTAGGTAAAAGTCTAAATACATCTTTACTGACATATAAGATATTGCACTCATGCCTCAGGTCAAGAGACTACTATGTACTATATCACTTGAGAACTTCTATTTGACAGTTAAGTATATTACCAACTAGATGTTCTCGGCGAGTCGTTCAGTCAACTCATTCACTAATGAGTCACCTGTATACTGTATCTTGATGTCTCACATCAATGATCTAAGAGATTGATCATCTCCTTCAAAAGGAGAAATAAAGCATACACTAGTCTAAACCAAAGTGATGATGTCCTATCTCAACACTTCATCAACTAGGAACATTTTAGAATATACGTTACCGACTAATCAGATCTCTTCATTACGATCACTATCCGAAATGTCTGATAGTCTAGTATTTATTCTAAGGACATTATCTGTATATTTAGAACATCAGATAAATCTGACCAAAATAGCATACTATCATTTTGAACAAGGATGTTATATACATATAGGTCCTGTTACAATATACAATAATTGCCTGCAGGGCACCTATATCTAACAAACTCCCACTTGCACTAAGGCCAATTATAGTATCTAATACCCAATAGCTCAACAAGTTTCTCAAATTGTGAACGAGCAATTGCCTTTGTGAATGGATCTGCTATATTATCTTTTGTGTCTACTCTTTCAATCTTGATCTCCCGGCGATCAACTATCTCCCTGATCAAGTGATACTTCCTCAGAATGTGTCTGGACTTATGGTGAGATCGGGGTTCCTTTGTCAGAGCTATTGCAGCATTATTATCACAGTATAAAGGTACTGGATCTTTAATGGTGGGAACAACTTCCAGCTCTAAAAGGAACTTCCTCATCCAGACAGCTTCTTTAGCTGCATCATTAGCTGCAATGTATTCAGCTTCCATAGTCGAGTCTGCTACTGTATCCTGCTTGGAACTTTTCCAGCTGACAGCTCCTCTATTGAGGGTGAAAACATATCCTGATACAGACTTACTATCATCGATATCGCTCTGAAAGCTTGAGTCGGAAAAAGCCTCCATTCGGAGGTCACTTTTACCGTATATCAAAAATAACTCTTTAGTCCTTTTAAGGTACTTAAGTATATTCTTGACCGCTTTCCAGTGCTCTTCTCCATGATCAGATTGGTATCTACTTACCAAACTGAGTGAATAAGCGATATCTGGTCTAGTACATAACATGGCATACATGATCGATCCTACTGCCGAGGCATAAGGAATTAGACTCATGCGTTTCCTCTCTTCATCAGTCCGGGGAGACATCTTTTTAGAGAGGGAGATTCCAGGAGATGCAGGTACAAAACCTTTCTTGGAATTTTCCATGCTAAACCGTTTTAGCACTTTGCCAATGTATCTAGATTGCGATAATCCTAACATCCTTTTAGATCTATCTCTATAGATCTGAATACCCAGTATACAGGATGCTTCACCTAAATCTTTCATGGAAAATCTTTTTGATAGCCAAATTTTAACCGCTTGTAATGACGGTATGTCATTACCGATTAAGAGTATATCGTCTACATATAAAATAAGAAACGATATAATACTCCCAATTATCCTTTTATACACACATGGTTCATCTGGATTTTTGATGAAACCAAACTCTTTGATAGCATCATCAAAACAGATGTTCCATCTCCGTGATGCTTGCTTCAGTCCATAAATAGATTTAAGCAATCTACATGCTTTTCCACTGCTCCCACTAACTACAAAACCCTCTGGTTGCGTCATATATATGCACTCTTCTAAATCACCATTTAGAAATGCAGTTTTAACGTCCATTTGCCAGATCTCATAGTCATAGTGAGCAGCTATAGCAAGTAGGATCCGAATAGACTTGAGCATAGCCACTGGAGAAAAAGTTTCATCGTAGTCCAAACCAGGTCTTTGACGAAAACCTTTAGCTACCAGTCTAGCTTTAAAAGTCTCTACTTTTCCATCTACACCCAACTTTTTCTTAAACAACCATTTGCAACCTATGGGTATCACCCCTTTAGGAGCATTGTCTAATATCCATACTTTGTTGGTGTACATAGAGTCTATTTCAGATTTCATTGCATCATGCCAAGCAACAGAGTCCCTACTCTCAGAGGCTTGCTGATAACTTAAAGGTTCGTCATCATCTATGACGTGATCTAACATGCCACCTTCAACTAAAAAATTATATTGTGTCTTAGGTGCATGAGATCGCCTTGGATATCTGTGGAGTGGTTGAGGTTCTTCTGGTATAACTGAATTTGCTGGTTCCACTAATTTATCAGTAATATTTTGTATCTCTGAAATTTCTTCCAGTTCTACCATGCTCCCACTAATTTCTTTTTCAAGAAATTCCTTCTCTAAGAAGGTGGCATGCCGAGAAACAATTATCTTTTGTTCATCGATGTGGTAGAATTGATATCCAATGGAATTCCTTGGATATCCTACAAATTTGCATAATACTGAGCGTGCCTCTAACTTTTTGGGATCTTGCTTCTTTACATAAGCATGACATCCCCAAATCTTAATATAATTAAGATGTGGTTTCTTCCCACTCCATATCTCATATGGAGGTTTAGGCACTGCTTTTATCAACAAAAAGAGAAAAACATTTATCCTAAACATGACATTCTTTCTTCAACATGAGCTAAAACTTCAAACAAATCATCCAGGTTATGAACATAGTCCATAACTTTACCCATCCAAATAGGTAGGCAAAGACTTGCCATAAAGACCAAAATTTTCACAATGTTCATCACCATGATCTGTTTACAATATGTAGCACATATATTAACTAACCAAACATCATCATAGATAATTAAACACACAATCAACATACTTGACATAGTAGCAACATAAATAACATATTACATAAGTCCTAACATCTCACAACTACATAGTTTTTATACTTAAACAAAATAACATAATTGTTTTGAAACTTAACATAAAAAACATCCTAAGGTGCTGGAGGAGGTTGCTGTCCTTGAAAATATGCATTAAGCTTTGTGTCCAAGTCTTCAAACTTCTTGATTAGCTCTTCTTGATTACTAATGATATATGAATTCTGAGAATATAGAGCTCTTTGACCAGTTTCAAGTTCAAGGATACGTGCACTCAAAGTGTTGTATTGCACGTCTGAAAAGCAAGAGGGTTCTTTAGGAAATGGTGGTGGTTGACTTGAAGAAGCTCCTGCTTGAGTTGAAGATTGTGGAATATCTTGTGGAATTTCTTCTTGATGAGGTTCATTTTGAGGATTTTGTTCTTGAATTTCAAAATTTGTCAACTTCATCCTAGTTAGGGCATTGGAATCAAAGAATTCAATGGAACGGACAACAGAATTTTCAGATTTGAGATCCACATGAAATTTGTCAAAGATTTTTGTTAAAAAGGCACCATAAGGAAGAAATCCTCTTGGTATTGTCAGAAAATTATCAAAGTAAACTTCAGCCCAATTAACTTGGATATTTCCCATTATAGCATATAGAGCTTTTGCTAAATCTAGGGAAATGAAATGAAAACTCCCAGTTTTTGGAAATAAGTTATAAGTTAGGATTCGTACAATGAACCTAGGAATTGGACGAAGTTTGTTTGAGTTATTTAAAGGTTTGCCATATCCAGGAAGAAATATATGATTAGATAAAAGATCTGAATCATTCATCCTAACTGACCTAAGAGAAACTCCTTGATAAGGAATATTGAAGATTTTTCCAATTGACTTTGTAGTTAAGTCAATCTCTATTCCTTTAACAAGAGTCTTAAGTTTTTCAGAACCACCAATAGTTCCCACACGTTCTATATTAGTATAGAACAGTTGCACAAGAAATGGATATGTGGGTTTTTTATTTTCAGCAGAGAACAGTTCAAGCAATCCCACATTTTCAAAATATGAACTAAAATTCCAGGGTATAAAATCATCAAATTTCACAAATCGTCCTGGAAGAACTTCAAAGGATGATATTTTGTTAAATTCTTTTAATAAATCAGGACTTTTTAAATAAATGATGATTTCATCATTAACAAAAGTATGGGTTTGCTTAGCTTTCTTAGATCTAGACATGATGAAACAGTTAAATATCAAAAGATTCAGATATCAAGTTTAGAAATATACCCCAAACAGTTGAAACCCTAGATTAGTCGACTAGAACTTGGAGTAGTCGACTATTGATCTTGACAGCTTGACAGATTTCAAAGAAAAAAATGAAGATCTTGATGAAAATTTGGGAAGAAAGAAAGTGCCCTAACCTGGAATTGTGACTACTGAAGGGAAGAAGAAGAGGGGTCGGTTTTTAGATGGGTTAGTGGGTAGTTTTTAGGTTTTTACATTAT
>NC_033797.1:80880618-80906878 GCF_001876935.1 Asparagus officinalis | reverse complement strand
GGTTTTCTGACGTGGCAGTATTTAATAGCGGGAATTAACCATCTAAAAATCCCAATTCACCAAAATAGGACAGATTCTCCCCTTCAATTTTTAGAATTTGAACGCGAGAGAGAGGGAGAAATAGAGAGTGAGAAATCGTAGAGGAGGCAGTTGAAGGAGATAGATTGTAGGGATTCCATGTGATGGTGTTCCTCAGTTGATGCAGAAGGTGATTTTCGGAGGACGATGACTTGGTACGGGTTGAAGCCAATGCGAAGATTTGATTCTGTTTATACTTATGAGATCTTTTGGTGGTTTTGAAGAGGATAAGTTAATCATGTATTTAGTTTGAGTTAAATGAAAGATAAACTCAAAATTTGCTGCCTTTTGTTAGATTTGATAGAATTAGGATTTTCACAGTTAGGGTTTTTTTCCTAATAAATAGGGTTGAATTTGGTTGAAATAGAGTGAAATATATATTTTGTTAGTGATTTTTTTAGGCACATTTATATGCAAATTATATTAGATTCTAAAAAAATGTTTATGCAATTTGATTACCTTTTTTCGTAAATTATGTAGATGGCTATGCAAATTATAATTAAATATAGACATGGGGGTTCATTTGACTTCGGAAGTAATGTGTCGTACATTGGTGGTTCATTTGATGTTGAGTTATGTGATGCACAAGATTGTAGGCGTCAAAAATTACCTATAGTCCCCGAATGCAGCTCGGGACAAAGAGAAAGCGATGAACATCATTATCCAAGTCGAAGAGGATTATCTGACGCTGACAAGCGCATGAAGCGAATCGGCGAACCGCTGATGACATGGCAATGAACCACCACAACGGCAAATGCTAAGTGGCCCACACGCTCGTCAGCCACCAGAATGGCAAACCAAGCATCCCGTGCGCTCAAATCAACTCAAAGTGTCCAAACGCGCTCAATAGTCGGCTCGCGTACGTCAATCACCTCGCGCGTGTCCGTCAACACGCGCACGTCAGTCATGCGATCCGCGCGAGGAAGCGTACAAGTTAACGAAACAACAAAATACACATAAATGACGTATACAAGTCCACAAGACGACCAAATACGCAAAACGATAGAAAATACAAGTCCCGAAAGATCGAAAAACACCAAAGGCCAAAACACCCGCGCCCGTGGGGGTCGGACGAATCCGACCCGCTGGGGGCACGGGTCCCGTACGAGTCGGATCAAACCGACCCGCGCCCCCCGCGGGTCAACGGGGTGTTTCGCGCAGATTTGACCCCCAGACGTGTTTTCGACGGTTTTGAACGGTTTTCTCAGGATTTATCTATTCTAGGGATTCCTAACTATCTTAATATCATCTACAAACATGGTTAGGCCGTTATTAACTAAAGATATGGCCAAATCCATCATTCTTATCTGAAAAGCCCCCAACCGAACTATAAATATAGGCCTAGGGGCTCAATTCACGGGGGCGATTTATTATCAAGATGAGGAGGTGTTGTCGAACTCCAGAGCCAAGAGTCATGAATTTTAGCAAGGGTTAGCGAGATCACGGCGAAGTCCAGCATAAAGAAGGAGCTATTTGAAGGATCTGAAGCCTGATCCCACCATCCCTTGAGATTAGGCTTAGTCTTAATCTCGAGAAGAGTACTGATTTTGCTTGGCCGATCTCAGTGCTTCAAATCAAATACTTCCTCGGTGAAGGCAAAGCTTTGCCTAATTTTTCATCAACCAGATCCAGATCTAAGGCGGTCCATGTATATCAAAATCCCCGGCATAGGCAAAGATCCCGCACAAGTAGAAGACCGATAAACGATCTCCCTGTGTTTGTTTGATAGAGTTGTAATTTTTTATTTCTTTCATTGTATAAAGAGTCTTATAAAAAGACCAATATTTTGATCTTATTGTAATGACCAAAGTTGTAATAAGTTTTACAATGAAGAAAGCAACTTTTGACGCGAACAAGATGGCGACCACAGTGGGAGCCAACAGCTTCGCTGTCGAAGCTGTCGTGTCTCAACCTCGGATCTACATCCCGGTTGAAGAAGTGGTCGAATACGAGTTCGACCAACTGAAGTTCGAGGAGTATCTGTTGTCCTCCTCCAGATGTTCCGCCCTTCATAAGAGCAGGAAGACCAATGCCCCCGTTGCTGTAATGGCTGCACCTCGTAACGCCCCTTCGGCCTCCAATGAAGTCGGAGTTACAGATCTCCACTCCTCCTCAATCAAGAAGATAGCCACTGGATCCGCGCCAATCCTATCGAAGAGGGCACGTCAAAAACAATGTCAACGCCTCGCGCACCAACTCGCTAAGGCCTTGGAGCCAATGGACGGGATCTATTACAGGATAGATCTGAAATCTAGGGAACACCAATCGCCCCAACAGCGAACGAATGAGCAGCCCTCCAAGTCCTCAATAAAGGAATGGATCCAAGTCAAAAGGACTCGTTCAACCCTTAAGGAGCGCATCCAGAAATACCGCGTACTACGTGCGCACGCACGAATTCTTTTGTAAAAAGCACAAAAAATGCAGAAGAAGGACATACTCAGGAAACAACCAAGGCTGTATCAAACTTGGAGGCCAAAATCCGAAACAGCGGCCGAAAAGATCGAAAAATGTGGGTCACTTAAATCCGACCCTCCAAGGCGCGGGACACTTCAATCCGACCCTTCAGCTCGTGAGACACTCAGATCCTACCCTCTAGCCCACGGGTCACCCAGATCTTACCCTCCAGCTTGCGGGTTACCCAAATCGGACCCTCCATGTCGCGGGTTACTCAAGTTTGATCCTCCAACCTGCGGGTCACTTAAGTCTGACCCACGCCAGGGTCAAGACAGAAGACGTTCTGCATGTATTTCTCCGATTCCATCAAGTTTTGCACCTTTGGTGTAGCCTCACAGTAGCATGGACTTGTCCTGTTTCAAGATGAGGATGGAAGATCGCCTAGGTCCTTTGCACGAGGATCGAGGTAGAGTTCTGATCAAAGAACGCTTGGGTCCGGTGACTGAACCCCGAGCATCTACTCGAGCAGAGGTCACACACGGGAAACTCCTGTAACTGACCGCATTAGACTAACAGTCAGTATCCAAGAGCCCGTTAAGGTCCCGTGCTCACAAAAGCGTGGCTCCAAACGTGTGACTCTTGAGAACGCCATTGAGGCAACAGGTCCTCAGAAGGAAACATGTTCATCAGACGACGGCGTTATACCTGAAAACTCATGCCAACACGCGATAGGTTGCTCTGGTCATATGATCGACGAGTTGTACTATCGAGAGGGGCGTACGAACAAGTCTCAGAAGAGAAGTACCCGAGAAACGGAATCTCACTGCCCGTGCGTCAGACTAATCAGGATAGTATTATCAGCATGTAGCTACCCCAAGACCGCTTCGCAGAGGGTCTCGGTATTTGAGAGGATCTCTAATGGAGCGACTAAGTCCAAACCAAAGTGTTTCCATAAGAAACGATGATCGTTCAAGGTGATGAATTTCCGAAAGTTATGGTAAATATGGTGGATAAGGGAAAGTCGACTCGACCTTTTAGCTCTGACCCCTTTGTATCGCATCGTCTAGCTCGGCTACGTGCAGGAACCACTAGACACAGGGACTATTAAAGAATGTAGAGGGGATTATCCTCGGATGATGAAGCATCAGATGCTAACTCTGCAGTCGCTTCTGACAAAACAGTATCCAGCCCAGGACAATCCCACGAGGTGTTTATGATTAACACCGAGGAAGTAGACAAAATGATTGAGGATGCTCCAGCCAAGCAGAAGCAAGCATTCAAGTTCGAAATGGAAATGGCTATGCTACAGATAAAGGAAGAGCATGACCAACATATCCGAGCCTTGTCAAATCAGCTAGGTGAATCCAGTCATTGCAACAATGTTAGCCAAGCAGCTAGCGATTCAGACGTGAATGAATTCATCAATGCTGATGACCCTCCCGTTGACCAGAACGCTAGGGGTGGCCCCACTAAAAACAACGACATTGGGGATGGTCCCACTGAAAATGACAACACCAGGGGTGGCCCCGTTGTTCCTCTCACAAATCGTCCAAAGCCCGATACGAGCAAGGATGAGAAAATGAAAGATCTCGAGGGCAAAATCAATGCTCTAATATCTGCTAGAGACCTGAAAAGGACTGGCATTCCATGTCCCTATCCAAGAGAGTGGGATTCAATAACATACCCGATGAAGTTCAACTTGATTAACTTCACGCCGTTTGATGGGAAGGGTTCGCCTACTCAACATCTGATCTACTTCAAGTCCCACTTGGGTATGATCTTCGGCAATGAAGCCTTGATGGTTCGGTCATTAGTTGGTACCCTTCGCGGCCCCGCCTTCGATTGGTACCGCCGTCTCAAGTCTGCAAGCATCAACAGCTAGGACGACCTGGAGAACCTGTTCCTCACTCACTTCTTTGATGATGACGCCGAGGTGTTAATCAGAACACTCTTCGATGAGAAACAAAAAGACGATGAGATAGTCGACGACTTCATCAAACGCTTCCAGAATAAAGCGATGAACTGTCGAGATCCGATCATAGAGGACTTCATCCTCCAAACCTGTCACAACAACCTCTCTTTGGATGTGTTGGAAGTTATGGGAGTAGCACCATCCAACACCTGGATGAAGTTGAAGGTGCGCGGAGAGCAGGCCGAACGCTTCCTCCGAAGGAAGAAGGACGAGAGGAGCCAACCGATGGCTAATCCTCCGAACTCGAACTTCGCCTCTCGTGGTAAGGGCAAGGCACATGCAGCAGTTGTTAAAGTTAATCAGACGTCGCAACAACAATCCCAAAGACCGCAAAAGACTTCGGATCCAAGACTTCAAAAAGAGTACTCATTCAAGGACGAAGACGTTCCAGCCATTTTCGAGTCCCTCCTTAAAAATAACAAGATCAAGCTACCACCTATCGCAAATCAGGAGGAAGTTGACAATACTACGGATCCGAAGTACTATGTGTACCATAGAAGGATCCTTCATCCTACCAAGGCTTGCTTCGCTCTCAAGAATAACATCCAAACCTTGGTTGAAGTCGGCATCATAATGCTCAATTAAGTTGAATGAACACTCCGACAAGTATAAGAGTATAAACTGCTCCTTCACATTCCAAAGAGTATACGAGTATAAACTGCTTCTCGAAACTCTGATAAGTATAAGAGTATAAACTGCTCCTTCTGACACTCCGAAGAGTATATGAGTATAAACTGCTTCTCATTCCTCCAACCGGTATATGAGGTTAAACTGCTCCCTGATACTCTAAAAGGTATAAGAGTCTAAATTGTTTCCTATCTTTGACGGGAAGTTCCTAGAGAATTTTTATACATAATATTCTTAAGGATAACCCGGTTATACAACTGAGTACAATGTTAGACCCAGTTTTGCAAAGGAAGCTGAGGGTGGATGATTCATGTAACGGGAAGTTCCCGGAAGAATGCTACATGTAATTTTCTTAGGGATAACCCTATCATTACGAATAAAGTGATAAACACTAAACTCCCACTGTGATTTTCGAAAACTCTTTTTCTGAGACGAGATTCGATCACTTTGTTGGATCAATTTTCCCTCACAAGACTCTCATTGGTGTTTGACGACTCACAGTCTTCCACCACAAAATCCCCCGCCAATCAGACCAATTGACGGTGGGACCTCCAAAATTCCTTTCGGTTGAATCCACTCAAACTCCAACTACGTCTGTGGACTCAACACTCCTATTGTTAGAGTCCGGACATAGTACTCGAAATTTTAATCTCCTGATCATTGACAACTGTCAAACCCCTCCGTGTTAAATATTTGCCATTTAACACTAGGAACCCTCTTTGAGTGATTTGTATGAATCAACACTCCTACTGTAATTTGTACTCCCACTCTCACCGTTCACTTGGTCAAACCTCCCTACAGTTAGGACCACAATCAAAATCCCCTCTCGATTCCTTCAATGAACGAGAGGCCCACAAATCGAGTGATCAAACCTATAAAAGTTAGGGTCATCTCACACTCCCACTCTCACATGGTCAAATCTTCCTACAGTTAGGACCACAGTCAAAATCCCCTCTCGATTCTTTTAATGAACTTGAGGTCCACTCTCAAATCGAGTGATTAAACCTTCCTACAATTAGGATCACTTTAAACTCCCGTTTGGTCAAACCTTCCTACAGTAAGGACCAAAACCACAATTCACTCTCGATAAACGAGAAATCCATCTTTAGTTCAGTATTCAAACCTTCCAACAATTAGGGTTATCCGAATCTTTTTTATTCTCGGAGTGGAGATCCCGCTCTTAGTTTCAACTTCCCAGTTTCTTGAAGTGGAAAATCCCACTTTGAGTTTTCTTTTGCAATTGGAGATAGAATATAAAATTCTTCCTCTTCAGCTTTTGGAGATAGAATATAAAATTTTTCCTCTCCCGCATCGGGTTCGTCTTTGCCCCAAGAAAAGACAGCACTTATTCATAACTCCCAAAATCCGTGCCTCACACGCGCGGGGAATTTTATCCCTAATCCTAAGTAGAGATAAGTCAGCGCCTAACACGTATTACCGGTTTAGTCTTTTACCGATTGAAGAAGACAACAGAATACCAATCTGGGGTATTTCATCCCGAAGCCTAAGTAGGGATGAGTCAGCGCTTAACCCGTGTTGCTGGGTGGTTCGTTCCCGTGAAAATGACCGAGTCAACGTATTTAGGATTGTAGCAACAAAAATCTATGCCTTTTATGCATGTGGAATTTTATCCCAAATCCTGAGCAGGGATAAGTCAATGCCTAACACGTGTTGCCGTTTTAGTCTTTCACCGATTGAAGAAGACACTAGAGTCCAAGTCTGGGGAATTTTATCCTAAAACCTAAATAGGGATAAGTCAGCGCCTAACACGCGTTGTCGGGTAGTCTATTCCCGTGAGAAGGACAAAGTCTACGTAGTCAATATCATAGCACTAAGAGAGTTGACTCCCTTAGCACAATGTCACATGCGGAACGGACTTAAATAATCTGCATACAAGCCCGGTTCAAATGGTAATCGGTAAAGGCACGTCAAACCCGTTGAAGGCTGAGGGTTTGCCAAAAACCTTAAAGTCTACGCCTAACACGCGTCGCCGTTTAGTCTTTTCACGTGAGAAAGACGAAGTTTACGTATTCAATATCGTAGCACTAAAAGAGTTAACTCTTTTAGCATAACGTTACATATGAAATGAACTTAAATAATCTGCATGCTAGCCCGACTCAAACGGTAGTCGGTAAAGGTTCATCAAACCCGTTGATGGCTGAGGGTTTGCCAAAAATCCTATATATGTGAAATTCACTGATGCACCAGCCCCATTAGTTGGTCTCGTGACTTGGGCATCCAACAACTTTGGGATAAGATCCACACATTCAGATAAATCAGCTTTAATAGTTGGTTCTGCAGCCCAATATTTAGGACCGCCACGCTCCAATACCTTAAGAGCTTAAACTGTGTAGGCTACAGCTAAACTGTGTTAACACCGATCAATGCGTTGTAGCAAATGTCAACGCCGGACAACGCGTTACAGTAAAGGTCGATGCCATTCAACACATCGATAATTTTGCCAAAATAAGGCAAAGAATGATTCCAGGGAGTTCAATCGCATTCAGATATGAATTTCTAACGAGGATGATCAGTTTAAAGTTAACTCAATGATACGAGCTAGATTCAGAAACTTATGCATCAACTTTAGTTCGAGATTTCGACAACGGTCAGTCGATAAACGCAGCGTCGGAAGAACTTCATCTATTCGATAAAACACTGAATAGACTGAAGGCTGAAGAAGTCAAGAATTAAAACGATCCACATGTTCTCCTACGCAATCTCCTCGATAAAATACTGAAGAGGTTGAAGACAGGGCCTATCTTATCCAATGCGTTCCAGAATCCTCTATAAAAGAACGAGTCTGAAATTCTTTGGAGGGGGTATCTGTAGGCGTCAAAAATTGCCTATAGGTCCCCGAATACAGCTCGGGACAAAGAGAAGGCGATGAACGTCATTATTCAAGTCGAAGAGGATTATCTAACGCCGACAAGCGCATGAAGCGAATCAGCGAACCGTTGATGACAAGGCAACAAACCACCACAACGGCAAACGCCAAGTGGCCCACACGCTCGTCAGCTACCAGAATAACAAACCAAGCATCCCGTGTGCTCAAATCAACTCAAAGTGTCCAAACGTGCCCAATAGTCGGCTCGCATGCGTCAATCACCTCGCGCGCGTCCGTCAACACGCGTACATTAGTCAAGCGATTCACGCGAGGAAGCATACAAGTTAACAAAACAACGAAATACGCATAAACGACGCATACAAGTCCTCAAGATGACCAAATACACAAAACGATAGAAAATACAAGTCCTGGAAGATCAGAAAACACTAAGGCCCAAAACACCCGCGCCCCCCGCTGGTCAGCGGGGTGTTTCGCGCAGGTTTGACCCCCGGATGTGTTTTCGATGGTTTTGATCAAATTTCTCAGGATTTATCTATTCCAGGGGTTCCTAACTGCCTAAATATTATCTACAAACATGGTTAGGCCGTTATTAACTGAAGATATGGCCAAATCCATCATTCTTATTCGAAAACCTCCCAACCGAAGCCTATAAATACAAGCCTAGGGGCTCAATTCACGGGGGCGATTTATTATCAAGACGAGGAGGTGCTGTCGAACTCTAGAGCCAAGAGTCACGAATTTCAGCATGGGTTAGTGAGATCCCGACGAACTCCAGCATAAAGAAGGAGCTATTCGAGGATCTGAAGCCCGATCCCACCGTTCCTTGAGATTAGGCTTGGTCTTAATCTCGAGAAGAGTACTGATTTTGCTTGGTCGATCTCAGTGCTTCCAATCAAATACTCCCTCGGTGAAGGCGAAGCTTTGCCTAATTTTCTATCAACCGGATCCAGATCTAAGGTGGTCCACAGATATCAAAATCCCTGGTACAGGCAAAGATCCCGCATAAGTAGAAGACCAATAAACGATCTCTCTGTGTTTGTTTGATAGAGTTGTAATTTTTTATTTCTTTCATTGTGTAAAGAGTCTTATAAAAAGACTAATCTTTTGATCTTATTGTAACGACCAAAGTTGTAATGAGTTATACAATGAAGAAAGCAACTTTTGACGCGAACAAAGATATTTTATTCGAACAATTGAAGATTAGTGTAAAAGAATATGGTTATAATAATATCGGGATGTTGTATTATGTTATTCCTAGTGTAGGACTGGCTAGTGGAGGTTTAAAGCCTCTAAATTCAGACCAATATCTTGTAGAAATGATTGAGCATGCATTGAGGGATAGAGCGATAGAAATCTATGCAAATCATGATGTTGACATACTAGAAGAAGTGCATCTCCCTATTGAAGGTGCTACTTCAATTGCTACATCTCCTAAAAGAAAAATTCCTATGACTAAGAGAAAGAAGTTAACACCCAAAAAAAGACTAAATGTAAATGAGGGCTAAGGGAGTGTTTCAAATCCTACTATTTCACCACTGCCCATTCCCCCCAAATCACCACTGCCCATTCCCTCCAATTCACCCCCTCACAAAGCTACACAAACATCTTCTAGTGATGATGATGATGACTTAGTGGAGGATGAAAATTTCAGAATTGATCCCACAGAACCATTGTATGATGATGATGATGGTGAAGATGATGAATTATTTGATGAGTTTAGTGCAAGGAATAGATCAAGAAAGGGAAAACAAATAATGAAGACTGATAAGAATGTAGATGAAAGTGTTGGAGGGGGCATTGATGTAAGAGTAGGGGTTTCAAATGTTGATGATGGTGGAAATGTAGACTCGGCAGAATCTGAAGATAGTGAGACTCATAAGATAGTAGGAAGTGATGATGATAAGTGGTTTGAAATAAGGAAAAAAATAAGAAAATTTTAGAGGAGGAGAAGGGTAGAATAGCATTTAATGCTGGGGCAAGATTGGTAGATGATTTAGATGGTCCCCATCCTACAGTTATAGTCCTACCCAGTGTACCACAACCTGAATCACAACCACAACAAGTTAATGAAGCCAACACCAGTTCCATCCCTATTCATGATACAAATGCAACCATTAACCAAGCATATAGTGCAGAAGTGCAAATGTCAGAGAACCTATTTGTGGGATTGAATGTAAGAGGTCCAAACTGTAGAGGCACAATTCCTAAAGCTCAAAACTAGCCTAGTTTTTGGACAAATTATGAAGGAGGCTATCAGAGTGATCAAAGAAGCAGTAATGATGAGGAACCATTCTTTGACAGTGATCATGAAGCACCTGAGACCAATATGAAAAAAAAGGAAGAGTGAAGTACTAGTATTTCAATGAGAGAGTGGATATGAAAGCTGTGTATTTTGAGCCATGTATGCACTGTATTTATTATTTCATTGTTTTGTCTTAATTATAAGTATACATCATTGCTCTACTAATCGTTTGTGTTTAATTTCTTTTTTAGGATTGAAGTTTACTTCTAGGAATGTCTTAAAGGAGGCTATTCTAAATTATTCTATTCAAAGGCACTATGATCTAGTGTACATGAAGAATGACAATAAGAGGATTCACCTTGGCTGTTCACTTTGCTTTTGGGAGATGACTGCTAGTCCAGATTGTCATGAGGCTGGTGTTTGGCAAATAAAATTTATTAATCATGATCATACTTGCAGCAGGACTTTTAAAAATAGATTAATAACTGATAACTGGATTGCACATGTTTATCTTGATAAAATTCTAAGGGATCCAAAGATGAAGCCAAGCAACATTTTATCTGACATTTATGAGAATTTTTAAATTAATGTGACATTGTAAAATGTAGGAGGGGAAGGAGAAAGCTCTAAATGCAGTCCAAGGATTAATGCAAAGACAGTATTGTTTGCTAAAACCTTACATGAAAGAACTAATGAGGTCAAATCCAGGAACTACTTGTGCTCTGAAGGTAGCTGAGGGAGAGCCAGGACAACCAAGCACATTTCTTAGATTTTATGTTTGTTTTGAGGCAGTGAAGGTGAGTTTTACTTTGGGGTGTAGAAGAATATTTGGTCTTGATGGTTGTTTTTTGAAACATGCTTGTGGAGAGAAATTACTTTGTGCAGTGGGGAGGGATGGTAATAACCAAATATGGCCCATAGCATGGGCAGTGGTTGAGGGGGAGACAAGGAACTCATGGCAAGGGTTCCTAAGAATTTTGACTGTGGATCTAAACATGAATGATGGTAGTGGTTGGACAGTTATGTCAGACCAACAAAAGGTTTGTGCAAGATTATCTTTATTTTCATTTTCCTTTCATTAACTCATTATGATTAACTATGTATGCATTTTAGGGATTGGTTCCAGCTATACATGAAGTGTGGCCAGAAGTTGAGCATAGGCAATGTGCTAGGCACATTTATTCTAATTGGAATGGCGATGTAAATGAAGCTGGTTTTGAGATAATCCATAGAGGGCAAAGTCATACAGTAGATTTAAAAAATATGACATGTACATGTAGGAATTGGGACTTGACAGGAATTCCATGCACACATGCAGTTAGTGCTATCTTGCTTATGAGAAGGAAACTTGAAATGTACTTATCAGAGATGTATTCTCAAGAAAACTATTTGATTGCCTATGGAGGAATGTTGAATCTATTACAAGGGAGTAATTATTGGGATACAGAGGGAGAGGGAATGGTGTTACCCCCAAATATTGTTAGAAGGCCAAAGGGGAGACCCAAAACAGCTAGGAGGAGAGATCCATCTGAATGTTCCAAACATCCTTGTAGGTCATCAAGGCAAAGATTAACACAAAAGTGTAACAATTGTCATAGAGCAGGACATAGAAGACCCAGTTGTCCTGATGCAGCAATACATCCTCCAAGGCCAACACATCAACAAGTATTAAAATAATAATTATTTAGATATTTTTAATAATATCATATGCAATCGTATTATCTAACTTCTCTATTGATTTACTTCTAGGATAATCAATCTCAAGTTCTTGATGAAGGCACAAGTGGAAGAAGAAAAGAGGAAGATCAAAGGGGAGCAAAACCAGACCTAACAATTCCATTGAAGAGCTTAGTCAAACTAACCCTCTTCCACCATCTTAAGTTTTTATAAATTGAAGAGCAATGGCTAGAGGTAATGAACAATACATACTCTCGTGCACCAAGTTTTCATATAGATTCCTACTGATATATGAATTTGTTATGTATTCTGTAAGCTTAATCTCAAAATGCTAGAGAAATGAGTGATATACGACAGGGCCGAGGCAGAGGAAGAAATAATAAAGTCATTATGCCAGAGGGTTTTGGCCATGGTGATCATGGTGAAATAGCTTATAGAGATCCAAGTGCCTCTCAAGCAACAATCATACAAGATTCAACTCTAATTTCAACCCAGGATGTACACCAAGAGGAGCATACACAGGCTTCATGTGCACATAATAGTGAGTTGTAATTATATGTAATTATAGTTTAGCTTTTGGTAATATATAGACTTTATGTAGTTGAATGACTTTTTACTTGTTGATGGTGACTGTAAATATGACAAACGCATACTCTTGTGCAATGTGACTATCTGCAAATAGTTAAACTGATGGTGATCATGAAAATTTGGTTATGTTCATTTTGCAATGTGTATTTCTACACAGCTTGTGGTTACTGGTTAGTATGTTGATTGTGCAATGTGAACATGAGCTTCTGGGTATGAACTTAAACTTGTGAGTATGCTTTGTCACAGGAAAACTATATTGTACAGGTTTACTCACAAAGAAAATTCATGAAAATAGGGCATACCATGCCAAAATTTTCTGTTAAACAGTGACAGATCTTCATGTTCAATGCCTCTTCTCATTAAATTCAATAATTCATACAATTTGCTCTTAAACATTACATGTCCATGTCCATAAACAAAAAAAAAATATGCAAATAAAAACTACTATAAACAAAAGTGATATCAAACTTCCTCTCTTGAACAACATCATCCTCCTCTTCTCCAATTGAAGCAAACCCTCTAATTTGAATCTCACATCTATCAAATTTGATATTTCTTCCATAGTGCAAGCGTTCTCATCGCATAAACCTGGAGCTGGTCTCTAAACTTAGCATTTTCAACATGGGAAGCCTTCACTTCAGCCTAAAATCTTTGAATCTGCCTATTCCTGAGATTCAAGTCACTCCTCAAGTTAAGTATTTCATCTCATAGAATAGGAAATAGAGTAGAAGACACATTGCACACGGGTTTATCAAACCATTCCCACATTCCACAGCCACCATTAGGATTCTGACATTTATAAAACCTTCTCCCAGGATTTTCATCTGTAAATGATGTATAATACCCACAATCCATTCCACACTTACAGATTTTCATGCCAACCATCATTGCTTCCTCATTCCACCTTGTAATATCTGCCAAAGCATTCAAACCATGATTAATACTTACATGCGATCTCAATCTTCCACTGACCCAGCTTGCTTTAGAACGAGAGCTTGAACTTGATGACGATGACATAATATCTTCTCTTCCACGCTCAATTAAAGCTTGAAGGCCCCAATTTGATAAACCCTAGTTTTTTCTAATCTCACCCAAACGAGAGCTTGAATCCCCTCTTTTATTCTCCCAACTGCTTTGTCCACGTCAGAAAACTGTGTCACATCAGCTGCTTAATAACAGTTTAAGTCATCACGTGCAACGCACGTGATGAGCTCTCATCGGAAAACTGGTCGCCGACAAGAAAAATGGCCTTGTTGGTAAGTTGAGTCAATTAAAATACCTTAAAGCAGGTTTGCCTAATTAAAATATCTTCTTGATAAATGGGTTGAAATTAAAATACAAATATGAGTATTTAGCCATATAATATGAGAGAAATGGGTATACTTGGTACCAAACACAAATTTTATGTTTGGTAGTGAGGTGTCATATTCTCATTCACTCATTCTAATTCCTAATCCATCCCTAACCCATGTAAATGTGAGCCTCGATATTAATGAGTGGAGGGGAATAAGCCACCTCACTACCAAACACAAAAACTTATGCTTAGTAGCAAGCATACTTATTTTTCTCATATAATATATATATAGCAGAAGTAGGAGTTGATAAATTGATTTCGCTGAAGCATTCGTTGATGGGTTTGCTCGAATCTACGAGTGAAGATATCCTAAATCCACAGGGTTCTTGAATCCACAAATGCTAGAATCCACTAGTTGAAAGAGAGAATATATCTAGGTTTTAATGATAATTTTCATTGATCAAAATGAGTATAACGAGTGCCTTTAAATGGGCATACACTTCCTTGATGAAAAAGTAATCTAAACTTTTCCTTGAACAAAAAGAAGCATAAACTAAGAAAACAAATTTAAAATGTCTACTATTTATTTTGAGATCTCTCCTAACTTTTCCTTGAATAATAAGATATTTAACTAAGGAAAGAAATAAAATATCTCCTAATTTATTCATAGCAATCAAATCTAATCAAATCTGAGAGCTTAATTAATCTTATCTAAGATATGCTACTTTGCTTCACAAAATCATTGTACATTGTAGAGTAATATAATTTTTTAAAGGATTACTCATTTATATCTTGTTTGAGAATTTAGTAAAGAGAATGGAAGAGAACTTATTTCATCTCGTTTGGGAGCTTTAATAAAAAGAAGGGAAGGGAACTTCAAATTCAACTTGAGTCATTGGATTTTGATCTTGTGGGGTAAAGAGAATGGAACCTCAATTTGAAGGGAAAGAAATTCATATAATTAATTCTTCAACTTAGTTAGCTAAACTTCCTCTCTTTTATCCTCTTTAAATGAGTTCTCATACAAGGTTAGCGGTTCCCCTAACTACCATTACCTCTAGTTATCCGCAATCTAAACTGGCTCTTGGTACATCCACAAATAATGAAAAATATACTTGTAAAATTTTTTCATGGATTTATTTGTCAAACTTCTTTTTCATAGATAAAGATCTTACACAGCCCGAGCGAACATATATAGTAGAAGAGGCAAGGAAAAGAGAATAACTTTTGTGGTAAATTTTATTTGGCAAATTTCAGTAAATCCCAACAAGGTTTGAGCGTCGGCACTTCACCCTCAAAATTTTTGAAACTCTTACTAAATCTACTTTGCAAATCTGATAAAACCTTCAAAGTAATATTTTTTTCTCTTAACCTTCATAGCGGTGTCACCCTATATTTTGAGCTCTAAAGCCGAGAGCATCACATCAACATCATATAGTAGTCATTGAATGTTAAATGAAAAAAAATCATAACATTTTGGAATTTATTGTTAGCAATTTCATACTCCGTCAATTTCAAACTTTTTTTTTTATCTCTTGGGCTAGAAACGGAAAGAAAGTAGTCATTGGTTTCATTAAAAGCCAGGACGTACGATGTTTACTTTGTATTGATAATCCGCTATGAATATGGTCCATATATAGGCAAACTTGTATATATTGAACACCATCGATCTAAACCCCCTGCCAGGTCCCAGATCTAACAGAGAAAACGACAAACAACAACTTTGTGAATGCACTGCATTTTGCATTCATGTACGTAACATCATCATCATTATTGTTAGATGAAAATAATTAATATATCAAATTAAATAAACATATCCCCAAGAACCCCGATCTATAGTCAAAGCAACTCTTATGTCAACTCTCCACGTCCTGTACGTGCCAATTGCACGTGCATTACTTAAAAGTTCACTTAATTTTGACCTTAATATTTTTCTTTGGGATTTGCATATTTTCTACTACGTATAGATAGACAGTGAAAATCAACGCGTTTGATCGAAAAGATTTAATCCTTTAGTAGATAGCTATGATTTATATACATTTTACGTGAATAACCATTGGTTTAGTTATAAATAAATAGCTACGATTTTGAAAGTAAGGTTTTGTGCTAACATTTATTTTCTATGAATGTACTAATTAACTAGGGAAAATATCAAGTACACTTGGGTCTCTAATATTAAATGTGCATAAAATGAATGTTACTCATTGAATCGTTAGATTTTGAAATTCGCACATAAATCCAAGGGTTTGACATGTTTTAGGTGCACATTTAACGTCATGGACCGTTACTATTCTATACTCTATACCATTCTTCTAACCCCTCGTACTTTGTTTTTTTTTGCAATTTTTGTTATAATCAGCCTCCTTCTATTAATGGAAGATTATATTTGTACGTTGAGTCTAATAACCCTCCTTGGATTTCGACATTATCTAAATTTACCAGAGCTGCTAGTACAATATATCTCTAGTTGTATGTTAATTTTATTACATAGGTGAAATTGTTAGAACTTTTTTTTTGGGACAAGTTGGGGCTAAGTGGGATAATTATTTTAATGGAATAATTTTATTTTTTTGGGATATTTTGAGTGGTGTTAAGTGGGACAATTTTGGGTAATGGGACTATTTGAAGTTTTGATTTGACAATTCACGTGGGATAATTGATGATGTGGCACCTTATTAAAGTATAATATTTATCTATCAATTAAGTCTAAATTAATTTACCTAATTGGTTTAGTATATTATT
Source organism: Asparagus officinalis (assembly GCF_001876935.1). Taxonomy (NCBI): domain Eukaryota; kingdom Viridiplantae; phylum Streptophyta; class Magnoliopsida; order Asparagales; family Asparagaceae; genus Asparagus; species Asparagus officinalis. Next base: position 80,890,416 of record NC_033797.1, on the reverse strand, counting down.
TGGTATGTTATTATAATATAATACATTATTTTACTTTATACAAAAATATAATATATTATATTATAATTACTAATTAATTATAACTATATTTAATGTTATTAATTAATATAATATATTATATTATAATAATATGACATATTATATAATAATTGATACAAAGCAGATAGGGTAAAGATAACAATACAATGAACATGATATAGAGAAAGAGATATCCAAATAACCAAAATCATGTTCCAATTGAATAAAATGAAGTAAATATGATAAACTGAAATAAATGTGTAATATCTCAATACATGATGTCAAATGAAATAGTATTAAGGCACTCAGCCTTTACAAAATGTAACACAATTCTAAATGTCTAAAAATAAACAATGACCAATGTGGAGCGCTAATGACTACTAATAATATAAGATAGTGAGCTAAATTGTCTCTCCATCAACCTACGACTCTTCGGATGTCTGACTCGCTGCCTGAAAAGAGGGAAAACAACGAGGGTCAAAGTGCTAGCGAGATCATCTCCACCGCCCCTAGGGATAGGGGGTGAGAAGTACATAAAAAAATACAAGTTAGTACATATAGATATAAAATCATCTATCTTGAACTAAGTGGAAATTGAGATTTAGAAATCCACAACAGGAGAATTACTACGTCGAGCGAAATAATCCAAACAAGGAAACCCTCATGTATATAACATGTCTCAAATTGTGAACCGCTAAATCCCAAATACAAAATCCTAAAAATAAAACAAACAATAAATAAAATGTAATATAGCACCAAACCTCATTCGATACAAGTTATGTCAAAATCCTCACACTAGCCTCAGGTAGTTAGCGTAAACACAAATATAATATCCCAGTCAAGGAAACTCACATAGATTAAGCCGTGTATTGACAACCTCAGTACTATATCCTACTCTCGGGTAACAAGCATGGGAGCATGAATAAAATCTGTGCAATTCTCTAACAGAAACATGGTACTTTTGTAAGGCGCTCACAATATCATGTGGCATCACACACCTTACTCAATCGTCCTGCGAAAATAGGTATATCACTCTATTCGGAAAAACATTGATGCATAACAGAGTGTAGTCTACTGCAATCTCATTGTAGTATACCAACTGTAAAACCCCGTGAATTTTGGAAAGTAGTGTAAATTATATTGATAAATAAGCTCTAATTTGGATGAATATTATTTATGAATGAATGATTATGCTAACAATTGATTTGAGATCAATTAAGAGTATATATGAGAGTATACAAAGGTTAAACGTGCACAAAGAAGAAATCCGAAAAAATGACAAGTTAAGAGTATATATGCATTACACAGATAAATTTGAATCTGGAAAAACTAAAAAGACAAACTTTGTAGGTATCTTCAATAGATTTCCAACGCATCTTAAATCACCTCATTCGGAGGTCGTACGTGAAAGTTACAGCTAAAATACCGAAGACTATTTTCTTAGTCTGACTAGGTTTCCTTTTTCGGGTTTGGGCTGTTTTGATTCGGGTTTGCAGTTATATATATACATTCTTACACATGAAAAATACATCTTTTCATCTATATTCCAAACCCTAGCATCCCCTCAGCCTCTCTCTCAAACCCTAATTATAATTTGTGAGATTTGGGAGAGTTCTTGAGGCGTTTGTCGAGAGGAAGGGGTGATTTTGCGACTTTGGTGAAGATGAATCTTGCACGCACGTGTTCAGGAGTTTAACATGATGTTTGAGGTAATATCATCTTCCTCCAAACCATCCTTGTATTTAATTCAAGATTTAATATGTTTAATTGATGAATCTCATGTTTAAGATTAACCCGATGTTTCAAAATCTTAGTTCATGATATTAATCTTTAAAACAATGTCAAAATCTATAGTTTTAGTTGCTGTTTATATTAGTTTGATGATCATGATCATTAGGGTTGTATTTAATTTTATTGTTAACTTGTTAATCATGCTTAAATCATATTTAAATCCTAGTTTAATAATTATTTGAGTTTTCTTGCTAATTAAAGAGGTCTAAACCCTAGGTTGATGATACCTAAGTAATATGAGCATATTTAAACGAATTTATCTCTGTTCAATGTTTAGAATTTATCATGTTTACTTAACCATATTTATAAATTAGGTTATTTGAGAAATTTTAATTAATTAGGATGTTAAACCCTAATTAGTTTAATGCAAGTGTTTATATCATGATGAGTTAATTCATGTTAAGTAATTATGAAAGATTTAATATTATTATATGCCTCATGTTGATAAAAATAAGTTTTAAATAAAGTTACAAAATACAAAATAACAGAAACCTAAACTTGTGTGTTTCTCTCTGGTCGGTCGACCGACCAAGACTAGCCAGTCAACTAGTGAGGCCCTGAGCACACACATTGTGTGCATGGTTGCTTTCGGTTGACCGGCGCCCTAAGGGCGGTTAACCTACCTGTGTTCTCTTTTGTTTGAAGTGTTATTTTTACACCTTTTATTTTCGAATGCGGTGTTCGAGGTGCACGATGATACACGTACAATCATGAGTATACATGGATAGTATCGTAGCACACACATGGGTATCTAGAAGAGGATTAATAAAGTTATTGTTTTGATTACACGGGAGATATGAGTAATTTAAACATTATATACATGTATGGATATAATTGGTGAGCACCGTTCAATACTATTTGGGATAGTGTGTCGATATATCATTAGTACAGGCCATTTAGTCGGGTTTTAGGATGCTTGATCTAGTAGTCCGTCCTGCACGTAGATGCGATGAGGCTTATGAGCTGTATACCTAGGATTTTTGATTTGATAGATCATCTCGCACGTTGATGCAATGAGACTAATGAGCCGTGTACACTTTTAGGATGACGATTTAGGAGTCTGTCTCACACAATAATATGATGAATTATAAACTTTACAAGGATTTGTATTGTGATAATTATCTGATAGCTTGAGTCTTGGTGGACGCCATTATGAACATAACTTATCACTGAGTTATATATGACCGAGATACTTTACTATTGTAAGTATGTGGAATTATATGCAGTTATTTATATTATCTTCCAATGGATAGTGGAAGATATTTTTGGTCCGATATTTGCGATGAATTTACTTCTTTGTATTGCTTTCCTTTATTCCTAGTTTGGAATTGATAATTAGCGATTCACAATTTGAGACATATGATATATACATGAGGGTTTCCTTATTTTAATTATTTCACTCGACGTACCAGTCTCGTGTTGTGAGTTTCTAATTATTGATTCTATTTAGATTGTTTATTCTTAATCCGGTAGTGATATTTAGTTATCTACAATTTGAGACATATGATATATACATGAGGGTTTCCTTGTTTGGATTATTTCGCTCGACGTATTACGTCTCGTGTTGTAAGTTTCTAAATATTAATTCCATTTAGATACAGGATAAATGATCTATGTAGACTATGCTTAATAGATAGAGCCTCCATCACATCTAGTAGACCTTTCCCCTAGGGCGGATGGAGATGATCTTGCTATAGTACTCTGACGCTTTTGTTGTTTCTCTTTTTATTTTTCAATTCGTTTCAGGCAGTAGCTTAGAGTTCCGAAGAGCTGCAGGATGACGGACTTTCAGCATAGTCGTCGTCATATATTTTTAGTAGATGAGACTCCACCATAGTTGATATTTTTTCGGACATTTAGAGTTTTATATTTTATCTTGTAAAGACTGTGTGTCTTAGTTTATTTTTAGTTGACTCATATGGAGATACTTCACATTTATTTCAGACTTTAGTTGTATTCAGTTTATTCAATTGAGAAATTATTATATTTATTAGATATCTCTTTCCACATCATGTTTAATACATTTATTTCTCGTATTTTTCCTATTTTATACTTATACTTGTTGTTGATTCCACTAGAGAGATATTATTGTGATGGTGAAACGTGTTATTGTACAGTATGGGTGCATGGCAGGTTTGACATCTCTGGGTTTACCTTAGACTGAAACCATGTGTGAAAACATAGGCATCACAGTTGGTATCAGAGCTCTAGTTCCAGGATCCTTAGGATCATCCTGTATCGAGTTGTGGAGCTAGAATAGAGTTTCATAGGATTCATGTATAGAATCCTCTAGGAATTCGTAGAATGATTAAGGAGATTATATACGTATATTTCAAAAATTTTGAAAATTTTTTATGATAACTATTTTACTTTGATTATAAAGTATTTGCGTGAAAGATATGTGATACGTATTTGTTATTGTTATGAGTTATATTTATGCCTTTTGCTTGAGGTCTCATTACTGTGTCTTATAAACTATCTTCCTAAAATGTATAGATGGCCAGACGGGGATGTAGAAGGAGAAGATCTCGTACATAGAGAGTTAGGCAGCATGAGCCTGAGCAGTAGCAGGCTCCACCCGAACAGCAGCAGGCTCCACCTGAGCCGCAGCAGGCTCCGTAGTTTATGATTGACCTCATTGCCCCTATAGCAGCTAGGTTAGCAGTGCTCAAGGAGCAAGTGGCAAACCAGATCCCACCAGTACCACCACCACCTGTAGTGCCATCACCAGTGGTTCCAGCTATACTTATTGAAGAGGAGTCCCCAAAAGCTACACCAGGAGTTAGACCACCATCAGTTACCGATAGAGCCACGGAGCAGGAGGCTTGGCTTCGTCTAGTTGAGAGGTATCAGAAGATGAAGGCACTAGAATTCTTGAGATCATCAGACTCACTAGTTGTTCACAAGTGGAAGGAAGACGTGGGGAATATTCTCGACCTACTTGACGTTAATTCAGTGCAGAAGCAAAGATTAGCAAATTTCAGCCTTAAGGGTGATGTCGGAGGATGGTTTAGGCTTCAATTCACCCCAGAACATCGGATGGTACTCACTTGGGAAGATTTTACTTACTTTTTCGACGAGTAGTACATCACTTCCACGGAAAGGGCAGAGAAAGAGGTAGAGCTATCCAGACTAGAGCAGGGAGACATGATCATGGCTGACTAAGGGAGTAGATTTATGAGTTTACATCACTTTACGGGCATGTGGTAGACCAGAGAGTGATAGGCTCAAATGTTTCTTATGGGGCTTCATCCAAGCCTTTGACATTACATTGTTTCCAGATGATTCTGCTCAGTCCGAGAGGTAGCTGACGCCGCTATTTTGCAGGAAACAGAGACTATGATATTTCAGAAGACCAAGGAAGGTAGTACTAAGGCAGGACAACATGGTGAAAATGGCAAGTACAAGAGACCTTTTGTAGGACCTGGAGGACCCCAGTAGCGGGGTAAGGATTTTCATCACTAGCAGCAAGGACCTTCTAAGAAGGGGTCATAGCATGATTCTAGAGCATCACAGCATCGTAGGATTCAAGGTGCATGTTACAACTACAACAAGATCGGTCATAGGGTGAAGGATTATCACAGCGCACCAGCAGGAGGATAGCATGGCAGAGGCTTAGGCCAGCAGCAGGGACGTGGACACGAACAGCAAAACCATGGTTAGGGTCAGCAGTCGTAGGGTCGTGGTTACGGCCAGCAGCCGAGGATCGAGGCACCACTTACCATTCGGAGGATTGAGGGTCCAGCAAGTCAGATACACGCTATCTAGGAGATTCCTCAGGGACAAATAGTCTCATATGTTCCACTGGCTTTAGCAAAATAGTCTTCAGCTACTGGCAGAGTTTATGTAGTCATACCACGCGATCATAGTGCGAGTGGAGCCATAGTAGAAGGTACGTTCCTCGTGAACTCCTTCACAGCTCGGATCTTGTTCAATTCAGGAGCTCCGCGTTCCTTTATTTCTTATACCTTCATGGATAAGCTTCAGCTAGTTACATATGTTAGACCCTAGAGGGGGTGATTAGGGTCTTATGCTAATCTAATCCCAATTAATTACCAATTAAAAAATTATGTAGATCAATTTACGCTAAGCAAAACACAAACACACGATATGTTTACGAGGTTCGGTCACCACGACCTACGTCCCCGCTATATGTTTACGAGGTTCGGTCACCACGACCTACGTCCCCGCTCCTCACCTCGAGGAGATATCCACTATCATAATCCGTCACCACGACCTACGTCCCCGCTCCTCACCTCGAGGAGATATCCACTATCATAATCCGGTTTGGAAGCCTGAACTTCTACACACTCGGTTTACAAGATCACCGAAAACTCTCACACAACAAACACTATGCAATCACACTTTACACACTAAGTGTAGGAACCTAGCCCGTGTCCTCCTCCTCAAGTGCTCGGTTACAACCTCTCCCTAGGTTCGTCAACCGACGCCACTCCTATTGGATTCGACCCCGTCTCTCGCCTCATACTTCTCTCGGTGTACAGGTGTATTACAAGTGATTCTCACAAATAAAAGTTAAATATAATGATTTGTTCTCAAATAACAAGTAAAAACACAATGAAGTTAACACTCACTAAATCACACCTCACAACCCACACTATATGGTATGAAAATATTAAGCTCAATATGTGTGTGTGATAACAGTGAATGAAACTCAATAAATATAGCTAAATGAAATGAAAATTTAATAACAAGCTATATAAGAGTTTAGAAGACTTCTCAAACAAGAAGAACAGTAGATGATGATCCCAATAGGATTTGAGGGCCACTTCTTGTTGTAGAAAAACTTCTCTTGAAAATAGATTGATGAAATCAACTTTAAACAGCTCTTAAACACACTTAAGATTTTGTTAAACACAAAACTTGGATTTCTTGGATATATAGAAGGAGAGCAGCAATGGGGTATTTATAGCACCCCAATACATCAGCAAAAACATAAGTAAAAGACCAAAAAACCAATTTGAAAACAGCTGTAAAAACTAGCCGTTAGAAGTGAATTGACAGTTCGGCGGTCGACCGCGAAGCTCAAAAAACCAGAGGGTCGACCGCGAAAGTCTCTGGATGTTTTCACGGTCGACCGTCACGGTCGACCGCAAGCACATAAAAGCCATGCTAAGGAAGGTCGACTACGCCGGTCGACCGGAATCTGATATATTTCATATGACAGGTTTTTGGGCTATTTTGAAAATTCATTAAAAATATCAAATCAATTCCAAAAATAGTGAAACTTTGGGGAAAGTTTTAAAATGATGAAATAAACATGTTTGAAAAGGAATTTTTGGAAAATCAATTTTCGTTTGTGAAAACTCCCTGTTTTTGAAAAGTATTCAGAAAACATGTTTTTCGTGAACATGAAAATTAACATGAAGCTTGTAAATATGTATATATATATTGAGCATGTATTATATGTATATAATGAAGTATGAAAGAGCTATAAACATGAGATATAAGATATTGTAACGACGTTTGATGAAAAATCATTTATTTGGTAGAAAACGTCAAAAATCGTGTTAAGTGTACATATATTGAGCTTAGATCTAATCATACAATATATGTAAGTAAACTAAACTTATACCTAGGTAAATCCACACATATGAACTTGAATCTTTAACGCTCGATTGACGTGTGTTGAAATACTTGTAAAGAGAAACATAAACACAAAACTAGAGAATATATTAGCTATAAATTGTTTGACAAATCATCATCAAAACTATAGGGTCAACAATCTCCCCCTTTTTGATGATGGCAAACAATTTATACATGAATATGAATTATAAACTGATAAACCACTTATAAACTAAACATGAAAAAATCATACATGAATAATCACATAAACCATATATGAATATGAATAAATATATAAACCATATGTGGATTTTTCTCCCCCTTTGACAACATCAAAAAGGAAAAAATAAAAATAGGAGCAACGCTCCCCCTGCATATAAGCACAGATAAAAAACCAAGTGTATGCCAAAAGCTCCCCCTGTCAAATTAAATAAATGACATCTAAAGAACATATATAGGAGCTAAACAATAATTATTCATCCAAAAAGCAACCATAAACAATATATAAACCAAAGAACTCATCATTAGCAACATATTTTCCACAAACAAAGCATGAAAATTGTTTCCACCATGCATAGTTCATAGAAAAGATAAACTAACACAATAAATCATAAAATATCACTTAAGCATCAGAAACTACATAGTTTTTTCACAGACATATTTTGTTCCACAAGACTGCAAACCATACATAAAAAGTCACATAGTTCCACACAAATATAGAGTTATTACACTCAAACATAAATATCAAGTTCTACAACTCAGAATGGAACATCACCATAAGCATAGAAATCAATAAAAACTCAAATAAGCAGCAAAATCAATCATCACCGTCACCATCATCATCACCATCACCATCACCATCACCATCACCATCACTATCAGAAGAGCCAGAGCCATCAGCAGGGCCCTCCTCAGAATCAGACTCAGAACTGGAAGAGGGATCCAGAATCCCAAGAGACTGACGCTGATAGGATAGAATGGTCCTAACATCCCTCTGGATAGTTGAGACTTGCTTCTGAACACTTGAGAACTGAGTCTCAAGACGATCCAGACGGTCACAAATATCAGAAGTGGATGAGGAAGAAGCTCTAGACCGGGAACGAGAAGATGATGACTGAATAGGATCAGATAAGGAACTGGAAATCTGCATCCGGGAAAGAGAGACCCTATCAAAGAAGTCCTTCTTAGATTCAATTTTGGGTTCATGGGTGAGATCAACACCGAAATGTTGAAGGATAAGGGTGATGAAGGAGCCAAAGGGTAGAAATTTGAAATGTTTCGATGCCATGTTTTTGAGAAAAACGTTTTCCCAATCTACTTTTATTTTGGAAAATATGGCATATACAGCATTGATCTTGTCAGAAGCAAAATGATCGAAACTACCGGTTTTAGGAATCAAATTTTGAGCAATAATTCTAGCAATGAGTTTGGCATTTGGATTAAGAGAATTATTGTTCATTGGATAAGTACAACCGGGCTTAAACATGAGGTGGTTCACAGCTGGATCATCAAGTTCAATAGACATAAGGTCAACATCACCTGTTGGGATTTTTAGAATCCCCACAAGTTCGTTGGCAGAAAAAGAAATTTTAACCTTTTTAATAGATGTACTAATGGTCTGAAGACCATCAGCAGAGGATGATACAGACAAGTTGGCATAAAATAGATAAACCAAAAAAGGATAATAAGGAACTTTTCGTTCCTCATCTAACAACCTAGCCAACCCAACATTATGAAGAATGGTATGAGTGTCATACATTGCCAATTGATCAAATTTGATATATCTGGTGGGTAGAATTTTCAGTTTGTACAATTCCCTATATTTCTTAACTAGGGATTTATACAACAGAAAATCTTCATAATGAGAGGCTACAGAGGATGATGAACCAACATCAGATTTAGATCTCTTTTTGGGAGGCATGGTGACAGATATAAACAACTAGGGTTAGAAAGAAATTTGGACAGAAATTTAATAGCCCTGGAAATGAAGAATTAGAGCACAATAAGTAAACTGCCCTAAAACAAAACCCTAGATTGAGAATATAAACACTAGATCAATAAATGAAATCAAGAGATGAGAAAGAGATTATTACCCAGCAATATCTGACTGAGATTGACGGAGAGTGAGAGCCGCGGTCGATTAATGCAGGCGACCGTGGGAGAAATTTGCCAGATTGGGGAAAATTTCGAAATGGGAGAAAGATGAGGAGTCAGGTCTTAGATGGAGATGAAACAAGAGGCTAGGATCAGCTCAAAGATCAGATCAATGGTGGTGACGAATTCGGGTTCAAAGCAGTTATGAAAGAAAAACCGAAACCCGATAAGAAATAAAAATCGAAACTAAAAAATTCTCTGGCGGTCGACCGACGAGGTCGACTGAAACAACTTACAAAAACTTCGACG
>NC_033797.1:80869494-80880608 GCF_001876935.1 Asparagus officinalis | reverse complement strand
CGCGAGAAGGTTAAGTGCATAAAGCATAAAAACTGTATATTGAGAAAATTTTCAGTTTAGACCTTTAAGAAATTGTTTTATAAGATACCAAATATTTTATAAGATATATATGAAAGTTTTTAGCTATAAAATCATACAAATAATTTATTTTAACTTAATAAAGATACAATTCATCATTAAAACTCAAAAAAAAATATTCAAAACAAAAACAAAACAGAAGAATGATATAAAAATCATTTTGGTACCCAAATCATTTTGGTACCACTAAAACTTGGGACATGACCCCTATCATTTAAATCTAAGACCCTAGGGTTATGAACCCGCTTGGGCGTATTTTGAGCACCGATACGATCAAAGCAAAAATTGTAAACATGACCCATACGATTGCAATTTGTGCAATGTAGAGGTTTGAATGGTTTACGTTGACCGAAATGAAATGCACATGGTTCATTTGTAAAAATCGATTTTTCTTTGTAATTATTTTGCAAACGAGAATTTCTTTTCAAATCGAAACAAAACATGACCAAATGACCAAAACGACCACAATAATCACATTTATACACATGAGCATGTTTATGATTTACACTATGTGTGTGTACATGTGTATGTGATGAAGAAGCTTGATGGGATGCATAATCATATGTAGGTTTGTCAATTTTTGGTGCATTATGACAAAATTGAGCTAAATGGCCTTTAAGACCGCAAATAGAACATTTGTGAATTTTGTCATACATATGTGCATAGTGAATAGGTTTCTTAGAAGAATTAACATTGAACTTTGCACATAAGTCCATAAGCTTTTTATTATTAGCAATACAAGTATTTAGTGTTGAATCTAAGGTAGATATTCTTTTTCTCATTTGATTCAACTCATCATTGTGCATACAAGCATTGCTACTAGAAGTAGGATAAACAAGATTACTCATCATAGATTTCAACTTATCTACTTCTAACATAGCATCACGTTTTTCATGAAGCAAACTAGCATTTTTAATTTTCAAATTTTCATTGCATTCTTTAAGAATTATATTTTCATTTGCAATAAAATTAAACTTAGTGGCTAGAGTTTCATGAATGGATTTCATAATTACATACTTACTCTTTACATCAATATAGCAATTGTGTAATTTTTCAAACTCAAGAGCAAGTTCATTAAAAGTAATAATATCATCGTTATCAAGCTCGCATACCTCACTAGGGTTATCACCTAGTGGAATTGTACATGGAGATGAGGCTTCTTTAGAATTCAAAGTGGGATTTTCCAACGCTTGTTGAATAGCCTCCAAGTCTCCGTCATGTGCTTTAATAAATTTCCATAAGGTGTAAGCACTATCAAAATTAGCAAATTTGTTAGAAAATGAAGAGTGAAAAGCATTAATCAAATATTCTAACAAAAGCTTGTTCATATTAAACAATCTTTTATCATTTTCACACCATTTGGATTTTTCCAAAATGGGTACAACATATCCATCCTCAATAATTTCCCACAATTCGAATTGTTTAGATTGAACAAATAGTTTGAATTTAACACGCCATTGAGCATAGGAAAAATATCCAAACGAGGAGCAATATTAATAGCATATCCTAAACTAGATAAATCATACATATCCATAAAGATAATATGCAAGAGGTAAAATGCAATCAAAATTAGATTAGCACAAATACGATAACTTGGATCTTTAACTCAAGACGATTAGTCCTTAAATCATAATCAAAATTAGATTAGCACAAATACGATAACTTGGATCTTTAACTCAAGACGATTAGTCCTTAAATCAAAGAGCACCAAGCTCTGATACCAATTGTTAGACCCTAGAGGGGGGGTGATTAGAGTCTTATGCTAATCTAATCCTAATTAATTGCCAATTAAAAAATTATGTAGATCAATTTATTCTTGCAAGAGATAGATATGAATAAGAACAATAAGAATAAGCACAAATAAGAATATACGCTAAGCAAAACACAAACACACGATATGTTTACGAGGTTCGGTCACCACGACCTACGTCCCCGCTCCTCACCTCGAGGAGATATCCACTATCACAATCTGGTTTGGAAGCCGGAACTTCTACACACTCGGTTTATAAGATCACCGAAAACTCTCACACAACAAATACTATGCAATCACACTTTACACACTAAGTGTAGGAACCTAGCCCGTTTCCTCCTCCTCAAGTGCTCGGTTACAACCTCTCCCTAGGTTCGTCAACCGACGCTACTCCTATTGGATTCAACCCCGTCTCTCGCCTCACACTTCTCTCGGTGTACAAGTGTATTACAAGTGATTCTCACAAGTAAAAGTTAAATACAATGATTTATTCTCAAATAACAAGTGAGAACACAATGAAGCTAACACTCACTAAATCACACCCCACAACCCACACTATATGGTATGAAAATATTAAGCTCAATAAGTGTGTGTGATAACAGTGAATGAAACTCAATAAATATAGCTAAATGAAATGAAAATGAAATAACAAGCTATATAAGAGTTTAGAAGACTTCTCAAACAAGAAGAACAGTAGATGATGATCCCAATGAGATTTGAATGCCACTTCTTGTTGTAGAAAAACTTCTCTTGAAAAACTGATTGATGAAATCAACTATTAAACAGCTCTTAAACACAATTAATATTTTGTTAAACACCAAACTTGGATTTCTTGCAGCAATGGGGTATTTATAACATCCCAATACATCAGTAAAAACACAAGTAAAAGACCAAAAAAGACATTTGAAAACAGCTGTAAAAACTAGCCGTTGGAGATGATCTGACAGTTCGGCGGTCGACCGGTGCGGTCGACCGCGAAGCCAAAAAAACCACAGATATGAAAATATAAAGCTGGCGGTCGACCACGAAAGTCTCTGGATGTTTTCACGGTCAACCGTCACAGTCGACCGCAAGCACATAAAAGCCATGCTAAGGAAAAATATCATTGGCGGTCGACTGCGGCGGTCGACCGGAATCTGATATATTTCATATGACAGGTTTTTGGGCTATTTTGAAAATTCATTAAAAATATCAAATCAATTCCAAAAATAGTGAAACTTTGGGGAAAGTTTCTAAATGATGAAATAAACATGTATGAAAAGGAATTTTTGGAAAATTAATTTTTGTTTGTGAAAACTCCCAGTTTTTGAAAAGTGTTTAGAAAACCTGTTTTTCGTGAACATGAAAATTAACATAAGGCTTGTAAATATGTATAAATATATTATGCATGTATTATATGTATATAATGAATTATGAAAGAGCTGTAAACATGAGATATAAGATATTATAACAACGTTTGATGAAAAATTATTTATATGATAGAAAACGTCAAAAATCGTGTTAAGTGTACATATATTGAGCTTAGATCTAATCATACAATATATGTAAGTAAACTAAACTTATACCTAGGTAAATCCACACATATGAACTTGAATCTTTAATGCTTGATTGACGTGTGTTAAAATACCTATAAATAGAAACATAAACACAAAACTAAAGAATATATTAGCTATAAATTGTTTGACAAATCATTATCAAAACTATAGGGTCAACAACATATTCCTTAGATGTACTATTATCAGTCTCTACTCTTTTAGACGAGGTGTCATTATTAGAGAGTATCTGTAAGAGATGTGTCATCAGTCTAGATGAGTCTAAGTTTATCATTGATTTGATCATTTTGCGGATGTCGTATTTCATCGTTATTCTCAGTATGGATTGGCTATCATCCTACCATGTCAGTATCGATTATTTTGCTAAAACAGTCAGTTTACGAGTGTCTGATGGGTCTGAGGTGATTGTAGCAATCTCACAGAGCAACCAATTTGCAAAGTTATTTCTGACGTACATCGAGGAGGTGATGTTGCAGGATTAGAGTGTCGATTTATGTGATACTAGAGTCATCTCAGAGTATCAGGATGTCTTTTAGGATATACATGGGTTACCTCATATAAGAGAGGTTGAGTTCTGCATCGAGTTGCAGCCGAGCACAACATTGATATTCTGAGCATCCTATCGTATGGCACCTGCTGAGATGAGGGAGCTACAGACTCAGTTGGATGAGTTTTTAACTCTGTGTTTTATTCACTAGAGTCATTCTTCATAGGGAGCACTGGTCTTCTTCGTGAAGAAGAAGGACGGTAGTATGCGCTTATGTATAGATTATTATAAGTTGAATAAGTTTACCATCCGTAACAGGTATACACTACCGAGGATTGATGACTTATACAAGCAGTGCAGTATTTTTTGAAGATTGATCTTTATTCTGGCTATCATCAGTTGCGGGTTCGGGTGATAGATATTTCTAAAGTCGCCTTTCTGACTCGATATAGGTCCATCGAGTTCCTTGTCATGCTATTTGGGCTGACCAATGCACCTGTGGTATTTATGGATTTGATAAACCGAGCTTTCCGTTCATATTTAGATCAGTTCATGATTGTATTCATCGACAACATCCTTATCTATTCGAGATCGAAGGCAGAGCATGAGCAGCATCTTCGATTGGCATTGCAGACTTTGCAAGAGCACCAGTTGTATGTTAAGTTTAGCAAGTGTGAGTTTTAGCTATCCAAGGTTAGATTTTTAGGCCATATTATCAGAAACGAGGGCATAGCTATAGATCCAACTAAGGTAGAGGTAATACTTGATTAGGAGTTGTCGAAGACCGTTACAGAGATTCATAGCTTCTTAGGTTTGGCCGGTAATTACAAGAAGTTCATTTAGGACTTCTTGAAGATTGTGACGTCACTTACACGCCTTATGAAGAAGGGTGTATAGTTTGTTTAGAGCACGGAGTGCCAGGAAGCTTTTGAGACCTTGAAGGCTAAGTTGACTACATCGCTGGTATTAATTATCTCGAGCAGTGATAAGACCTTTGTTGTCTATACAGATGCATCGTTATCAGGTATATGAGGTGTTTGATGTAGACCCAGAGAGTAATAGCTTATATTTCGAGACAATTAAGGACTCATGAGTAGAACTATCCTACACATGACTTGGAGTTAGTAGAAGTGGTCTTCATACTAAAGACGTGGAGACATTACCTCTATGGGGGTACAGTTTGAGCTTTTCATGGACCACCAGAGTCTGAAGTATTTCTTCTCCCAGAAGGAACTCAACTAGAGGTAGCGATGATGGGTCGAGTTCATTAAGGATCATGAATTCGCGATTCAGTATCATCCGGAGAAGGCGAACGTTGTAGCAGACGCATTAAGTAGAAAGCGTCACCATTCGATTTCAGCTTCGAGATGTTCATTATATCGAGATCTTCACACCCTTAGCCAATTTGATTTCATGCCACAGATAGGCGGGAGCAAAACATTTTTGGGAACTTTAATCATGCAATCATCTTGGACTGATAGAGCCCAAGGCTGATTGGACATTTGGAGCAGATAGAGGTCTTTGAATGAAGGGCCGATTAGTGATGTCAAGTGATCAACAGCTAAAGAAAGACTTATTTGATGAGGCACATCGTACCGGGTACACAGTGCATCTAGGCACAACTACAATTTACAAGGAACTAAAGAGACACTTTTGGTAGAGCGACATACGTAGGGAGATTATGGAGTATGTAGCTAAGTGTTTTACCTTTCAGCAAGTAAAGACAGAACATTAGAGACCCACGGGAACCCTACAACCTTTACTTATTTTCAAGTGGAAGTGGACAGATATTTCCATGGATTTTATTGTGGGCTTACAAAGATCTAATAAAGTGAATGATTCAATTTGGGTGATTATAGACTGATTGACGAAGTCGGCGCATTTTATACCGGTGAAGACGACACACACGATGGAGACTTATGCAAGGATTTTCATCTGAGAAATCGTGAGACTACATGGAGTTCTACAAGCGATTGTATCAGATCGAGGCTCGGTTTTTACCTCACATTTCTAGAGAAGCTTCCAGAACTCATTCTTTAGCCAATTATCATATTCTAGTGTGTTCCATCAGCAGACAGATAGGCATATACAAAGAGTTAATCAAGTGTTGGAAGACATGTTACAGGCATGTATTATTGATTTCGAGGGTAGTTGGGAGGATCACATTCTATTGATTAAATTTGCTTATAACAACAGTTATCAAGTGACCATAGGTATGGCACCGTATATGGTATTATACGGGAGGTCTTATAGATTACCTATTAGTTGGGCAGAACCAGAACATAGCTTATTGCTTGGACCGGAGCTTATGAGACGGACTACAAAGAAGGTAGCACTAATTCGGAAATGTATTCTTGCAACGCAGAGTTGGTAGAAGAGCTACGCAGATTAGAGGTAGCGACCACTAGAATTCTAGGTTGGAGACTATGTTTTATTGAAAGTATCACCGATGAAGGGAGTTCAGATATTTGAAAGATGGGGAAACCTTGCCCCGAGGTATATTTGCCTATTGAGGATTGTTGAGCGCATTAGAGTCGTTTCATATCGGCTAGATCTTCCAGTATTGATATCAAGTATACACGACGTTTTCCATGTTTCGATGCTCAAGAAACATTTACGAGACGAGGAGCAGCAGCGAGTATTGGACACACCGAAGATTGAGTTTCATGATGATTTGACCACCATTAAGATCCTAGTTCGCATTCTTTCTAAGGAGGAAAAAAGACTTAGAAACAAAGTGATACTTTAGTTAAAGTTCAATGAAACCGGAAAGGAGCTGAGGAAGCTTCTTGGGAGCGCGAAGAGGATATGTGTCGTGACTACCCGTACCTGTTTGAATAGGTAAAATAATTGGTTATAAATTACTTGTGTTTATGATTTTTTCCATAGTTATTTATATTTAACGCTGGAATAGGGGTATTAACATTTAGCTCCTAATCATTCGGAACACAGGGTATATATATGGGGGGTTCCTTATTTGGATTTTTCGCCCGACGAACTAGTTTCGTTTAGTTAGGAGTTAAGTGGGAGTATTTGTATTCTAGATTGTTAAGTGTAAATATCGCTTATGTTTCATATCTGGAGATTAATAGTACAAGATGTGTACATGAGGGTTTTCTTATCTGGATTACCCCCTCATCGTACCTTTTTCATATTTTTAATCTCTAAGATACGATTGCGGAATTTTAAGGATGAAATTCTTTTAAGGGGGAGGGGGTGAATGTAAAACCTCGTGAATTTTGGAAAGTAATGTGAATTATATTGATAAATGAACTCTAATTTTGATGAATATCATTTATGGATGAATGATTATGCTAACAATTAATTTGAGATCAATTAAGAGTATAAATGAGAGTATACAAAGGTTAAACATGCACAAAGAAGAAATCTAGAAAAATGACTAGTTAAGAGTATATATGCATTACACACTGATATAGTTTGAAATTCGGAAAAACTAAAAAGACAAAAATTGTAGGTATCTATAATAGCTTTCTAACTCATCTTAAATCACCTCATTCCAAGGTTGTACGTGAAAGGTACAACCAAAATATTAAAGATTGTTTTTCTAATCTAACTAGGTTTCCTATTTCGGGTTTGAGCTATTTTGATTCGGGTTTGTAGTTACATATATACATGTTTACACACAAAAAATACATCTTTTCATCAGTATTCCAAACCCTAGCAGCCCCTCTACCTCTCTCTCAAACCCTAATCATAATTTGTGAGATTTGGGAGAATTCTTGAGGCGTTTATCAAAAGGAAAGTGAGATTTTACGACTTTGGTGAAGAGGGATCTTGCACGCACGTGTTCAGGAGTTCAACATGACGTTTGAGGCAAAGATCATCTTTCTACAAACCTTCCTTGTAGTTAATTCAAGATTTAATATGTTTAATTGATGAATCTCATGTTTATGATTAACCCGATGTTTTAAAATCTTAGTTTATGATGTTAATCTTTAAACCAATATGAAAATATGTAGTTTTAGTTGATGTTTATATTAGTTTAATGATCATGATCATTAGGGTTATATTTAATTTCATTGTTAACTTGTTAATCATGCTTAAATCATGTTTAACCCCTAGTTTAATATTTATTTGAGTTTTCTTGCTAATTAAAGAGGTCTAAACCCTAGGTTGATCATACCTAAGTAATGTGAGCATGTTTAAATGAATTTATCTCTGTTCAATATTTAGAATTTATCATGTTTACTTAACCATTTTTATAAATTAGGTTATTTAAAAAATTTTGATTAATTAGGATGTTAAACCCTAATTACTTTAATTCAAGTGTTTATATTATGATGAGTTAATTCATGTTAAGTAATTATGAAAGATTTAATCTTGCTATATGTCTTATGTTGATAAAAATAAGTTTTTAACTAAAGTTACAAAATACAAAATATCATAAACCTGAACTTGTGTTTTTCTCTCTGGCCGGTCGACCGACCAAGACTTATCGGTCTACCGGTGAGGCCCTGAGCGTGCACATTGTTTGCACCGTTGCTTTCGGTCGACCGGCGCCCTAAGGGCGGTCAACCGACCTGTGTTCTTTTTTGTTTGAAGTGTTGTTTTACACCTTTTGTTTTTGAATGCGGGATTCGAGGCGCACGATGATACACGTACAATCATGAGTATACATGTATAGTATCGTAGCACACACATGAGTATCCCGAAGAGGATTAATACAGTTATTATTTTGATTACACGGGAGATATGAGTTATTTAAATATTATATAAATGTATGGATATCATTGATGAACACCACTCGGTACTACTTGGGATAGTACTTCGATATATCATTAGTACAGGCCATTGCGTCGGGTTTTAGGATGCTTGATCTAGTAATCCGTCCCACAAGTAGATGTGATGAGGCTTGTGAGCTGTATACCTAGGATGCATGATTTGGTAGTCCATCCCGCACGCTGATGTGATGAGACTAATGAGCCGTGTATACTTTTAGGATGCCGATTTGATTGTTCGTCCCGCACGATAATGCGATGAATTATAAACTTTGTAAGAATTTGCATTTATGATAATTATCTAATAGCCTGAGTCTTGGTGAACGCCATTATGAACATGACTCATCGTTGAGTTATATATGACCAAGGTACTTTACTCTTGTAAGTACGTGAGATTATATGCAGTTGTTTACATTACCTTGCAAAGGATAGTGGAAGATATTTTTGGTCTGATATTTGTGATGAATTTACTTCCTTGTATTACTTTCCTTTATTCCTAGTTTGGAACTGATGACTAGTGATTCACAATTTGAGACATATGATATATACATAAGGATCTCCTTGTTTGTATTATTTCGCTCGACGTACCAGTCTCATGTTGTGAGTTTCTAATTATTGATTCTATTTAGATTATTTATTCTTAGTTCGGTATTAATATTTACTTAACTACAATTTGAGACATATAGTATATACATGAGGGTTTCCTTGTTTGGATTATTTCACTCGACGTATTATGTCTCGTGTTGTAGGTTTCTACATATTAATTCCATTTAGATACAGAGTAAATGAGCTAGGTAAACTATACTTAATAGATAGAGCCTCCATCACATCTAGTAGCCCTTTCCTTAGGGGCGGATGGAGATGATCTTGCTGTAGAGCTCTGACGCTCTAGTTGTTTCTCTTTTTATTTTTCAATTCCTTTCAGGCAGTAGCTTAGAGTTCCGGAGAGCCGCAGGATGACAGACTTCCAGCATAGTCGCCGTTATATATTTTTAGTAGATGAGACTCCACCATAAGATATTTTCATTTAGACATTTAGAGTTTTGTATTTCATATTGTAAAGGCTGTATGCCTTAGTTAATTTTTAGTTGACTCATATTGAGATACTTGACATTTATTTCAGACTTCAGATGTATTCAGTTTATTCAGTTGAGACATGATTATACTTATTAGATATCTCTTTCCACATCATGTCTAATGCATTTATTTCCCTTATTTTTTCTATTTTGTATCTACACTTGTTGTTGATTCCACTAGAGAGATATTACTGTGATGGTAAAATGTGTTGTTACAGAGTATGGGTACAAGACAGGTTTGACATCTCTGGGTTCACCTTGAACTGCAACCATGTATGAAAACAGGGGAGACACACCAACTAACAACCCTGAGTATAGTCTATCGTGGTCTCATTGCGATATACCAACTAACCTCACTCAAGTATCCAAACTATTATGATATACAATATGCGTCACTCTTTATCATAACAAATGCAAAGCTTAGGTTACATACCTTTAAACGCTCATGCGTTCTCATATCAAATCTGTGTACTCTCGTATACATCACACGTATCTTGGTGTGTGACTCGTACTTCGTACGTACAAATATGATAAACACAAACTTTTAAGTCAGCATTACATCGGTCGACCGAATTATGCCACCGGTCGACCGGTCGATGCTATGCACTATGTGCACGTGCACACACAACAGGGATCGATCGACCGACTCCTTTGCTTCGATCGACCGACCCGGGAAGAAAAGAAAGTGAATATTTGGTTCAGGTTTTGATTTATGAATCATCAAATTGATATTTTCACATGAAAACACGTATAATTAAATTTTTTTAATGTGATTAGGGTTCAATTAACTATATGAAACTCAATAATATATTTAAGTGGATTGTATTAACCCTAACATAGTCATGTTCGTAAGAATCATCATGAAAACCATAAATCTCAACAAAATCTCATGTTAAAATTTATTTCATGTCTTAAATCCAAATCAGAGAATTCATTTATAACATTAAATCCAAAAGATCGAATCTTTTGTATCATATAATTTAGAAGAGTGGTTCTTATACTTAAACTAGGTTTTAAAGTCTGACAAGTCCAAGTAAAACAAAATAAAAACCAAATAAAATAGGGGGATGGGTTTGGAGGAGATGAAATTTATCTTAAAACATGTTGGACTCCCTAAATACGTAAGAAAATATGATCCTCCTTCGTCAAACGCCAAGAATCTCGCCCTCTTCTAGTGTTTAGCTTCAAAATAGGGGGGGTTGGTTGCTTATTTACATAATTGATCTCAAATCAATTACTAGCATACACAATCATCAATAAATAATATTTATCATAACATAACTCATTTATTACTATTTACCATAGTATTTTCAAAAATTACGAGGTTTTACATATAATAAACGTAATATACTATTAATATGTTCAATATTATTAATTAAAAAATAATTTTAAATAATATATTATATTATGTTAATTTTATATATTATCATA
>NC_033797.1:80751290-80869477 GCF_001876935.1 Asparagus officinalis | reverse complement strand
ATAGTAGGTTATTATAATTTTATTATAGTAATAAATATTATTTAATATTATAACTACCATAATATTGACAATATATTTAATACTATTAATTAATATAATAAAGTATAATAGAAAATAGTAAATTATTATGTAATAAATTATATTATAATATAATTAATATATTATTAGGTTAAATATATTAAACACTATATTATAATATAATATTTTATATCATAAAAATACTACAATAATATTTTTATTCTAACTAAATACCTTTTTCCTCATGATTGTCCCAAAGTTAAGAATGAGGTAATTTTTGGAGGTTGGGACAAAAAGTTTGTATAGAAGTGGGATAATTTTGGAAAAAATGGGGTTAATTGTCCTAATCATATTGTCCCAATGAATAACACCTTAAAGTAAAATCCTAATCTCATTGTCCCAATGAATAACACCATAAAATAAAATCCTAAAAATTATCCCACTTACCCCAAAATTACACCAACTAATAACCCCCCCCCCCTTTACCCCCCCCTTTAGCATATCTGATCCGATCACACTCAGAACCAGAAATTCATTTGACCCGCATCGTAATGTGTTGCATCGCCTAGTAAATAGTCTTCTTACATTCTATCCAATATTTCAGCTACATACACAAGGCCTAGATGACCTAGAGTACATAACTGCCTCCTCATTGCAGCTCTTCCTAGCTGTTTTGACTGTGGCTCAAAATTTGAGCGGTGCAGCAGGAAGCAAAGACGCAACAACACTTGATGATAATAGCGACTGTTAGAACATTGTTCGGATAGTAAAACATTGTTCATGAAATATCTCTTGTCTGATAAATAACAAACTCTCATTTGCTACTAATATGTTTGTGAGATGATATATTTTAGATATAAACATGTACAATCAAGTTGTAGTTCAAAAACGATGTAAAAATTAACACAAACATTAATTTCAGTCTTTGACCATTGATGGTCACAGGAACACCATTGATGATCAAGTTAATTCATCAATGGACTGTATGAAAGAATTGGACAAACATAAACCAAATTTTGAACCATCGATTGTCTACAGTCGATCATCGATGATCCCAAGGACCATCGATGGACTATAGTCAACAATGGTGGAAATTCAGAAATCAAAATTTGCACAGTTGGTGGACTACAATCAACCATTGATTATCATTAATGGACCATCAATGGCCGTGACCCACCACCAATGTTGCGGTGAGTTTTGGTAGATTTTAAGTTGTAATTCCAGCGGTTCATCAATTCTTTTGATCTCCTATTGGAACACTGATTAGAGAATCTTTTTTCTATGCTATCAAGTCAAGGTTTATTTAAAGGGGAATTGAGTAAGAGAACAAAGAGAAGAAAGAGAGAGGAAATTGCCCAAAAAAGAAAGAGAGATTAGTAGGGTTTGTGAGAGCCTTGTTCAACTTTTTCTCAGTCCGCTTTTCATTAAAGTTTGTTCAGAGCGCCTACAAAGCTACACCACTTCTTCACGAATCTTCATCTCTATCAATTTGAAGAACGGTTTAATAAAGCGCTGTAAGATTATTCTTTTTGTGCTTTAATCATTTTGGTTAGTTGTCTTCAAACTTGTAAGTTTGACAGTATACTCAAGCCGGATTAGCATACTCAAGCTAGGTTAATTAAGGGTTTGGCTAGCTAGGGCTTGGTTTTTTCTACTCATTGTGAAGAGTTAGGTTAGATGACTAGTTTCTAGTAGATTCCAGAGTGCAATCTTTGAAGCCTGTCAAATCAGGTTGTGATTTGGGTGAGCTCTAGTCATAGTGAAGAAAGCCCTTCACGAGAAAGAAGAGTGGATGTAGGATTTTGATCTGAACCACTATAAAAATCTTGTGTGTTGTTGTATTGGTTTTCTTTTAGTTTTTCACTTATTTTATTTTTTTTTGCTTTTTCTAAGTTAGTTGAAAAAATTATAGCAATCTTATTCATCCCTCCAGGCTTGCATGCTAGCTCTAACAAGTGTTACCAGAGCCCCGTTACCCATATTTAGGTATCATAACCTAGGGTAGAGATATCAAGCCTTACCACCGCTTTAGCTTTTTCTAAAGAGCATGTCGTCAACCGTCCCACACTTTTTGATGGCACCAATAATACTTTTGGGAAAGAATACATGAAAATCTTTTTATTATCTACTAACTTTGATATTTGCCAGTGTGTTGAACATGGGTATCATAGTCCTACTAAGGAGATAGGAGGAGTTGTTACTGAAATTCGTATGGACAAATGGACTCCTCAACACGAAAAGATCTTTTTCTTAAAATTCGAAAGCTATGATTGCATTATATTGCTCTCTTACTGCTAAAGAATTTAATCGTGTCTCTAATTGTACTACTGCACAGGATTTCTGAAAGACATTAGAAGTCACTCATGAGAGAACTTCACAGGTAAATATGGTAAATCTTACAATGTTTGTGAGACAATATGAAAACTTTAAAATGAAGGCCTCAGAGAGCATACAGGAGATGTTCACATAATTCACTGATATTGTGAACAAGTCAAAAGCTTTTGGGAAGGAGTACGACAACAAGGAGCTATGCAGAAGAATACTCCATTCTCTATCTCGAGGTTGGGAACCAAAGGTAATGACTATTGAAGAACTAAAGAATTTTTCTAATCTATCTCTTGATAATTTTGTACGTAATCATATCACATACAAAGTCAGACTAAAAGGGAGAGAAAATGCCTTAGAAGAATATTCAAAGAAGACCTTTAGAGCAAAAAAGGAGAAATCCCGATCAAAGAAAGAGTTAAGCTCGAGTTCTGAAGACAAGGATGATAAATTTGTTAAATGTTACAAATCTTTCTATAAGTCAAAGGATGGTTAAAAATTCTTGCAAGACAATCGGAATCACTATGCAAAAAAGGCAAATAAATATAATTCGAGTGATTCAGATAATGAATTAATTTATTTTTGATACAAGAAACTTGGCCACCTAAAGAAGAATTGTCTATTGAATAAAAAGGACTATAAAAAATTCCAGAACAACTTCTTAGGATGACTCAAAGATTATCTTGAACGATTATGACAAAAGAGCACACGTATGTATTATAGGATTAAAAGCTTCATTTTTACATTTAGATCAAGGTATTTTTAGTGGCTCCGGTAGTGAAAGTTTAGATAAAGAGGTATATCCTTTATATGACGACTTGTATTCTAAATATAAGGAGATGTGGCTCACCTTAAGAGAATTGACACAAAAAAATATGAAGTAACAAAAAGGATGAATACAAACTTGAAGAAAGAAAAAAAAAATTATCAAAGAAAGTTGAATTTTCTTCTTCAAGTTTGAATTCAAAAGATATAACCTCTTTCATGTGCACACAATGATCTAAGCTACAAAATCAAACCTCTTGGTTATCTAAGCAACTTGAAAACAAACAATGTGAAAAAGATAAACTTGTTGCTGAGGTAAATAAGTTATTTTATGAGTTGTCTTCTGAACAAATAAGTTTATAACTTGGTGTACCACTATTGTTTCTAAAAATGAACAACTATAAGTCCGAAAATAGTGATTTGGAAAAGGCCGTGAAGAATTTTTCATTAGGCTCAAAAGCTCATAATATGGTCCTTTTCAATCAACGATTTACAAAAGCTAAAAGTGGACTTGGTTATTCATAATCTGGAAAACATAACAAGTTTCAACCTTCTTTTGTAAAGGGTAGTAATATTGGTTGTTTTGATTCTATTCCCAATGGAACTTATCATTCTATATACTCTTTGTGTGAAACTGGATATGTTTTTATGATATATCATATGAGATATATATGATTAAAAAAGTCAAATTAATTTGGATACCAAAAGGCCTTATTACTAACTAACGTGGACCTATATGGATAATTAGGTCACATTTGTATATCTTTCTATAAGTTTGCAAATCAATCGAGACAACACATGGTGAATGCTTGCAGGTTCAAATTATTAAAATTCAATTTTCGGTCTGCATGGATATGAGGAGGTACTAATTTGATATATGTTTTATATTATCTTCTCATATGGTAAGCTTCATGTATATTCTATAACCCTTACTTGTTGCATGTATTTTTTTGGGCGATGCATGAGATACTCTGACATGTACTAACTTATTTGCTTTTATTACTTATCAGTTTAGTTAGTACCATTATGCATACTCATCTGACCTGTTGTATGTATATATATTTTTGTTTTTCCTAGTTTTTAGTTTTTATTTTATTTTCTTGATTTTTGGTTATTTTTTAAAAAGTAAAAATTTATTTTTCTTTCTTTTAGTTTTCTTATGAAAAATCAAAAACAAAATAAAAATTTCTTTTTCTTTATTTTTTAAAAAAGAAAAATATTTAACATGCCTATTTATATGCTTTTACATGAAATCTTTAGATATGTTATTTGTTGGTATATAGGCACGAGTTAGTCATATTAGTTCACATATGTTTCACATCTACATATATTACATGTGCACACATAGTTATACATATTTAATTGATAAAGATGATGTTATACAATATGTTTCATATTAATATTTACACCATAGTATTATCTTATCATGTTTAATCTTGTAAAAGCAAGCATAAATAATTTTATATATTGTTTATGAAGTGATTTTAGATATATCAAATAGTTTTGAGCTCTATCTATACTTGAATACAACACCAATTTTTTTCCTATACATGTAAAATTTCAAGCTAGAAGAGTGTATTCGTGAAAAAGAAGGTCAAAGGCCCATACTTTATAAATCCAAGGTAAAATTTGAGTGTATTCATTAAAAGATGGTCAATTACCCACACATGTGGATATGAGTGTGCAATATCTTAAGGGTATCCATCCTATGCTATATATTTTTAATATTTAGAGATGTACATTGCCCTTCAAATAATATCGTTCTTTCTCTTAAAATTTCTTATAAGGTTAAGGTGATAGATCGAGATTTTGGACCTTTACTAAAGGTTGAGCTAATTCAAATTGTGTAACAAAATAGATAATTCAAGTTGTGTAACAAAGAAGAATCTCAAACTAGATATATTAAATTTATTTTATGAACTAATATAATTACTTTTATTGTTCTTTTTACAAACCTTTCATTGACATCTTTATAGATTGTGCGTGAATTTTAATATGACCTATCATTGCGATTCACTTATTTTGATATTATATATGTATCTCTTATGTTATTTTCTATAAAATTCTTTTGTAAACCATATGTATTTCTCTTCCTTTTAACTTTGGATAATTTTTCACTTGAATTTTCAAGTATATTGCATATCCTAGGTGTGGTTTTCTTTCGCTAATAACTAAAAGGGTGATAGTTTAAATTTTTGCTTTCTTTCAGGGGGAGAAGATTTATATTTTTTCTAATTTAGAGTTTCTTAGTTTCAGGGGGAGTTTCTAGAATACCTATATTTTTCATATATGTATATTTATAGGGGGAGCTTTGTCTTGCATTTCATACATGAGTTATGAGTTTATTTTGATCTGAATATCTCATCATGTTTTACATTCTGTATTTCAAATTTTGAGTTTTATTATTATCAAAAGGGGGAGATTGTTAGAACGTTGTTTAGATAGTAAAACGTTGCTTGTGCGATATCTCTTGTACAATTAATAACAAACTCTCATTTGCTATTGATATATTTGTGAGATAATATATTTCAGATATAAATAGGTACTAATAAGTTGTATTTCAAAATGATGTAAAAATTAACACAAATATTGGTTTCAGTGCTTGAACCATTGATGGTCACGAGACACCGTCAATGGTTAAGTCAAGTCATCGATAAACTACAGAAAAGAATCAGAGAAATATAAACTAGATTTTGAACCGTCGATGATCTATATTCGACCATCGATGATCACAAGGACCATCAATGGACTACAATCAACAATCACAGAAATCTAAAAATCAAAATTTACACAATCGATGGACTATATTAAATTATTGATGATCATCAATGGACCATTGATGATCGTGACCCATCATTGATGGTTGCGATAAGTTTGGCAGATTTCAAATTTTAATCTCAGTCGTTAGTCGATTCTTTTGATCTCCTATTAAAATATTGATTTGAGGATCTCTTTCCTATGCTACCAAGGTCTATTAAAAGGGTTATTGAGGAGGAGAAGAAGGAGAAGAAAGAGAGAGGAAATTGCACTAAAAATGAAGAGAGTTTATTAGTGTTTGTGAGAGCCTCATTCAACTTTTTCTGTGCGCTTTGCATTAGAGTTTTGTTCAGAGAGAAGGAGTGTCCTACTCTTACAACACTACACCACTTCTTCACGGATCTTCATTTTCATTGATTTGAAGAACAGTTTAGTAAAGGGATGTAAGATTATTCATTTTGTGCTTTAATTATTTTCCGTTAATTGTATTCAAACTTGTAAGTTTGACGGTGTACTCAAGCCTAGGTAATTGAGGATTGATGTACTCAAGCCAGATCAATCAAGGGTTTGGCTAGGGCTAGATTATTTCTGGTCATTATGAAGAGTTAAAGTTAGATTACTGGTATTGGATGGATTCCACGATGTGGTCTTTGAAGCCTACAAATTCAGGTTGCGATATGGGTGAACTCTAGTTATAGTGAAGAAGACTCTTCATAAGAAAGAGTGAATATAGAATTTTGATCCGAATCACTATAAAAATCTCGTGTGTTCCTATGTTGGTTTGCTTTTAGATTTTCACTTATTTTATTTTAGCTGCCTCTTCTAAATTAGTTGAAAAAATATAGCAATCCTATTTACCCCACACCCCTCTAGGCTTGCATCCCAGTTCCAACAATGACAGTACAAACAACAACAATAGAAGCAAGAAGCAGCAATAGAGCCCAAAGCCTTCCCAGCAACATAGATGGTGCTTACAAGAAAAAGCGCTAAAGTGTATGGGAAAGCATGGAATAAAGATGGATTCAGCATAGGGCCAGTTGGTGAGGAGAGATAGAGGCACACACAAGCCGCGGAGGTTACCTGATAGTTGATGGCGATGAATATTCCTCCTCTGCAGCAAGCATGTGAACAACAATGGATCAAATATTGATGGAGATCACAAGCAAAGTATCAACAACACATATGAGGTGCACGAAGTACATGAAGCGGTAGAGGAGCCTAACCAAACACGGTGAAGATGACACTCAGCAAGTCGCAATAAGTGAAGAACATGACACACGAAGGCGCGATAAATACAAGAGGAGGTTATTTGGTAGCACAGGTCAGAGAGAACAATAACATGGTTAGGGCGCCAAACTGGCCTCAGATGATAATGATAAGTGTTGAAGGAAGTCGTATGAAGAGTTTATTGTTGGCCTTCTTGTTTTGATGATGTTTAACAAATAATTTATTACTAATGTTGTTTGTCTAGTATTTGTGTTTTCCTATGTATTGTAGACAAACAATGTAGTTGGAGGATGGATGGAATAGAGCTTCAACGATCATATCCAAAGGAGGTTGGTGGAATATCGGTGAAGCCTTGCAATTCAAAGTTAAAGATCAAGTTCAAGCTTCATCCGCGAGATTACCAAGTAGACTTATTGAAGACCAATCAAGCTTGGGTAATTTAGTTTAGGATTTATATTATGTGTGTTAGATACTCTAAGCTCAATATAATATACACACACGTATTTGGTTTCTATGTATATATATAGTTATATATATACATGCATGGTTTTAGGTTTTCATGTTTTGGACATACTTGCAAAATACATGAGTTTTCACAAATGGAAATTCAATTTGAGAAATTCTTTTTTTAACATGTTTGTTTTCATGTTTATAAACATTTCGTAAAGTTTCATCAAGTTTGGAATTGATTTGTTATGTTTAATGGAATTTACAAAATCATGTTTTTCGTTTGTGCATGTTCGTGCATGTTTTACAAAATAGATGAGTTTTCATAAATGGGAAGTGATATTCAAGAAATTCTTTCTTTGACATGTTTATATACATGTTTAGAAACTTACCTCAAAATTTTACTATTTTTAGAGTTGATTTACTGTGCCCAATTGATTTTACAAAATCGTATATGTTAACAGTTTTTCAGAAACTGTAAATTTGTGTTCAAATATTTACGGTCGACCGAATCATTTTTTCGGTCGACCGAATCGTTGTCAGGTCTCCCAACGGCTATTTTTCTAGCCGTTGCAGAACTTCTGTTTTGGGCCTTTTGGTCATTTTGTTTGGATTTTTGGCTGAATTCTTGGGAGGCTATATATACCTCTATTGCATTCAATTCTAATATATAGAGAATGTTTTAAAATAGTTTAACAAGGGTTTAAACTTGTTTAGTGTTTGTTTAAGTTTGGTTTAAGAAGCTTTTAAGCAATTGAGGGTTTGAGTTTGTGAATTCAATTTCACAAGAGCAAGTGGAGATCATCCTTTGGTGTTTGAGCATTCACTCTTCTCCTACTCTCTTGTCATCTTTAGAGAAGTGTTTCTAAACTCATATAGCAATTTATTATTTTGATTATAATTTCCATAAGCTAGATTTATATTTGAGTTTAGTTTAATGTTTTATTGATACTCTTTGTTCACACACAACCTATTGAGCTTATTGTATTTACATTCATAGTATAATTTTGGGATAGTGTGACATTGAGTTGAGCCTAATTGAGTTCTCACCTTGTTAGAGAGAACAATCATTGATTTATATTGTGCTTAATTGTGAGGATTCACTTGTAATACACTTGTACACCGAGAGAAGTGTGTGGTGAGAGACGGGGTCGAATCCAAAAGGAGTGGCGTCGGTTGACGTGCCTAGGGAGAGGTTGTAACCGAGCACTTGAGGAGGAGGACACGGGCTAGGACCAACACTTAGTGTGTGAGGTGTGATTGCATAGTGATTGTATTGTGAGGTGTAAACGTTGTTCGGGTGAACGTAGAAAACCCGGTTGTGATAGTGGAGATCTCCTCGAGGTGAGGAGCGGAGACGTAGGTCGTGAGGACCGAACTTCGTAATCATATTGTTTGTTTGTGATTGCATTGGCGCACTTACTTTTATGTTCATATCTTATATCGCCTTTATATATTGCTTATTGATTATATTGCCCACTATCTAGTTTAGATTGTTTACTCTTAAGAGATTATATATCCTTGCATTTACATTGCCTATATCTCTTTGTTAGGATATATCTTGTTGTTCATATTGCTTATCCTACCTCATATACATTGTTGTTTTTCATACTTGCTAGGATAACTTGTTAATTAGTTTTTAATTAGCATTTAATCGGATTAGATTAGCATAAGACCCTAATCACCCCCCCTCTAGGGTCTAACAACAACCACACTATGTCGGTTTTCAACACTCACCGAACAACGTTCACTCCTCACACTCGGTTTTCTAGTTCACCGAAAACTTCACAACACACTCGGTTTAGAAATTCTTTTTCTAACATGTTCAAAATATCATTTGCAAACATTTCTCAAAGTTTCATCAAGTTTGGAATTGATTTGTTATGTTTAATGGAATTTACAAAATCATGTTTTTCGTTCGTGCATGTTCGTGCATGTTTTACAAAATAGATGAGTTTTCATAAATGGGAAGTGATATTCAAGAAATTCTTTCTTTGACATGTTTATATACATGTTTAGAAACTTACCTCAAAATTTTACTATTTTTAGAGTTGATTTACTGTGCCCAATTGATTTTACAAAATCGTATATGTTAACAGTTTTTCAGAAACTGTAAATTTGTGTTCAAATATTTATTTCTCTCAACTGGGAAAATATTTTTCAGAATTTCTTTCTCTGACATGTTATTCTATATGTCTAGAACATTCCCACAACATTTCATAATTTTTGGAGTTCATTTACTATTTTAAATTGATTTTACAAAATAGCTGCGTACTGCTACAGTAACACCGGTCGACCGGACCGGTCGACCGGAAATGTCTCTGGACGTTTCTCAGCTTTGCTAACTACTGTAGCATCCGACCGTTGCTACAGTAACAGCTAGTTCTATTTTTTGTTTATTTTAATGTTTTGGGGGTGTTTTTATTGGTTTTTGGGGTTGTTTCATGAGCCTATATATACCCCATGCCCTCATACTTCTAAGGGTACTCAAGAAATATTTTAAACAAGTTTTAAAATAGTTTAACAAGGGTTTAAACTTGTTTAGTGTTTGTTTAAGTTTGGTTTAAGAAGCTTTTAAGCAATTGAGGGTTTGAGTTTGTGAATTCAATTTCACAAGAGCAAGTGGAGATCATCCTTTGGTGTTTGAGCATTCACTCTTCTCCTACTCTCTTGTCATCTTTAGAGAAGTGTTTCTAAACTCATCTAGCAATTTATTATTTTGATTATAATTTCCATAAGCTAGATTTATATTGAGTTTAGTTTAATCGTTTTATTGATACTCTTTGTTCACACACAACCTATTGAGCTTAGTGTATTTACATTCATAGTATAATTTGGGGTTGTGGGTTTATGACTAAGAGTTGTGCTTAATTGAGTTCTCACATTGTTTAGAGAACAATCAAATTGATTTATATTGTGCTTAATTGTGAGGATTCACTTGTAATACACTTGTACACCGAGAGAAGTGTGTGGTGAGAGACGGGGTCGAATCCAAGAGGAGTGGCGTCGGTTGACGTGCCCAGGGAGAGGTTGTAACCGAGCACTTGAGGAGGAGGACACGGGCTAGGACCAACACTTAGTGTGTGAGGTGTGATTACATAGTGATTGTATTGTGAGGTGTAAACGTTGTTCGGGTGAACGTAGAAAACCCGGTTGTGATAGTGGAGATCTCCTCGAGGTGAGGAGCGGAGACGTAGGTCGTGGGGACCGAACTCCGTAATCATATTGCTTGTTTGTGATTGCATTGGCGCACTTCTTTTATGTTTATATCTTATATCGCCTTTGTATATTGCTTGTTGATTATATTGCCCACTATCTAGTTTAGATTGTTTACCCTTGAGTTTATATATCATTGCACATACATTGCATATACCTCTTTGTTAGGATATATCTTGTTGTTCATATTGCTTATCCTAGCTCATATACATTGTTGTATTTCATACTTGCTAGGATAACTTATTAATTAAGTTTTAATTGGCATAAAATCGGATTAGATTAGCATAAGACCCTAATCACCCCCCCTCTAGGGTCTAACAATTGGTATCAGAGCTTGGTGCTCTTTGATTTAAGGTCTAATCGCCTTGAGTTAAAGATCCAAGTTAGCTTATTGTGCTAATCTATTTTTGAGCTTTATTTGTATCTTGCTTGCATATATTTTTACAAATTATGAATATGAATGATGCATCTTGTTTAGGCTATGATTCTAGTGTTGCTCCTAGATTAGACAATTTCCCCTATGCCCAATGGTGTGTTAGATTTAAACTATTTGTTAGATCTAAACATTTTGATTTATGGGAAATTATAGATGATGCTTATATTGTGCCCATTTTGGAGAAATCCAAGTGGAATAAAAATGATCATCGCATGTTTACTATGAACAACATTTTGTTAGAATATTTGTTAAATGCTTTTAACTCATCTATGTCTAACAAGTTTGTTCATTTTGATAGTGCTTACACCTTATGGATATTTATAGAAGCACATCAAGGAGACTTGGAGGCGATCCGACAAGCTTTGGAGGATCCCGCTTCAAGTTCATGTGGAGCATCATGCACACGGCCACTAGGCGATAGCCCTAGTGAGGTTTGCGAGTTCAAATCTATTAATGATTTACCTAATGATGAACTTGCTTGTGCTAGTGAAAAATTATTACATGCCTTTAACAAATTGCAAAATGATTTCATTAATTTACAAAGCAAGCATGAAATTTTGAAATCCGATCATGAGTTGTTAGCATCTAAGTTTGAAACTATTTCTAATGAAAATGTGATCCTTAAAGAAAACAATGAAAAATTAAAATTGGATCATGTTTCTTTAACTTCAAACGTTGCTAGTTTAACTCATGAAAGAGATAATGCCATGTTAGAAGTAAAGAACATACAAAATAATACTGCTTCCTTTATAAATGATTATTTATGTTCTACTTCTAAAAATGCATATGTGCCTAAAAATGAAGATTTGAATCTTATGAAAAATAGTATTTCATCTTTAGATTCAACTTTGAAAATATGCATTGATAACCATAAGAAACTTATGGACAAGTGTGCTAAATCTAGTAAATCACCCATACACTATGCACACTTGTATAGCAAAGTTTACAAGTGCTCCATTTGTGGTCGTAAAGGCCATTTAGCTAAATTTTGCTATGATGCACAAAAACATAAGAATATTAATCCTTCTTGTGCATCTCATCAAGTTTCTTCATCACATGTACACACACATGCACCCATTGCTCATCATAAGCATGCTCATGTGTATAGATGTGATCATTGTGGTAGATTTGGTCATTTGGCCAAATTTTGTTTTGATTTAAAGAGAGTTTCACATTTGCAAAATAATTTTAAAAGATCATCCATGTTTGCAAATGTTTCTAAAGTTTCCCGTGCACAACCGTTTGGTCAACATAAGCAAATGCTTCCTTTCCATTGTACTTATTGCAATCGGAAGGGTCATTTGAGTAATTTTTGTTATGACCGTGTTCGTGCACCATATATGCCTAAGAGGGTTCATAACCCTAAGGCTTTGAACTTTAATGATAGGGGTCATGTCCCTAAATCTTTTGGTACCAAGAGTTCTTGGGTACCAAAACAAATTTAAACTTTAAACCAAGAATTTTAGTGTTCTTACTTTTTCCTTTCTTGGTTTTAAAATTATGTCTTAAAATATTTTGATTATGAAAATAAATTTATAATTGATAAAATCTTTTGTTTTCATGATTATTTGTTTTGTTTTGATGAGAGGTTTGCATTTATATAACCCTCCGGATTTATTGGGTGTTTATTCCCAAATCATATTTACCGGATGCTAGAATGATTATTATATATACCCCATTGCTGATGTCTTTTCAAAAAAACGAAGAGAGTTTTAAAACTAGTTTAAGAAAGTTTTAATCAAGGGTTTAAGTTTGTTTTTAGTGTTTGTTTAAAAAGCTTTTAAGCATTTACAAGAGTTTGGTTTGTGGAGCAAATTTCACAAGAGCAAGTGGAGATCATCCTTGGTGTTTGAGCATTCATTCTTCTCCCTCTCTCTTGTCATCTATAGAGAAGTTTCCTTAAACTCAATTCTAGCATTTTATAAGTTTGTTCTTAATTTCATAAGCTAGATTTCATATTGAGTTTATATTGTTTTATCTCTTTGTTCACACACAACCTATTGAGCTTAGTGTATTTACATTCATAGTATAATTTGGGGTTGTGGGTTTATGACTAAGAGTTGTGCTTAATTGAGTTCTCACATTGTTTAGAGAACAATCAAATTGATTTATATTGTGCTTAATTGTGAGGATTCACTTGTAATACACTTGTACACCGAGAGAAGTGTGTGGTGAGAGACGGGGTCAAATCCAAAAGGAGTGGCGTCGGTTGACGTGCCTAGGGAGAGGTTGTAACCGAGCACTTGAGGAGGAGGACACGGGCTAGGACCAACACTTAGTGTGTGAGGTGTGATTGCATAGTGATTGTATTGTGAGGTGTAAACGTTGTTCGGGTGAACGTAGAAAACCCGGTTGTGATAGTGGAGATCTCCTCGAGGTGAGGAGCGGAGACGTAGGTCGTGAGGACCGAACTCCGTAATCATATTGTTTGTTTGTGATTGCATTGGCGCACTTACTTTTATGTTCATATCTTATATCGCCTTTATATATTGCTTGTTGATTATATTGCCCACTATCTAGTTTAGATTGTTTACTCTTGAGATTATATATCCTTGCATTTACATTGCCTATATCTCTTTGTTAGGATATATCTTGTTGTTCATATTGCTTATCCTAGCTCATATACATTGTTGTTTTTCATACTTGCTAGGATAACTTGTTAATTAGTTTTTAATTGGCATTTAATCGGATTAGATTAGCATAAGACCCTAATCACCCCCCTCTAGGGTCTAACATTTATGTGGGACACATGAGGTTGAAGGTTCCCTACTAGTGGCGAAGGAGGTTTGAGATTTATCTATTCATACATTCTAGATTGCTTGTCAACAAATCAAAGAATCGAAAGCTGCACTCTTTGATTGAGGGGTCGATTCTCAGGTTTTTCTCACTGGTCAGAAGGTGATGACTTGTCTGATTTTCAAATTATTATGAATAGGTCAGAAGGTAGTCCAAATTCTAACTGTAACAAATCAGACTAACTCTTAGCAGATTTCATGGTAGATAAGTAGTTGGCAATTATTGTAAAAGCACATACTCATGATGAGATTGGTATATGACCTTGTCTGGAAGTTTGTATAAGTATTATGGTATTCAGGAATTGAGAGCAATACACAATATTAGTTGGAATTTATGAAAGGCATACATGTACTCATTTAGTGAAAGTTGAAAACAATGTGAACCACAATAGTATACGACTTCAAGTGTAGATTGTGAAGGTATCAAGTTATTTATGGATTTAGGAATGATGAGCGGCTTCAATGGACATTGTGAAGATGTTTAGGTCCTCATGGTTTTGAGAATGATACGCGATACAATATAGAGCATTGAAGATGAAGCAAGTGATAAGAAAGATATAAAATTTGAGTCAAGATGGAGATTGCAGAATGTGATTCAAAATTTGAGCTATGGAATAGGAAACAAGTACCATAAGCACTTGACGATAATAGTGGCAACAACAAACAAAAATGATAGCAGAAGAAAGAAATTATAGCAGAATTCAAATAGGGTTTTGTCCCAATCCTCTCATGGGCATTAAGATGTAGCATGCTATATTTTTTAACAAAATATTCTACTGAATTCACTGTATTTTGACAAAACTGAGTTAACAAGAATTTGGCCAAATCTAGAGACAAGTTTTCAAAATGGAATCCTTATACAACCAGTATTTGAGTTAGAGTGTATTAGGAAACTCTTGTATAGAATAACTCTATAAATTAGGATCATTCCTTGGGTCTAAACAACAAGAAGGAACTTGAGGAATGATGGCCATGTGGAAGAGGCTAAAAGATTAAGCCATTAAGATCAAGAAGGTGAAGAAAAAGAAGAAGAAAAAGAGATTATTCTTGTAAGGATTTACCAAAAAAAATATTACTATAGTGAGGATTTACTAGAAACTAGGTGGACTACTCTTGTCAGGGATCAATGTGAGAAATATGTTATAATTTCTTTTTAACATTTATAGAAAAATCTCTCCTTTCTTTTATGGAAAAGGCACATTTTTGAAGCGCATAAAATCGTCTTTTTTACAATGATTATTGTTTGTTCTTGATTTCTTGATGTAATGTAATTTTGTAAAACCTAAATCTAGAGTTAGGGTTTAGCATCTAAAGCTAGATCTACAAAATTAGTGTAAAAGTGAACTGATTTTCATAACAGTCACTTCCTCTTAGCCTTATACATGAAGACTATATGGTACTCTGGCCCCCCGTGTTGGCATCCTCAAATCACAAGGACAAAAACAAATTTCCAAAGGCTCTAACAAGGTAAGGGGTATCTAGTAAATTAGAGTGCTAGGTGTCACAGACTTAAGTTTTTCTAAACTCATGTGTGGCACTTAGCAAGTCTCTCACTAATAAGTCACCAAGTTTAGCCTCTCTATCACTCACATAAATGGAAAATGTTTGGCAGTTGAAGGTTTGGTTGTAATGTTTGGCAATTCAAGGTTCTCCCTATAATAGGCTTCCACATTCTTCAAATGGAAAACTCTACAACCATTCATAATATGCATGGTTCTTCATAGTTCTTGACGTTTCTACTATTTTCTACTATATTCGATAATTTTTGATACATTCTAATATATTCCACACTACATGAGAACATTCCACTATGTTCTAGAGTGCTCTTACACATTTCAGAAATATTCAGAAACATTCTAGAATATTTTAGACCATTCTAGAATACTCGAGATTATTATAAAGAGGCTAAATTGCACTTGAATCCCTATTGTTTCTCAAAAAAACACTTATATACCCTAAGTTTTAAAAGGATCAAAATCATAGCCCAAGTTGTAAACAAAAGTGTAGTTAGCTACCTTCTATCAACTAGTCGTGAGAATATTCCGAAAATATTCTCACGTGCTGCCTTATGTGACTAATTTTCTTGCCAATTGTCCCTAGTTGTTGTATTAATTACCATTCTACCAAAACCCCTGACTTTTTATTAAATATCATTCCTACTACTTGTTCGACTTCATCTTCTTCCCTATAAACCCAAATCCAATTCCCCCCTAAATAGACTTCCTTGTTATGTCAAAATCAATCAAAAGAGGTGGCTTTACCTTAAAAAACGAATCGCCGAACTTGAATCTATGAAATCTCGGTATTTTTCTCCAATATGAAATGCTAAAATTAGGACCACCTACTGCAATTCATTGTGCTCCTCAACGAGAACTTTGGGAAAGAGAAAGAGATTTTGAGAAAATTGGTTGTAATTTTGAAGTTTTGGGAGTTTTAACCATGGGGAGTTATTTAGGTAGAATGGTATTTTTGTCTTTTAAGGTTAAATTTACATCATTATCCAATTTCACATGCGAACAACTTAGGGTATTTTTTTCTTTATTTTGAAACTTGAGGTATATAAGTGCTTTCTTGGGAAACAATAAGGCATTTCAGTGCAATTTAGCCTGATATAGAATTACCAACCTTGCCATGCCTACATGGCAGAAGTAATGATCTTTGAGGTGGGATGTGACATAGGGCAACTCAAGCAAATGCTGCCGGCAAAAGCCTGCGCTAGAGTACCACTTCTCATGTCGTCATGTCATATCTGACTTGGTTACGTCGGTAGCCGTGCAAGTCTCTTTTTTTTCCTTTCCTTTAATGACATAAGTCTTGCCCACGAGAGCCAATCTGAAGTGTGATCTAACAAAATGAAGAATTTAACGAAATACACAGGGAGACAAGTCTTCATCAAACTATATAAAGATTAAAACATAGGAAAAAAAAGAAAGTAAGTCGTGATTTCATGTGAGACTCCTCATCTTATTTCTAAAGTCCCTTAGGTTACTGTTTACTTTTCATTATCTTCTAGCTTAACGAATCGGCTGACTTGAGCATCAGAGGCGCGCATTATGTTCAGGACATTGCTAACAAACTAATCTATTGGAGTTAAAGTTGCAATTTAGACCCAACTACTAAAGTGCTAATTAAGTTCCAAAGAAAGGACTAAGTTTAAACTTAAAATGGGGTAGAGGTAATTACCCCTCCATTTTGTTAACACTAAATACGAACCTAGTAGGAAGAAAAGTTCCCTTTTTTTCTTTTTTCCCAGTTCCCATTCATATCTATGCTCATAGGACAGGTGAGCTGGAACCTACATACACTCACCCACATAGTCCCCCACCACTTTTGATGGATTCGAGCTGTAAATGTATTCCCCCGTTCCCTATATAAACCCATCCCTCGTCTCCCCTTTCCATTCAACACTAAATAACACAATCCTAATCCCACTCTAACCCCCCCTCTCCCTCTCTCGAGAACCAAAGGCATGGATTCAACATCCACCGTTTCCATGCTCTTCCTCCTCTCCTCTTTCCTCCTCTTCATCTTCCTCCCCTTCCTCTGCCTCCTCTGCACCCTATCTTCAAAGAAAAGGCCCACTAGCTCAAAAGCCCAAAGCCCACCTCTCCCTCCAGGCTCCATGGGCTACCCTTACATCGGCGAGACCTTCCAGCTCTACTCCAACAATCCCAACACCTTCTTCGCCCTCAAACAGAAGAAATACGGCCCCATCTTCAAAACCCACATCTTGGGCTGCCCCTGCATCATGGTCTCAAGCCCCGAGGCCGCCAAATTCGTCCTCGTCACCAAGCCCACCTCTTCAAAGCCCGGACGTTCCCGCGCCAGCAAGGAGAGGATGCTCGGCCCCCAGGCCATCTTTTTCCAGCAGGGAGACTACCACGCCCGCCTCCGGAGGCTCGTGCTACGGGCATTCATGCCTGACGCTACCCGCGCCAGCGTCCCCTGGATCGAGGACGTCGCGCTGCGCGCCCTCCGGTCCTGGGACGGGCGGGAAATCAACACTTTCCAAGAAATGAAAACCGTAAGGCTGCTGTGTTCGCTAGCTCTGGAAAAAAAAAAAAGTAGAAGAGTAGGAATATTTACATACGTGTGTCGGTGTGCTCATCAAGAAAATTTCCCTTTTGAATTTTTTTTTTTCAGTACGCGTTTAACGTGGCGCTCCTGTCGATATTCGGCAAGGATGAGATATCGTCCATCGAAGAGCTGAAGAAGTGCTACTACACATTGGAGAAGGGGTACAACTCCATGCCTGTTAACGTCCCCGGGACTCTGTTTCACAAATCGATGAAGGCCAGGCAGCAGCTGGGCCAGATTGTTGCGAAGATCATCTCGTCGAGGAGGCAGAGGAATGTAGAGGGGAGGGATCTGTTGGGTTCGTTCATGGAATCGAAAGAGGCCCTCACTGATGACCAGATTGCCGATAACATCATTGGAGTCATTTTCGCCGCTCGTGATACCACCGCCAGTGTTTTGACCTGGATCGTTAAGTATCTGGGAGAGAACCCTAGCATCCTCAAAGCGGTTACGGTAAGTTTTGAAGCTGCAAATTTATCCAGCTTTCCCACCCCAAAGAAAAAAAAATGAAAAAGAAAAAATTAAAGCCCCACGCACGCAGCTAAACCGATGTACAATTTTGTCTCCTGTAGGAGGAGCAGGAGGAGGTGATCAGAGAAAAGGAGATGGCGGGGGGA
This sequence comes from Asparagus officinalis, assembly GCF_001876935.1. Classification (NCBI taxonomy): domain Eukaryota; kingdom Viridiplantae; phylum Streptophyta; class Magnoliopsida; order Asparagales; family Asparagaceae; genus Asparagus; species Asparagus officinalis. Next base: position 80,850,797 of record NC_033797.1, on the reverse strand, counting down.
GGAGACAAGACTCTAACTTGGGCTGACACGAAGAGGATGCCTTTTACTTCGAGAGTGATTCAGGAGACCATGAGAGTTGCTTCCATTCTATCCTTCACCTTCAGAGAAGCAGTAGAGGATGTGGAGTACGGAGGTGAGATATTATTGAGTTTTATTATTTTCTTAATTAAGTCGAAGATTATAGAGTTTTATTTTCAACTCGGGACTAAAGGGGCATGTTTCTTCTTACTTGTACCGCAGGGTACCTCATTCCGAAGGGATGGAAAGTCCTCCCCCTGTTTAGGAACATACACCACAGTGCGGACAATTTCCCTGAGCCTGAAAAATTTGACCCCTCGAGATTCGAGGTAAAAAAAATATATATATATTTAAAAAAAGTTGGAAAAAAAAAAATTAAAGAATAATATCTTTTTCAATCATATATTCTATCGAGGGCGAAATCATCTGATCCCTTTCATCATGCAGGCAGCACCAAAGCCGAACACCTTCATGCCCTTTGGCAGTGGGACCCACTCATGCCCTGGAAATGAGCTGGCTAAGCTGGAGATTCTGGTCCTCCTCCACCACCTCGCTACAAAGTACAGGTAATCACAAGCCCACACCATTGCCATTCACATGAGTCGTTATCATTATCAGCCTCTTTCCCATAATTAGTAACACACACAAAAAAAAAAAAAAAAGAGTCGAGTCCGTGGAGCTATAAAATTTCCCCTTCCTGATTCTGATTCGATCATTGCTGGGTACCTTTCAGGTGGTCACTGTCTGGATCCGATACTGGAATTCAGTTCGGACCTTTCGCTCTTCCTCTGAATGGACTGCCCCTCACATTTTCTTTCAAGACGGAGAAATGAGGGGGCCGGGCTCGCTTAGTGAAAAAACCTAACATACTATCGGAACTTATGGCAACAAAAAAAAAAAAAAAAAAACACTGACAGAGAAATGAGGGGGCCGGGCTCGCTTAGTGAAAAAACCTAACATACTATCGGAACTTATGGAAAAAAAAAAAAAAAAAAAAACACTGACAAGCTCTTGTAGTCGAAAGCGATTGCAATTGCTCTACTGGATGGCAACAGGGTCATATATCATATACGGATACTAAACCGAGAACGGCATCGAGGAAGTAGTTTTCATTGTTAACGGGAGAAGTAAAGCAAAGGCTCCTTCCCTCGAGTTGTAGTTGTACAGGCATCGTCGGCGGCGCGTATACTAAGAGATTCAGGGTTTCAAGTAATCAGAATAACGGAATAGCGGACAAATTTTTTTTTTTTCTCCTTTTTTCGTGATTTTCAAATTTTCTTTCGGTCGATTTTTTTTTCCCGAAGGGGGGGAAAAATTGAAAGGGAGGAATCATAAGAGACGTCGGTATTGTTATTCATCAAGGTAGTATCAAGGATACAGGAATAACAAATATGAAACTTTCAACATATTTCTTTTGAGAGTATGGTATATATTATTTAATGCTAATCGTCTCTACTGGCTGCCAAGGATCGTGATCCCATAAAAACTATTGTGCGAATTGACTTTTGCCTCTCTGAATCATTAACATCCCCCATTCAATGATGAGTAATAAAAGTAAACTTTGGTAGGCGTTGTTTATTAGAATTTGTCAACTAGTGTGGGTCTGGACCACGTACATCAGGCGCTAACATTAAGAAATAGCTGCAAATTAACTCGGTCAGAAACTATTTAATCGGAAGATTACTTCTTGATCAAAGAACCTACAGTGACTTGTAATTTAGTCCGAGATTTGGATGGGATTGACCAATTACCGATCGATTTCTTCTTGATTAATTATAAGAACTGATAAAAGAACAACGTCAACTGGTCATGTCAGCACAAGCTAACAACACCTGTGAAGGTTGCACCATGGAGATTATACGCTAACCATAGATAATTATTATTAGCGCCACAACTCAGCTTAGTTTCTAGGGTCTGATTATTCTGGTCATGGTATCGCAGCGCGCTCCATGTTTTTCAAGAGATTATATTGTTGACCTTATTAATATCAAACCACATAGCCCTCAACATCGTATACGGAGGTCTTTCCACGTGTCCCACAAAATCTCATCAGAAAAAAAAAAATTTATTAAGAATTACTGTTAGCTTTTGGTATACGTACAACTCATTAGCTGAGTTGTTATGATAAACTGGCTCTACACAGAATGTACGTCTTAGACTTGGGAACCTTCCCAATTTGCTTGTAAGATTAAACTAACCGTCATTAGATCTAACGCAGGTTGTTTAATTTTATATCGCCCACAGTTGCAAGTTTAGGTCAAAAACAATGAGAAATGGTCCTGTTACTAATCTAAAAGAGGTCAGATCTAATCAAGGGGTCAAAAAGTTTAAAAATATATTTATCGAGAACCAGATTCAAAGTTTCCGTGGGCAAATGTGAGGCTCTTCACAGTCCTTAAAGGATGATATATATCTCTCTCTATTATTACTACTAATAATTAATTTATTCATTAAATCAAAGCTTTAAGTTGACCGCGCCTCTCTAATCCCCATGAAGACTCTTGGGGGAGCTCTCTAATTAAGCAACAGAATACGGATCAAGATGAGACAAGTAGTATCTGATACTCCAAGTAAAAGAATCTTCAATCAGTAATTTTTTGCTCAGAAGGGGGAGAAGAAAATACTTCAATTTATTTGTATCTTTGTTCTTAAATAGACGCGTACTGTTCAATACTTGAAGCCTGCTCGGGATCAAAATGCTACAATGCCCAATTTCAACTCTGTTGTTATATGGGAAACATGCGTTTGGGAAGTAACACGTATACACATTAATTATACCCGTTACTCTTAATTTCTCAAAAATACTATCAAAATTTGCTGACACATGTTCATCTCTTTATAATTACATCAACCTGTTCATCCTTTGAATATAGCCCGTAACTTGAGTTTAGCCAAGGTGGCATCTCTTTAATAATCACCGTCTAATTAATTACTCGTCTGAGGTCAGTACATTAACGTTAATCCTATCTTCATCATCAACCCTTATGTAGTCCCATAACCACCTTTGTCCAGGACTTAATTACTAATTTGTGAAACCTCATGCCTTCTATTTATAGCCCCAACTTTGTAATCTAATATTTAGTAGAGTCTCAAGCAAGCAAATGAGAAAATGAGATAATCCTTATATCATTCACAACAAGAGCGTTGCCGACAAATATTTTCCTAATCCTATGCTAATGAACAAATATTCTAATCTTTTATACGTATCTCTTTTTGAACGAGGTTTAAATTAAAGATACTTGTCTTCGTATGAAATGCGCTATATATTATCATAGTACCGTCCATATGCTAGCGAGCAGTTTAGTTTACTGAAAAGCTAATCTTGTATTGTCAAGCTAATCACAATGTACCACATGAAGATTGAAGTATTAAGTGTTTTTTCTAGTATTGGCCGGTGCCAAATCATTTCCTTCCATTGTTATTTGCTTCCTTCTTACTTTTCCACTCTATCAAAGAGAAATTGACAGCCTTCCAAGTGTTCTTTAAAGTCGGAGAGAGAACAAAAAATGTTTGTTCTCTCTTGACCATAAATTTATAATGTATTCATCTCAAAAGTTAGTAGAAAATTTCGTACGAAATGCATTTATGCGTCTAGAGACTAGAATCCAAACTTTATAACATGGAAAAGAATTTTACAGCACACTATGCAACCACATCGGCACGTACAAATATCTGCGGAGTTAACACAATGAAGGGTATAGATAAGAAGAGGAATTTGCACCAGTGGAAGTTGCATGAAAAGAGTGTGGTGATTGAAGAAGCAAATGAAACTATAAAGTCAACAACAAGAAGTTTTGTAACCACAATAGGTATGGCAATAAGAATCAAAACCTTATCTCTTCGAGCTATGAACCACAATTTGAAGAGAAGAAGCCCTCACAAAAGAACAAACATGATACTACTGCTATAGCTTCATAATTTGTATCGAGCCAGTGGACTTGAATCCAAATGGAGGAGAAAATAGGATCAATTCAATTTTATCCTTTGCATGTGTAAAATAAAGAAAACAAAGATATTGTTAAATGTTGTATTAGTAGGAAGTAGATATAATTAAATAAAGAACACTGAGATTAAAATTAAATTGATATTTGAGGTTTTTACTTGCAACTATGACCACAGAACGAGAATTGTTAAACATGGAAAAATTCAGAGGAGAGTTCAAGGTATTAGAAACAATTAACTGTTTGAAGAAGTTGAAAACGATAACTATGAGCATCAATTTATCTGCTTGTCACAATTGCCACCACACATTTTGCATTCCTTAATATCTTCAGATAGGTGTGAGTTTGAAGTTTTGTGCAGGTTACAACGACACTTATCAGAAAAAAGAAATTATTTTTTTGATGCATTAACATGCATGAAATTTAGACTAATAGGGACTAGTAGGAAAATAGAAAAAGTAAATACAGACTTGTTATTTGGGGGCCAAATTACCAGAAAATAAGTTGGGCCAAATTATCAGAAAATAAGTAACCAAAAAGGCCCCTTAAGTCCCACATTGAATTCTGATTAATAGCCCATCCAGTATCTGAGTCGATCTTTAATAAAGGGCTCAAGTGAAGCCCATTCTAAATTTTGCAGTTTCTTGTTTATATTCAACGTTGTTATAATTGCTATAAAAAAAGGGATTTTTTTTGCCCTCTCTTGAAAGTTCCATAGCTTTAGGAGTTCGATGAATTGCCTGAATGAAAGTGTTTTTTTCCTGGTTTTATAACCGATTGTGGAAGTTTGATAGGCACTAGTAAAAGACGTAGCATCCTAGACGGATTATCCTAAACGAAAAAATAGGTGACGACAATATTGACGGAAAACATCCGTTTACGATATTCCGTCTAGGATGAATCATCCTAGACAGAAATTTTCATCGAGAATACTTCCTAGACGAAAATTTAGATGGGACACATGCAAAGAAGGTTAAAACACAGAGACTATGCCCTAGTTTTTGAAAATTTGCTCCAAATTCGAGATGGCAAGGGACTCATTGGTCGCGGCTGCCGAAGCGCATTTCAAAAACCCTAAAAATAACGTCTCAGCCCTCGGACTTCGCTGACCCCGTCGAATCGGCGCCCATAGAGGCTGAGGAGTACCGAGTGTGGAAAAAAAACACCCCTTACCTCTACGACTTCGTCCTTAGCCACGCCCTCGAGTGGCCCTCCCTCACCGTCGACTGGGTCCCCCCTCCTCCACCACCTCCAGCCGGCGGTAGCGTGCCGCCAACACCACCGTCACCTCCCATAGGGACGCTACACTCTCCGACATCCGTCCCCAAACATCCTCAATGCTGGCCGCACGTCTCTTCCCCTCGCCCTCCAATCCGACTCCCTCCTCACCCTCCGGCCACTCGTTTCACCATCGACATGCAGGGCTGTCTCGCGTACGTGAACGAGATCAACAGGCCCCGCACATGCTTTTAGAAAGCCTAATTTGGTCGGGAAGAAGATCTATGGGTCAGAAGTGCTGTGCTTGATCTGAAGGAGGAGAAGGAGACCGGTGGGCCGTAGGCAGTGCTGAGAGTGCACGAGATGGAGGGGTACGGGGTTGATTGGAGCACGATGAAGGAGGGGTGGTTGAGAAGTGGGGATTATGATTCGAAGATTTGCTTTTTGGCCTGTTTGGATGGAGGGTAGAGAGGGGGAGAAGATGATAAATGTAATTTTAATCTTGTTTGGGAGTTGTATTTAAGAGGATAGATGAGGGGAAAATTTGTGTCAAAATGTTACACCCCAAATTAGGGGGTAATGAAGGGGAAGGGAAGAAAGGAAAAAAATTCCCCTTCCTTCCCCTTTCTTCCCTTACCTAAGTGAACTCCCAAACATACCATTTGGGATGTTGGGGGTTGTGGAGGGGGGAAGGTTTTGGATGCTTGCCATGTGTTCGAGGTAATGCCTGTTTCAAATTCTATTTCATGTTACCCTTGTTGTATTCAGGGAAAAAAAATAAAGTTTAGGTAATATTTCAAGAGAAAGCTGTCATTTTTTGTTGTTTAACAAATTTATCAAAATACGGGACTCCAACATGACTCTTTGTGTACTTCAATGGGTAATTTTTGGAAATACTTGCTACTAATTTGATTGTTATAAACTGATTTCCCTATACTTTCTTTCTTTAATGAATATAGTTATATTTTGCTTACATGTTATACCCATTGAAGTACACAAAGGAGTAGAATAGATGTAAGGGATCGAGAGATAAAGGCAGAGAGAATGCGCTTCGACCATGGCGATGCCAGATCCATCGACACTGGATTCATTAACGACGACGCCACTGTCCTAACCGACCTAGCTATCGAGACAACGACTTCTGTGGCTGCTGATTCTTTTCCTCCCGTGGCCACGCTCCAACACTTGATTGATATTGTTCATACTTATAGTGGGGTTAATTGGTTAGTATTTTTTTTGTGTTTCGGTGTTTGACATGTTGAAATTTGCTAATTGGAGAGGAAATTATGTGATTTGGTTATTATTTTGTGGTAGGTGGGCTTCGATTGTGTTAACGACGATTTTGATTCGTGTGACTGTGCCGCTCTTGTTAAATCAGATGAGAGCTACAGTTAAATTTAGTATGAGTTGTTTCGTTACAATTTATTTATTTTTCATAATTTATGGTTAAATTGTTTGATACTAGAAAGTTCGCTTTGTGTGCAATTGATATCTTCATTGGTAGTCACTTGTTGTTCTTACATATGTATCAATTTGTATGAATCAATGTTGTGTTTTCTAAAACATTAAAAGTGTGTTAACTTAATAGAATTCACTACCTTTAATTCCCATGTCAACAAAAAGTACAATCTGAACACGCAGATAACCTCCACCCTTTACTCTAATGCCCACAACAGAATTGTTTTTCTGTGCTTGACTTATATAGAATATTATGTATTACTGAATCTCCGTTTGAGTTTAGAGCTCTAGAAGTTGCTTTGGAAGCAATTTGTAGCTTTCATGATGCTCGAACAACAGAATTGGAGACTGCTGCTTACCCTGCATCGGATGAGCTCACTTCGAAGGTATTTTACTTATTCTGTTCATTGCCCCCTTTTGATTTTATGAAAGTTAACGGATGAGCTCACTTCGAAGGTATTTTACTTATTCTGTTCATTGCCCCCTTTTGATTTTATGAAAGTTAATACATTCGCTATGAAACATACAGAATTTCTTATTCTGTTCATTGCCCCCTTTTGATTTTATGAAAGTTAATACATTCGCTATGAAACATACAGAATTTGCAAGTTAGAACCTCGATTAACGGCTCCGGTATTCCTCTGATGCTAAGTTAGGACCTCTCCCAAGATAGTAAAAATGGTAAAGAGTGGTAAAATCCTAGTTGGTTGGAGAAAGTTACCACTCTTCATTTCTTTTATGGAGGATTAAATGGTTGCGATTGGAGGGGAGAGGGAAAAGATGACTTGCGTCATTGTTGAACTGATCGGGATAAGACAATTGGTACTTGGACCGTTGTTCTTTATTTCTAAATAGGGGTCCGACTACGGATGCCAGACACTGTAGGTGGTTGAAAAATACAAGTCTTTCAATGAGATCACCATTGAGCACTTAGGTCATTTTGAAGGAAATTTGTGCTAAATCTACATGCAATATACGTAACGGAAGACAATATATACAAAAATACAAAGCATATAGAGAGCATGAAATCCACATCAGGACCATCCTAATTAAATCTAACATGACCTCTATATTAAAGAGAGCATCCAAGAGTTAGAAAGTCATAATTTCGAAGCGTGATTCGATGCTAGATCGATCAACCCCTAGCTCATGCTTCTTGTTATAGTAAACCTCCTCGTGGTGGATCTCCAAAACTTCAAGTGAACTTGGAAAAATTGAAGGCTTCTTGAGACACAAGGTACGATATCCACCCTGGGGTTCTTAAAACCCTACTACTTCCTCTTACTCAAAGATTGCTAGAGTTCATGCCCCGCTTCCCAAATACCTGAGAATCGGAACGTGAACAAGCCCGCGACGTATTAGATTGAGGAGAAATATACACTAAATTTTCTTTCTTTCTTTTTCTTTTCTTTTTAATCTAATATGCAAAGCGTCAAACACAAGAATATCAGTCACAGATTCCCGATCACAATAGCAAGAATATAATAACAACCCAGAATAAGAAATATACATATCATCAATAGTAAATCATCCCAGACATAAAAATATAGGTCAAACATACCCTTATTACAAAAATGGTCCAACTAGGAATTATAAAATACATAGTCCATAAGAAAAGAAAGTACTGCTAAAAATACTAAATCCATCATCAACTAAAGAAAAGTACGGTAAAAGAGTTCTAATGTTCCATAGCTACTACAGAAGAAACCACTATGCTTCAGTTTGTTCTTCCACTCCATCGGAAGGACACTTCGGCTGGGCATACACTGACTCTGCTGTATCATCGAACTGGACTTGTTCGTCCTCTAAGTCTGACGTACACCAGAGAAAACAAGTGTACGTCAGCGTACATGTCACACGGAAAGATCCCACATAGAAAATGATGCAGTCAACGATACATGCTATGACAGTAATAATAATAATAGGAAGACAAGGGTACATGCAACTAGAAATCTACTAAGTCAAAATGTAATCGTATACTAAACATGATAACATACAACTATATATATACAGTAACTGAGTCGAATACTAACCATCCTAAAACTCACTGGTCCACCTCTCAAATAGGTCAAAGTTCGCATCACCGAAAGACTGACTGTTCACCATCCCCTACACACATCCAATCCCGCGAAACAGGCAGGTAGAAGACTACATGCAATCCGTTCTCGGACTGGTCCGGACTCAGGCAAGGCTCAGTTGACGAAACAGGTCACGGACCCAAGTGGTAAAACAGGTCACTTGGTCCAACAAACCAACCACAGGATGAAACAGGTCACTGGTGCGAGCCTAGAAGTTAAGTCAACAATCACATTCGATCATGCGAACCAAGACTTTCCCATCCCAACTCTTTTCGTTTTTCTAAGTCGACGATCATAATCCCTGTTAAAACTCTGGTTCACTACCTAAATTCAGTCAACATACCCACACATGTCACTAGGTCTATTCATGATGCACGAGGCCACTCAGTCATGAACTACTAAGGTTTTCAATCACAACAAGAAGATAGTAATAACACTAATTCTATACAATAATAACATAACATGTCGATCATGATTAAACAAGTTTGTAAAGCATGAATAATCACTACATTAAAACATGGAATGCATGAACAACCTACCACAGTATCAATTCACACATAAATAGGTTTTATTGATAACTTACTACAGGGTGTCCAAACTTCTCATGTAAGCTAACCGTAAGTAAGTATCCTCTAATATAATAATACGGTAAAAAGAAAACTAGAAACCGATGTCGTTTTGCACATGAAATGCCGCGCTCTACGACTATCAGTTATACGTTCTTAATTAATAAATATTGTTTTTCCAAAATTATTCTTTAAAACTATTTCTCATTATAACTAATTTAAAAAATAATATATTTATGTAATATATATATTTGTTAATTCTTTTCTACATGAATAGTAATATTTCCCTATTTTATAAATTACCTTTAATTTTTTTTTGATAATATTTCGTAAATTCTAATTTTAACACTTAACTTGTTATTTCATGTCCGTAAATTCTTAGATGTAATTATACTAAATTATTAATGTTTCATAAAATCTAATTACAATACATTCGTTTATCATTTCATGCTCGTTAATTTTTAGACATAAATACAGTAAAATATCTTGTTATTTATTACTAAAAAAATGTTATCTAATACCATATATCAGCATTCCACGTCAAATATACAAATTAACAACATTAATATATCTAACTAAACATTTAAGCGATAATAAATATAAAAACATCTGATTGAGAGGCGAGATCTTGTCTCAGTGCGTCGAACAAGTCGACGTCGATGACATGGATCGGATCAGACACGGTGGAGCATGACATCGGAAGAAACTCTGGCGAGGGGCAGCGGCGAGGGCTGGCTGGTGAATTTGCCAGCGTAGTGGGCTTCAACGACAGCGAGTCGGTTGTCAGGGTCTCAGGGTAGGGTTTTGGTTACGGGGTTATATATATGTATATATATAATATTAGTTAGGGTTTGGTATTTAAATGAAATAATTAAAATAAATAATATAGGTACTTAAAAAATTAAACTAATAACGAAATAATTATCTACAAAATACATACTAGTTGTCTGATACGCAACTGAAGAAATAATACTATAAATTATACAATTAAACAAGAATAATTAATAAAACATATAATTACTTATTTTAAAAATCAAATAATTATGTACGTGATAAAACGTACCAGTTGTGCTAATACGACAGATAATATGCAATAGAAATAATACACTAAATTATACAAATAGTACGTAAATCATAATACACGAATAATACATAATAGTAATAATAATATAACGTATTATTTAAAATAATACGTAATAGTACTGATAACACAACAGATTAATTTCAAAAAATTTTATCGCACAAAATAAATTTATAAATATTAAAATCATTTAAATAAAATATAAAATTTAGACTTTTAAATCATAGAAATTTCTAGAAGGGCGAGAAAAATACAAATACTCTTCTAAAATAATAATTTAAATATTTTAAAATACTAAAAATTTATTTTAACTAATATTAAATTTTATGGTCATTACATCCCACCCCCTTAAAATAAATTCCGTCCTCGGAATTAATATAACAAGGACGAAATATAAAAATAGATTCACTTCAACTCATATAAAGTTCAAAATATATTGCATATCCATAAATAAGAAAAGTTATACAAGGCGATTAAAAAAGATACAAAACATAACAGCTAAGACAAATAAGATACAAGACATGACAGCTAAGATTCAGGAAAAAGATGAGGGTATCGCTGTCGCATCTCAGACTCAGTTTCCCAAGTTGACTCTCCAAGAGAATCTGGGTGCCACATCATACGAACAAGCGAAACGGTCTTGTTCTGGAGGGTCTTCTCCTTTCGGTCCAAAATCACCACTTGCTGCTTCTCGTATGTCAAATCATATCACACCTTAATCTCCGAGAAATCTATGACATGACTCAGATCTCCGACGTATTTTCACAACTGAGAACCATGGAATATGTTATGCACTCCAGCCAGGGCGGATGGTAATGCAAGTCGGTACGTTGCTTCTCCCACTCTCTCTAATACGTCGAAAGGTCCCGCATATCACGGACTCAACTTCCCATGCCTTCCAAAGAGAATGGTGCCTCGGTTGAGGGAAATCTTCAGGAACACATGATCTCCTGGCTGAAACTCCAAGTGTTGGTGCTTCACATTGTTTGTGATGAAAGTTGTTGTTTTCATTGCTATCGAATCTATTACAACTTTAGTCATCACAATAAACTCGAATAAAATAAAAAGTTGATCTTTTTATAAGATCTCCTTACACAATGAAAATAAAACAAGTTTACAACTTTGTCAAACAAACTCAGGGAGATCGTTTATCGATCTTCTGCTTGCGTGGGTGTCTTTGCCTGTGCCAGGGTTTATCCGTGGACCACCGTCGATCGGATCTGATTGCTAAAAAATTAGGCAGAGCTTCGTCTATCCGTGAAGGGATCGAGAAACCGTAGCTCTTATCTCGGCGAAGCGAGATAATTACTCTTCTTAAGATTATCACAACGGGATAATCTTAAGGAACGGATCCGGGAAACTGTAGATCTGACGAATCTCTCTCTCTTACGTTGAAGAACTCGATCCGATCTCTCCTCCTCCTCTCTAAAATTTGTGCACCTTCAGTCTTCAATCCGGCAGGGCTTCGCCTAATCTCCAAAATTCCAGATCTGAAAAAAATGAGGACCCGGTGCTGTATTTATAGGCTCCAGGGGGTTTCGGGTGGTTAAAACCACCTAAAAGGCCACTTCTGCGTTGGAGACACCCCAGGTTGTCTCAAACTGGGCCGAGACACCCAAGGGTGTCTTGGCCTTGGCCGAGACACCGTAGGTGTCTCAATTTAGCCTGAGACATTTCTGATGCTTGCTTGATCGTTTCCGCCGTAACTTCTTCGTCCGAACTCGGATTTGAGCGATTCGAAGTGCGTTGGAAAGCCGACGAAGAGTTCTATAAGCTTCAATGATTAGATCCTCTGTGGAGTAAATAAGACATGACGGGTATTTCACTGTTTGTGAACGACACGAGGTTCCCGATCGGTTCATATCTTCATCATTCCAAAGTTCCGTTGTTCCACGTAGTTCGCCGGTTTACTTAAAGTGTTCACCGATATCAATCAAGCTTCTGTGAACCAGATGGTGACGTTCATCATCATTTCTTAACACTGAGCTGTTCGTGGAGACCTATAGGTAATTTTCGATGCCTACACGCATCTGCCGAATGCTTGAATCTGTCCTGCGCTATACGAAGTCACTCCTGAATGATCCTGACTACTGTAGGCTGTCTAAAAATCATAATAGATAGCTGATCTCTATCAAGCTTTAATGATGAAAGTTACAATCAGATGACTTTCATGCCAACAAACGCAAGTGGCAAATGGAGGACTTTTCACATAGATCGAGAAGAGTTACAATGCAACTACACTTCCGAAAACTGATGAAAACCCTATTCAATGGTCTTCACAATCAACAGTGAGAGTTACAATCTAACGACTTTAAAAACCCTATTCAATGGTCTTCACAATCAACAGTGAGAGTTACAATCTAACGACTTTCACACCCCACAACAGCTAAAGCGAGGATTACTGAACAATGGTCCTCGCAACGCTTTACGGAGAGGTTACAAGTCAACTAACCCCTTCTAAAATACAGAAATCATCTTCGCGTTACAATTCTTAAAATACAGGCGACCCCCGCGTTTCCAAGCTGCAACAAGCAAAACGCGAGCGGCCCTCGCGTTTTTGACGTTCTGTCAAAACCCAACTCCGCGTCTCAATTCTAAGACGCGAAGTTAGGATCCTGAACGCCAAATTGAGCGTTTGACTCATTCAAACACGAGTGAAGTTAGGATCCTGAACGCCAAATTGAGCGTTTGACTCATTCAAACACGAGTCGAACGGTTTCAGAACCATTTTTCCTCACGATCTGAGGAAATCACGCCCACTTAGGAGCGGATTTAGAGGGCAGTTACAACCTCTTATCCACCTATAAAACCTCAACAAACTCAACGGAGCAGGAGGCTGGATCTTTTGATATCTAAACCGCACGGAGAGGTTCGGAGTTTGGGATTTTCTCTGGAGACAGTACAGGCGAATTCTTTGGAGATAGAGGATTTAATTCAGATTTAGAAGATCAAATCTAAGAGAATCTTTCAGCAACAGAAAATCTGCTTGGCCATTAACCGAATTTTTGGTTTTAACAACTCTTTTCACAGAGTTCTAACTCGTTCTGAGTTCTAAAACTCGTTAAGAGTTATTCCTCAAACTTACCATAGAAGTTTATTGTTCCCACGAGATAAAAGATGGTCGGATCATCAATGGAGAGAAAATTCGATGCAAGCAATCGAAGGAGGCATTCCATCGCTACCAAGAAGAATCCAGTTTTAAACAAAGAGGAGAATCAAATTCGTTCTTCTCTCTGTTGTACTCGAATTGTAATTAGGATTGAAGGAATACAAATCAATTTTTTTTCAATCTTTTTATTACAAATTTTTCAACAAACAAAAGATGGTGACTCTGTTGGGGGACTAGCTTCTCTGACGAAGAAGTGGTGGCGCAATCCGATGTCCACCTCAAGGGAACTACTGTTAAAACTCTTATCGTGGAGTGTGATCAGGCCAAATACGAGGAAGCCATCTCTTCTGGATCGCTTAGTCCTAAGGCTAGGCGTGACACCCGCAAGATCTCCAAAGAGATCAAAAGTGTTGCTGAAATACCAAAGAAAGCCCTCTCCTTTGGCCAAGATTCATCGAATAGTCCCTCTACCTCAGGAGCGGGCTTAGCCTCTGTCGAACTCGTCCGGCGAGTTGAACATCCCACATCCGCGTCAACACGACGTACTTCGGGCCATAAAAGGCCTGTAGAGGAGACGAACTCCATGAATGCCAACGATGCTGCTGCCAAGGCTTTGAAACAATCCAAAAAGAACGCCGCTCGAAGACAGAGAAGATCCATACAACAAGCACATCTACGTGAAAACCAAAGGTTGGCCCAACGCGAGGATCGCGTTCTTGAGGCTCTGCTCGAGTGCAGCGTCTCCACTCCAGAACGCATACTTTGTGGTAATGAGCCCAACTACGAGCCTCAACTGATACAGCTAAAACGTGATCCTCAGTGGCACGTTATTCCTTCAAAACACAACCCTAAGAAAGGCGCTTCCGAAGATAAACGCACACCTCACATCTGCATTCAAATGAAACATGACCCTCAAAGGTCTGTTTCGCCAACCAAACGCGATCCTCAGGGATGCGTTCAACCAAAACGTGACCCTCGAGGGACTGTTTCATCATTTAAACGTAAGCCTCAGCCTAATGTTTACAAATCCAAACATGACCCTCGCGTAGTTTTTCAAGAACGCGATCCTCAAGAGGTCCGCCAAGTTCAGAAAAGTCAACATGGGTTTAAAATCCATGCTCGACAAGAATCAATCTTACCCACTCAAGGGCAGGGGGTTCCATCTCCGTCTCCACGCCCAGAGAAAGATTCCTCCCAATTTCCTGATTTGCGAGAATTATTGTCAAGAGGAAAACCAGCGTAGCAAGCAGCTCACTCATGCCAATGTGAGCAGCTTATCTCTGTAGTCCTTTCAGAATACCATTGTTGCGCATCCGTACCTCGACGGTCCGTGTTCAATAGATTGACGAACGTTGTTAGACCTGCCAAACGACAACGTCAAAACAAAAAGAAGACAGCCGAAACTGAATACCCCGAAGTCACTATAAATGTGATGGGTAGAGGGAAGGCTTCAGATCCCAGTTCTGAGGAGTCACAAAAAAGTCATTCCCCGACTGTTCGGAAAATTTGTAATGAATTTGAAGGGGTATACCGGCACACCCGGACTCGCACAGGAGCTATTCGATCGATTAATTATCAAAGATTAGCCAAAGGGATCGTTTCTGACGATGAACATTCGGCGATTGTTGAATCTCAATCTTCGAGCTCCGTTGTGGCTCGAGAGGCCCACGTTTACATGTCTGGAGGCTCTGAAGACCTGGCAAAAAGAGTCGACGAACATCACATCATGCTCCAGGCACAGCAGGAGAAACTTCTCCAAATGAAAGATATGTTGGCCCAGCTCCTTGCTGAAAAAGGCCAAAGACCTGAATCTTCCCGGAGAACAATCTCCAAAAGAAAACAAAAAGCACTTGAGCATTCAGATCGAGAGGCTCAGAACATAGAATCTTCTTCTGAAAATGAGAAGGAGACGGAAAGAGAATTGCACCCTCAGTCCACTAAAGTGGACGAGCTAGAAGCTCGCCTCAATGCAATCGCCAACAGAAGTGAGCTTCGCGAAGAAGGGGTAATACGACCTTACCCCGTTAAATGGGATACAACACCCTATCCACCAAAGTTTAAGGCTCCAACCTTGCTACCATTCGATGGCACAGGTTCGCTAAATCAGGACATCTACTACTTCAAGTCACAGACTAGAGACGTGGTAGCAAACGACGCCATCCTGACCCGCTTGTTCATCAGTACTCTTAAAGGAGTCGCCTTCGAATGGTTTATGAAACTGCCTGCTGGATCTATTCAGAAATGGATAGATTTGGAAAGGATTTTCTTAGCCAGGTTTTTCAAGGACGATACGGAAGTTTTGGTCCCGACTCTTCTCGCCACCAAGCAGAGGAAGGGAGAATCTATCAAGACCTATGTGGAGAGATTCTGCAGCATGGCATTGCGATGCCCTTCAGGTATGACCCAATCAACTTTGGTTGAAACTTACAGGAACAACTTGCAGACTCAACTCCTTGTTCAGATAGGGGTAGCGGAGTGTCGCTCCTGGAGACAACTGGTGTCACAAGGAGAACAAGCCGAAGAGATTATTGCTCGAGTTAAAGCCGAAGAAGTTACACAACCCAAGCCGCAGCAGCAACACAACCAGCACAATACCCAGCGGTCTAAGGGAAAGGAAACTTTGGCGGCTGATGCCAACATGCGAGCACCACCGCCTGCTAAACAAGGCAAGACACCAAATCAGCAAAGAGCACCAAAGCAGTATTCATTTAAAGAGGAGCATGTAGACACCTTGTTCTAGTTACTTTGGAAGAACAACAAGCTACAGCTTCCCGAAATCAGAAAGCCGAATGAAGCAGGCAAGGTAGATGACCCTAATTACTGCCGCTATCATAGGATCCTAGGACATCCTACTAGAAAGTGCTACGTCTTCAAAGACATCCTCCAAAATCTGGTGAATGCTAACGTGCTCACCCTGAAGCCGAAACAGAAGACCGTATCCACTAACTTGATAGCGGTCCAGTTCGGTGATTTCCCCCCTGTGGCGGCTGCAGATAGTGTCATCCCCATACATAAAGGAGAGATGCATCTGAAGAACACTGATTTACACAGTCAGAAGGATAGGAGGTTGATACCCCTCACCACCCCAAAAGGGGAAATCATGTGGGTCCACCCTGATCTGGTAGGAGATCAACAGTGGACGAACACCTCGTCTAAGAAGAAAGGAGGCAATGCTAAGTCTTCCAACATGATTAGCCAATCTGTTACTAAGAATGATGACCACCTCAAACCTCTTACCGACTCGGAGGAAGAGAGGATTGCCCTGGTGGCATACCTAGGAGGCAACCTTGGCACTCGGTCAGGAAAAGCTTATTTGAAGGACTACGATCAGAATGCTCAAGAAGCTAAAGAACAACCCCAAGACGCTGGGGGTTCTGTACCAAAGAAGCTGGTCGATAAAGGGAAACAAAAGGAGCTCTGGTTCAATAAAAATCTTCACCAGGAAGTTGGAGAATCGAGTGCCCCTTTCAAGTTCAATGTCATGGCGCAACTGGCCAACATACCGGCTAGGATTACACTATAGGAGCTCCTAAGGTTGTCTAAAACCACCAAGGAAGCTCTGATTGAAGCATTAAAGAACACGAAAAGCTTTATTACTCAAGTCACTCCGACTCCTGAAGCTCCCAAAGATCAATCTTGCCGACAATGTCTGTAAGCAGCAAGAAGTTTACCCTACATATCGTTCACTCAGGAAGACATGCAGGTCAAGCACAAGCATGACAGGCCCCTATACTACACAGGGTATATTGGGTCTTCAGAAATCAGCCGTGTTCAAGTTGACCCAGGTTCAGCACTCACATTATGCCTTACAGGGTCATGCAAGTCTTAGCGATTCCTATGTACCGATTGAACACCACTCAGACTACCATCTTCGGTTTCAACACCAACAGCACTCGGCGTATGGGAAAGATCAAGCTCAGGTGTCAGATTGGAGATCTCAAGTCTGAAGTGACCTGTTATATCATAGACGCGGACACGTCTTACAATTTACTGTTGGGACAATCATGGATTCACGCAAACCGAATTGTCCCGTCTACCCTACATCAGGTCATGAAGTATGCCAATGATGAAGGAGAAGTCCGAACCCTGATTGCAGAAAAGTACCCTTTTCGAGGGGTGGAAAACTTTCACACAGACTCTGTCTTCTACTTAGAATCTCAAGAGAAAGAAGACGTTGATAGTGGTAATGAAGCCGATGTCGAGCCGGATCCTGAAGAAGATTGTCCTTGGGAGTTAAACTTCGATGTAATGGGTCAGGATGAGAGCAATAATAATGTACCGAGTGAGGGCGAATGGTGCATTAATGAAGATTTTATTTTGACGTACTTGTCTGATGAGTCATCTAATAATGAACAAATAAAGAATAATACCGATGTAGGTACCAACCCGTGGCATACATTGTGTGCAGAGGCATCCCTCACGCTGCCAATCAAGTCATCCTTCGCTTCAAATGAAGAAGCAGAAAATGCACAAAAGGCTTTCTTCAAAGTCCCGTCCAAAAGGAAAGGGCAGAGGTCGATCCATTTCGGTAAAGTTAAACCCGAAACACCCAAACGGCGAAGTTCGGAAGAAGATGATGGAGTTCCTCAATTCCATTACTATGAACCCAATTCTATACATTTAATGAAAAGAATGGGATATAACTTTAACGAAAAACAGGGTTTAAACTTCGGGAAAGGAAGGCGAACACCAATTCGAATGTCCCTAACCCCCGAAGGAAAACCTCCGGATTATTATCAAAAAACCAAAAGGGGTGTTGGATACGTCACAACTCCCTCTGTTTCAGAAAATGAAAACAGTAATTATTTGCGTCAGGACCATTCGTCTGGAACATCTTCTTGGGAATCCGACATTAGTGTCAGACCTTTCTTTTAAAGTTTAACCATGAACATGGTTTCAACTAGTCATCCGGATACAGATGCAAGGGGTGACGAAGAATTGATCGAATCGACTAATTACCCATGGATCAAACACCTTAACATATTGTGGGATATGCGTTTCGAACAACGTGAACCACCTACTGAGGATAACGTAATCCAAGTCAACATGGGGAACGAATCCGACCCTAAACCAATCTTCATAAGTGAAAGCTTATCACAATCCGAGAAAGAAGACCTTATATCCCTTATTCGAGAATATATAGATGTCTTCGCTTGGAATTACGAAGACATGCCGGGCCTCGACCCAAAAGTGGCTATGCATCGTCTCAACATCGATCCAGATGCAAAACCCGTTAAACAACAACAACGCAGGTTTCGTCCAGAGATCATGGAATCAATTGAGTCAGAAGTTAAAAAACTTATAGACTCGGGCTTTGTCAGAGAAGAACAACACCCGGACTAGGTAGCCAACATTGTTCTAGTGCCCAAGAAGACTGGTAAGGTCCGTATATGCATCGACTTCCGTGACCTTAACGCAGCTTGTCCAAAAGATTAATTTCCACTCCCCATCACTGATGTCATGATCGATAATACCTACGGATATGAAAGAATGTCTTTCATGGACAGATTCTTCGGGTACAATCAGATCAAGATGTATCCTAAAGACGAAAAGCATACTGCGTTCAGAACTCCACTAGGGGTGTATTGCTACACAGTGATGCCTTTCGGCCTGAAAAATACAGGTGCAACTTATCAACGTGCAATGAATGCCATCTTCCACGAACATCTGCGTAAGAAGATCGAATGCTACGTTAATGACATAGCAGTAAAAAGCCAACATAAAGGTGATCATGTTACAGATTTGAAGATAATGTTCGATATCATGCGAGCGCATCAGCTTAAGATGAACCCGACAAAATCGTTCCTCGGAGTATCAAGCGGAAAATTCTTGGGATTTATCGTCACATCCAAGGGAATTTCTCTTGATCCAGAGAAAGTGCGTGCCATCCAAGACATACCGCCATCGCAGAATCTCAAAGAACTCAGAGGTTTGCAAGGCAGACTGGCCTACATTCGGAGATTCATATCTAATCTCTTCTCAAAGAACTCAGAGGTTTGCAAGGCAGACTGGCCTACATTCGGAGATTCATATCTAATCTCTCGGGGCGCTGCCAACCTTTCTCTAAGCTTATGAAGAAAGGCGTGTCCTTTGTTTGGAACGAAGAATGCCAAAAAGCATTCGAGGAGATTAAGAAATATCTCACCCAACCGCCAGTTCTCGTGACCCCAATATCGGGAAAACCATTCCTACTGTATGTGAGAGCTATGGACCATTCTCTTGGAGCTTTATTAGCCCAGAACAATGATCAAGGACAAGAGCAAACCATCTACTACTTAAGTAGAACCATGATGGGAGCCGAGCACCGGTATAACCCAGTTGAAAAAAATGTCTCGCTTTAGTATTCGCAGTCCAGAAGATGTTACATTACTTGGTAGGGCAAACAATTCATGTTATTTCTAAGGTAAATCCCTTGAGAGTTCTAATGACAAAACCATCATCTCTAAATTGTCGGCTCACAAAGTGGGCCATCCTCTTGTCGCAATATGACATGTAATTTATGCCCCAAAAAGCAGTCAAGGGTCAAGCATTGGCAGACTTCTTAGCCGATCACCCGGTGCCAGGGATATCTAAATTGTATGAAGAATTGCCCGATGAAGTCGCTGAGGCTTGTGTTACTCAAGAAGCTATGCAAGTGTGGAAATTATTCTTCGACGGTGCATCTAGAGCAAACCCTCATGGAGCAATTACCGCGGGAGTAGGAGTGGTGTTCGTCTCTCCGAATGGTCACGTGATCCCAAGAGGATTTTCCCTAATCGAACCCTGCACCAACAATGTAGCCGAGTATAACGCTCTATTATTGGGAATGCAATTTGCTGAAGAGCTCAATATTCGATATCTCGAAGCTTACGGTGACTCTCAGCTCATTATAAATCAAGTTCAAGGAGAATACGAAGTGCGTCACGAGGATCTAATCCCGTACTACTTTGCAGTGTTAAAGCAAGCTAAGAAGTTCAAAGGTTTCTTTATTGAATACATGTCATGAGCTTAGAATGCTTATGCAGACGCTTTAGCCTCATTAGCAACTTCACTGGCTTTGCCACCAGGCACTGAAATAATGATTCCAGTCACGGGACGCTAGCTATACTGTTCTAAGATTCTTATAGAGGAAAGTTCGGACAAAACAATAACGGGAGAAGTCTGTACAACCTCAATGGAGCTCAAATCTAGGGATTAGCGATTCCCATACATCGACTATATCCTATACGAAATTTTACCCGATAATCCTAAGGAAGCGGCCGCTATCAAACGAATGGCCCTCCGATTCTATTACGATGTAGTTTCTCAAATCCTGTATCGTAAATCACATGATAGAATTTTACTTCGATGCCTCTCTCGAAAGGAAGCAAAAGAGGCCCTCAAGGAGGCTCACAACGGAATATGCGGAGCTCATCAGCCTGGAGCTAAGTTAGGAGATCGCCTCCGGCGAATTGGTTATTATTGGCCAAGGATGTTCTCAGACGCAGTTGACTACGCTAAATGTTGTCACGCATGTCAGATTCATGGGGACTTTATCCACCTAGCGCCAGGTAACTTACATCCCACATCCGTATCTTGGCCATTCGAGATGTGGGGTATGGATGTCGTGGGACCAATCTCGCCTCCGACTTCTAAAGGATACCGGTTCATTCTGGCTGTAACCGATTATTTCTCCAAATAGGTGGAGGCAATCCCGTTGAAAGAAGTCAAGACTTCAAATGTAATTAAGTTCATCAAACATCACGTCATCTATCACTTTGGAGTCCCGAGACGGATAGTTCACAACAACGGGACACAATTCGTCAGTTTTGGGTTTCAGAGATTTTATGATAAATTCAGGATCCAAAGCATTGCCTCTACGGCATATTATCCGCCGGCAAACGGTCTCGTAGAAGTGTTTGTTAGAAAAAATTACAGTAAAAAGACAATGAAAGAAAAAAAATTAACTTGTATTCTCTCAAAATCAATTACAATTTGGATTCCGATTACAAAAGAGAGGAGAATGAATTTGATTCTCCCCTTTGTTTAATTCTGGGTTCTTCATGGTAGCGATGAGATGCCTCCCTCGAATGCTCATGTCGAGTTTGCTTCTCGTTGACGATCCGAACGTCTTGATTCACTGGAACGTGGTCTTCTCCTCACGGTTTGACGTTGTGGAGGACTTGCGTGGCAAGTTTGAAAATAACTCTTAACGAGTTAATAACTCAGAACGAGTTTAGAAAGACTCTGTGAAAGAGTTGATTTAACCGAGTTGATTTAACCAAAATCGGTTAGTAAGCCAAGGATGAAGAAGATCCTGTTGCTGGTCTCCAAAACTCCAACAATTCCCCTCAAAAGCTAGCCGAAGATCTCTTCTTTGCTCCCCAAAAAAAAAGGATCCGAACTCAGTCGAGTGTTTCGCGCCACTATTTATAGAGGATTAAGGGTGGTAAATACCCCTTAATCCGGCTCCTAAGTGGGCGGAAATCGCTCAGACAAAAAAATGGGATAAACGGTTTTTGAGGTGCCGTTCAAAACTTGTGTTTGAACAAGCTCAAACGGCACTAAATTTAGTGTTCTGGGACTTACCTCTGCGTCTTAGAGATGAGAGAGATTAAATCTCTGCTAGTAGATTGGAAAGCGCACAGGCCGCACGCAGTTCTGTAAAGTTGGAGATGCACAGTTGGGATGCAGGGATGATTCTGGGGTCGTTTTGGACATCTGGAGCGCAGAGGTTTGACTCCTGCGTTTTGGCATTTGAGACGCAGAGGTGAACTCTGGCGTTTTTGACCTGGAACGCAGCGTTGGGATCTGCATGAACTCTGTGTTTCGAGTTTGGATACGCAGCTACAGCTCTGGTTTTGAATTGGATACGCAGGCCACGAGGCGTCTGGCCATTTTTGAGTTTAGACCGCGGGAAACGCTCTGCGTTTTGAATCTTGGATTGCAGAGGTGAGGCCTTTAGGTGGGATCGGTGAGCTTCAGGCTAAGTCGATGTTCTGAAGAAGTCCAGTCTTGCAGACAGACTTTAGAACATAACTTGGGCTGTGAGAACATGTTCATAAGCTTTCAAAACGCGTAAGTCGGAATTGGACGAATTATATAATGAAAATCGTATCTCGACGAGACGGAGGCATCGAACCCACGGCGAGGTTTTGGTTCGGCTGCCTCCGTTTTGGCCAATTCCCTTACGGTTTGACGAGATATTGGGTTCTAATCATGAAGAGACGTCATTTGTAGTCTTTTAGCTAGAGCTTTGACAGATTGTCCTGCTTGTAATCTTCGGTCTTGGCTCCTTGGAAATATGAGAGTCGTCAGATTGTAATCCCGATGTTGACTGTGAATGCTGTTGAATTAGCTTTCTGCAGTTGTCGTGAAAGGTCTCAAGATTGTAGCTCTGACGTGAAGTCCTGCAATTATAGGCTTCTGGAAGTGTCAAAGATTGTAACTTCATCAACTGGAACGTGGTCTTCTCCTCACGGTTTGACGTTGTGGAGGACTTGCGTGGCAAGTTTGAAAATAACTCTTAACGAGTTAATAACTCAGAACGAGTTTAGAAAGACTCTGTGAAAGAGTTGATTTAACCGAGTTGATTTAACCAAAATCGGTTAGTAAGCCAAGGATGAAGAAGATCCTGTTGCTGGTCTCCAAAACTCTAACAATTCCCCTCAAAAGCTAGCCGAAGATCTCTTCTTTGCTCCCAAAAAAAAAAGGATCCGAACTCAGTTGAGTTTCCCACTATTTATAGAGGATTAAGGGTGGTAACTACCCCCTTAATCCGCTCCTAAGTGGGGCGGAAATCCCTCAGAACATGGGATAAACGGTTTTGAGGCCGTTCAACTTGTGTTTGAACAAGTCAAACGCCTAAATTAGTGTTCTGGACCTTAACTCTGCGTCTTAGAGATGAGACGCAGAGTTAAATCTCTGCTAGAGATTGGAAACGCACAGGCCGCACGCGTTCTGTAAATTGGAGATGCACAGTTGGGATGCAGAGATGAATTCTGCGTTTTGACATCTGAGACGCAGAGGTGAACTCTGCGTTTTGGCATTTGAGACGCAGAGGTGAACTCTGCGTTTTTGACCTGGAACGCAGAGTTGGGATCTGCATGAACTCTGTGTTTCGAGTTTGGAACGCAGCTACAGCCTCTGCGTTTTGAATCTGGAACGCAGCCACGACCTCTGCATTTTGAGTTTAGAACGCGGGAACGACCTCTGCGTTTTGAATCTTGGATGCAGAGGTGAGCCTTAGGTGGGATCGGTGAGCTTCAGGCTAAGTCCGATGTTCTGACGAAGTCCAGTCTTGCAGACAGACTTTAGAACATAACTTGCTGTGAAGAACATGTCATAACTTTCAAACCGTAAGTCGGAATTGGACGAATTATATACTTGAGATGCGGGTTTCACCCTTGCATGTTGAATTTGGAATACGGGTGTGACCTTGGCGTTCGGTTTTTTTGCATCGCGGGTCTGATCCCAACGTTTTGACTTAAGACATGGAAGTGGCTTCCGTGCATTTTTGACTAAGTCTTTGAGACTTGTCTTTGGCTCATTTGTTTTAAGTCTCGGCTCACATCCATTAAGCTGATGGACCTGCAAACGTGCATAGGATTTTTGGCAAACCCTCAGCCATCAACGGATTTGATAAGCCTTTACCGACTACCGTTTGAGTCGGGCTAGCGTGTGGATTGTCTAAGTCCGTTCCACATGTAACGTTGTGCTAAGAGAATGAATCCTCTTAGACTTGATGCTATGATTTTGAATACATAGACTTTGTCATTTTCACGGGAAAAGACTAACCGGCAACGCGTATTAGGCGTAGGCTTATCTCTAATTAGGGATCGAGATAAAGTCCCCCATGCGTGTGAGGCATGGATTTTGATGTCCTTTTCACGGTAAAAAACTAACCGGCAACGTGTGTTAGACATTGACTTATCCCTTCTTAGGATTCAGGATAAAATTCCCCATGCGTGTAAGGCATGGATTTTGGCGTTATTAATAACGACCTGCTACAATATTGAATACGTAGTCTTTGCTATTATTGCGGGAATATGCTACCCGGCAGCATGTGTTAGATGCAGGCTTATCTCTGTTTAGGGGAAGTCGTCAGATTGTAACTTCCATCATCGGTGTTTGATGGGGGATCAACTATCTATTGTAATTTTTAGATAGCCTACAGAACCTCCTCTAAAGTTTTCGAAAGTTCGCGGTTGACTGGGACGAATTTTTGGAATACTTTGGATCTCAACTCTGATATTCGAGCTGTTGATTCCTTGTCACAAAGGAGTTGTTCTCTGCACTCGCTTCGAAGGCAGCTTGGTTGAAGGGATTTTCCACGTAGGACCTGTGTGAAGGTATGCGCCATAATCCTGCTTCTGGAATGTGGGGGTGGACCCTGCATTTTGAACTTGAGATGCGGGTTTCACCCTTGCATGTTGAATTTGGAATACGGCATGCGTGTAAGGCATGGATTTTGGTGCTACGATATTGAATACGTAGGCTTTTGCTATTATTACGGGAATAGGCTACCCGGCAACATGTGTTAGACATTGACTTATCTCTAATTAGGGATCGAGATAAAGTCCCCCATGCGTGAAGGCATGGATTTTTGGTGTCATTCCTTCCTGTGTAGCTTGAAACACCGAAAGAATTAACAAGTTCATTGGGGGGTTGACTGTTAGAGGTGTTATGTTAACCTAACAGTATTTTATGGACCTATCGCTCTATTGAAGAGAGTCGATAAGTTGATTTGGTCGTCAGAGGTGTGGTGTTAACTTGACGGGTTTGTGGACCTTTCGCTCCATTGAAGAGAGTCGATAAGTGGATTTTGTCAGAGGTGTGATATTAACGTGACAAGAAGAATTTGCGATCGGGCAATTTTGAGGACTTATCGCTCTATTGATGAGAGTCGATAAGTTGATTTTGTCAGAGGTGTAGTGATAACATGACAAGATTTGTGTTGCGATCAGAGCAACTTTAGGGACTTATCATCCTATTAACGAGGATTGATAAGTGGGTTTTGTCAGAGGTGCATTGTTAACGTGATAAGAATTTGTGTTGCGATTGGAGCAACTTTGGGGACTTATCATCCTATTGACGAGGATTGATAAGTGGGTTGTCAGAGGTGTATTGTGAACGTGACAAGATTGGTGTTGCGATCAGAGCAACTTTGAGGACTTATCGCTCTATTGACGAGAGTCGATAAGTTGATTTTGTCAGAGGTGTAGTGTTAACGTGACAGGATTTGTGTTGCGATTGGAGCAACTTTGGGAACTTATCATCCTATTGACGAGGATTGATAAGTGGGTTGTCAGAGGTGTATTGTTAACGTGACAAGATTTGTGTTGCGATTGGAGCAACTTTGGGGACTTATCATCCTATTGACGAGGATTAATAAGTGAATTTGTCAGAGGTGTATTGTTAACGTGACAAATTAGGAGTGATGCAAACTGAATGCATACTCTGTGGGGATTATGATCGTCAGAAGTGTAATGTTAACTCGACGATGTGAAAGATTCGATACTCTTAATCTAGTGGATTCCAAGTAACCACCCCCAGTCTTGATTAAGACTTAGCAGGGGAATAAAAAGAGGTAGACAAGGCACATCTCCTGGTGAGGCACTATCCATGAAGTCGGAATAGAGTCACATCATCAGGTAGGCCATTATCTGAAGAATTTGACTATCAGAGGTAACTGTTAACGTGATAGTTGTTAGACCCGCCATCCTACTGAAGAGGATTGACTTTAGTGGCTGTAGTATCTTTCCCTTCTGACTGGGAAGAGTGAGCCTGGTCCGGTTGCTCAGGAGAAGATGTTAGACCCTAGAGGGGGGGTGATTAGGGTCTTATGCTAATCTAATCCGATTAAATGCCAATTAAAATTAATTAATACGTTATCCTAGCAAGTATGAACTACTACAAGATATATGTGCTAGAATAAGCAATATGAACAACAAAGATATATCCTAGATGATGAATTATATATATGCAAGGATATATAAACTAACACAAGGGGTAAACAATCTAAACAAGATAGTGGATGATATAGATAATGAGCTAATGACAATGGCGATATAAGATATGAACATAAATATGAAAGAACGCCAAAACACACTCAAACAAGCAATATGATCACGGAGTTCGGACCTTCCGTCCTACGTCTCCGCTCCCCACTCCCGGGGAGAAATCCACTATCACAACCGGGTTTTCTACGCTCACCCGAATAACGTTTACACCTCACAGTGTCGGTTTTCAACGCTCACCGATCAACGTTCACACTCACCCTCACAATGTCGGTTTTCAACGTTCACCGATCAACGTCCGCTCCTCACACTCGGTTTTCTAGTTCACCGAAAACTTCACAACACACTCGGTTTCTAGCTCACCGAAAACCTTACAACACTCACAAAGTAAATACAACAAATTTGTTCTCTACAATAGATGAGAACACAATGAAAGCACAACTCAAAGTTACAATCTCTCACCACCCAACTATACTATGCAATGAAAGATACAATAAGCTCAATGTGGGTGTGTGTAACAATGAGTAAAATAAAATCTAACTCAATTAACAAACTAGCAATAATAAGAATATGAAAATCAATAATGAAATTGCTAGAGAAAAGAGTTAGAAAACTTCTCTATAAACACAAAGAAGAGGATGAAGAGGATTGAGAATGAATCCCTCAATCTGCAGTGAAAACTTCCTCCTTTGTAAACAGAAACCCAAACTCAAAACAAACAGTAAAACCCTAAACCCTTGCTTAAACTTTTCTTTTCTTTTAAAACATTTCTTAGTTAGCTTGAGAGTTGAAGACAATGGGGTATTTATACCCTCTCACAACTCAGCCAACAAACCAGAGCAAAACCCCAGCCAAAAAGACAAAACAGCCCCAAGGCAACGGTCAAAAAACTAGCCGTTGGAAGCTGAACTGGACGGCGTCGGTCGACCGAAAATTTCGTCGGTCGACCGAAAATTTTCATCGGTCGACCGGACCGGTCGACCGACAGGCTTCTGTCGGCCAGGAAACTTTTGACCTCAGGTTCGGTCGACCGATCCGGTCGACCGAAAACTGACACTCAAAAAACCTGATTTTAAAATGCTGTTTAAAAATATCAAATAAATTCCAAAAAATATAAAACTTTGGGGAATGATTGTAGACATGATAATACACATGCTACAAAAACGCTTACCACACTAGGGCTATCGCCTAGTGGCCGTGTGCATGATGATGCTCCACACTCACTTGAAGAACAATCCTCCAAACTACGTCGGATTTCCTCCAAGTTGCCTTGATGTGCTTCTATGAATTTCCATAAATTGTAAGCACTATCAAAATGAACAAATTTGTTAGAAAATGATGAGTCAAAGGCATTAAGCAAATACTCTAACAAAAACTTGTTCATATTAAACATTTTCTTATCATGATCGCTCCACTTGGATTTCTCCAATGTGGGCACAATATAAGCACAATCAATAATTTTCCATAAGTCAATATTTCTAGATTCAACAAATAGTTTAAATCTAGAAGCCCATTGTGCATAGGGAAAATTAATGAATTTAGGAGCAACATTGGATTTATAGCCTAAACAAAATACATTCATATTCAAGATATATATATGAACATATGCAAGCAAGACAAATGCAATCATAACTAGATTAGCACAAATAAGATAACTTGGATCTTTAACTCAAGGTGGTTAGACCTTAAATCAAAGAGCACCAAGCTCTGATACCAATTGTTAGACCCTAGAGGGGGGGTGATTAGGGTCTTATGCTAATCTAATCCGATTAAATGCCAATTAAAACTAATTAATAAGTTATCCTAGCAAGTATAAAATACAACAAGATACGTAAGCTAGGATAAGCAATATGAACAAATGAATATATCCTATCAATGAGATATTACAAATATATGAGCAAGGATATATGAACTAACACAAGGGTAAAATAAACAATCTACACAAGTGATAGGGTAATATGATGAGCAATACACAAAGGCGATATAAGATATGAAAACAAGAATAAGAACGCCAATGCAATCACAAACAAAACGATATGTTTACGAGGTTCGGTCCCCACGACCTACGTCCCCGCTCCTCACCTCGAGGAGATCTCCACTATCACAACCGGGTTTTCTACGTTCACCCGAACAACGTTTACACCTCACAATACAATCACTATGTAATCACACCTCACACACTAAGTGTTGGTCCTAGCCCGTGTCCTCCTCCTCAAGTGCTCGGTTACAACCTCTCCCTAGGCACGTCAACCGACGCCACTCCTCTTGGATTCGACCCCGTCTCTCACCACACACTTCTCTCGGTGTACAAGTGTATTACAAGTGAATCCTCACAATAAGCACAATATAAATCAAATGATTTGTTCTCTAAACAAGGTGAGAACTCAATTAAGCACAACTCTAAGTCACTAATCTCACAACCCAAAATTATACTATGAATGAAAATACAATAAGCTCAATAGGTTGTGTGTGAACAAAGAGTATCAATAAAACAATTAAACTCAATATATAAATCTAGCTTATGGAAATTAAGATCAAAACAATAAATAGCTAGAATTGAGTTTAAGGAAAACTTCTCTATAGATCAAGAGTGAGAGAGAGATGAGTTGAATGCCCAAACACCAAAGAATGATCTCCTCTTTGCTCTTGTGAAATTTGCTTCACAAACTAAACTCAAACAAACTCTTAAACTCTTTTAAACAAAACTTAAACCCTTGATTAAAAACTTTCTTAAACTTGTTTTTAAAACTCTCTTGGTTCAATCTGAAAAGACATCAGCAATGGGGTATATATACCCACTCAAAGCTCAGCCAAAAACCCCAAAACGAAATGACCAAAAACCCCAGCAAACAGCTCAGAGAAAGAGCCGTTAAAAAGCAACGGCTATATTGTCGGTCGACTGAAAATTCCGTCGGTCGACCGATGGAAAAATTCGGTCGACCGATGGAAAGTTCGGTCGACCGTTATCCAGGTCGAAAACAGGAAATCAAGCAAACACTTATCCGGTCGACCGGTGCGGTCGACCGATGGAGCTTTTCGGTCGACCGGACCGGTCGACCGACCAACTCTCTGGACCATGCTGACGAAAAAACAAACGAGCGGTCGACCGGTGCGGTCGACCGAAAACAGACATTTCAAAACCTGATTTTAAAGCTGACTTTTAAGACTTTGGAAAAATGTTAAAAATAACAAATGAAGTCCAAAAATTATGAAACTTTGGAAAATGTATATAAACATGTAAATGAACATGTTACAAAAAGAATTTTCCAAATTGCATTTCCCATTTGTGAAAAATCATCATTTTGCAAAATAGTTCAAAAACATGAAAACCTGAAAATTGAT
Source organism: Asparagus officinalis (assembly GCF_001876935.1). NCBI lineage: Eukaryota > Viridiplantae > Streptophyta > Magnoliopsida > Asparagales > Asparagaceae > Asparagus > Asparagus officinalis. The sequence continues at coordinate 80,821,009 of NC_033797.1, read as the reverse complement.
ATTTTGATATTTTGACTTAAACAACATTTTGAAACCTTATGAAATGATTGTATAGACTTGATAAAAGATATAACATGTTGTTATGAAGTCTATAATCTAGAAATACAATATTTTCATAAATTTGCATATTCTATGCAATATATTCAAAACACTAAATATGATTTCATTAAATATAAGCTTGTTAAAGGGAAAATCATATATAGGCATATAAACATGAAACAAAATAGTATTTTCCAATTCTATTCATTTGTTTCATAGTAAAACTTGAAAACTATCAAACCAAAACATATATGTATATATATAACTATATATATACAAAATCCAAAACGTGTATGTGTGTATATGATTGAGCTTAAAGTACTAACACACATAATATAAATTCCTAAACTAAATTACCCAAGCAATCTTGATCTTCAAAGAAGCTCTATCTTGGTAATCTTGCGGATGAAGCTTTAACTTGGATCTTGAACTTTGAATAGCAAGGCTTCACCGTTATTCCGCCAACCTCCATTGGATATGATCGTTGAAGCTCTATTCCATCCATCCTCCAACAACGTTGTTTGTCTACAAAACATAGGAATGCACAAACACTAGACAAACAACATTAGTAATAAATTGTTTGTTAAACATCATCAAAACAAGAAGGCCAACAGAAGATTGGGCTTGGTCTGATTGCTCGGGCTGATCCTGCCTACTTTGTTCTTCAGCTTTGATCCTGGCAATGATTTTTTGAGCCTGCTCGCCTTGAGAGATTAGTTGTCTCAAAGAACGGCATTCTGCAATTCCTATTCGGGCTAGGAGGTCGGTTTGCAAGTTGTGTCGACAGGTCTGCACTAGGGTAGACTGTGTCATACCTGTCGGACATCGCAGAGCCATATTTTGAAACCTTTTGACGAAGGCTTTGACTGATTCCCTCTTCTTCTACTTGGTGGTGAGAAGGGTATGAATGGAGACTTCTGTATCCTCTTCAAAGAATCTTGATAGGAAGAGTCTCTCTAGATCCGCCCACTTTTGGATACATCCCACGGGAAGTTTTCTGAACCATTCAAAGGCAACTCCTTTGAGGGTGCCAATGAACAATCGAGCCAGTATGGCATCGTTCGATATTATATTTCCAGTCTGTGACTTGAAATGATAAATATGTTGGTTCGGTGATCCCGTACCGTCAAAAGTTTGTAGCGTCGGGACCTCAAACTTTGGAGGATAAGGGGATGCATCCCATTCGGCAGGATAGGGGCTGATAACTCCCTCATCTTGGAGCTCGCTTCTATTAGCAATGGCTTTGAGGCGGGCTTCCAATTCTTCCATTTTGGCAGACTGAAGATTATACTCGTTCTCAGTCTCTCTTCCTTCATCAGAGGAAGATTCCAGGCTGTGGGCTTCTTGGTCAGAAGCCGCATCATCAACCACTTTTCCCTTCCCTTTGCTTGTGTGAGGTCGGGATGAAGATGTTTTTCCTCTCCGGGAAGATTCTTGCCTAAGCGGCAAATTTGTCTCCTGAGATTTGGCCTTGTCTGCGACGATTTGAGTCAACATGGCCATGAGTTCATTGATGGCCTCCTGTTGAGATTTGAGCATGTCCTCCTGTTCATCAAGTCTCTTTGAAAGATCTTCAGAATGTTCTGCCATGTGGGCGAAGCTCTCATGCCCAACGAAAGAGCTTGATGATTGGGACTCTTCAATGGCTGAGTGTTCGTCATCAGAATTAGTTCCTCTGGCTAAACTCCGATAGTTGACAGGGGGAATGACTCCTGTTCGCGTCCGAGTGCGTTGGTAGACTCCTTCAAACTCATTAGTGATTTCTCTGACGCTTGGAGAACGATCGGTCTCTGACTCGTCAGAACTAAGGGTTGATGATCTCCCTCTACCAACCATGTTAGAAGTGACTCCAAGGTATTCATCCTCTAAAGTCTTCTTCCTGTGAGGATGTCGTCGATTATTGAGCAAAACGACATTCGACGGTCGGTTGAACATCGACAGCAATTCCCGCAAGTTAGAGACTTGGGATGAACCTCTCACAGAGCGTGAGGAACATGAATTTTAAATCCATGTTGATCTTTTTGAACACGACGAATCACATGGTGTTCCAAAGATGGAACACGAGGGTCGTGTTTAGCTTGATTAACGCAAGACCAAAGTCTGCGTTTTGCTAGTGAAACGCAGTCCTGCAATCTGCGTTCGGATTCTGAAACGCACTCCTGAGAGTTACTTTCAGTTTGTGGAACGCACTCCTGAAAGTTGCGTTTAGTTGAAATAAAAACCCTAATATTATTCATGAGATAACATAGGCTTATATAGGCCCCTACAACTTACAAATAAGCCCCTAAACCTATTAATATTTCAACACTCCTCCTCAAGATGGGCGAAAGATATCCACTAAGCCCATCTTGTCACATCCTCTAATAATATCTACTGAGCTAAGTCCCTTAGTCAGGCAATCTGCTGCCTAATCCTTAGTTGGAACATGACTTAACTCCAGTAGTCCATTGTCCAACTTCTCTTTGATGAAGAACCTATCGATCTCGATGTGTTTGGTTCTATCATGCTGCACTGGGTTGTTGGCGATACTGATGGCTGACTTGTTATCACACCACAGCTTCATCTTGGCTCCTTGATCCAGCTCCAGCTCCACCAGCATACTCTTTAACCACAACAATTCTGCAACTCCTAGGGCCATAGCTCTATACTCTGCTTCAGCTGTTGATCTTGCTACCACCGATTGCTTCTTGCTCTTCCACGAGACCAAGTTGCCTCCTACAAAGATACAATATCCTGAGGTGGATCTCCTGTCATCAGCATAGCTAGCCCAATCAGAGTCGCAATAACCCTCGATGTTCACATGTCCATTCTTTCTGAATATCAGCCCCTTTCCGGGGGCACTCTTTAAATATCTCAGAATCTGGTACACAGCGTCCATATGACCCTTCCTCGGATCGTGCATGTAGCGACTCACCACGCTTACTGCAAAGGAGATATCAGGACGTGTGTGACTCAAATAGATCAGCCTTCCCACCAACCTCTGATATCTGTCACGATCAACTGGTTCTCCAGCCTCAGCACCTAGCTTGAACTTCTGGTCGATCGGTGTAGTTGCAGGTTTGCACCCTAACATCCCTGTCTCTTTGAGAAGATCCAGTGCATACTTTCTCTGGGATAGGACGATTCCCTCCGCTCCTCGAGCTATCTCTATTCCAAGAAAGTATCGAAGCAAGCCAAGATCTTTCACCTCGAATTCCTTACCCAGTCTCATTTTGAGTTGGGCAATCTCCTTCTCATCATCCCCTATAATAATCATATCATCCACATATACCGCAAGCATGGTAATGTGGTCTCCACTCCGTCGAAAGAACACAGTATGGTCGGCGTTGATCTGTTGGTACCCCATACCAATCATAGCCCTTCTGAATCTGTCAAACTAAGCACGAGGAGACTGCTTCAGCCCATAGAGAGACTTCTTCAATCTGCAAACCTTTCCCACTGTCTGCTCTGTACCGAATCCTGGTGGTATCTCCATGTATACCTCCTCCACTATATCTCCATGAAGAAATGCGTTCTTCACATCTAGTTGGTGTAGCTTCCATCCACCATTTACTGCCAGAGTGATTAAAGTCCGAACAGTGCTCATCTTTGCCACCGGTGCAAAAGTCTCATCATAATCGATGCCATATGTCTGACTATATCCTTTTGCCACCAGACGAGCCTTGTAGCGTTCAACTTGCCCATCTGGATTCTGCTTCACAGTGAAGACCCACTTACATCCAACTGGTTGCTTTCCTTCTGGTAGTTTTACTAGCTCCCAAGTGTGGTTCTTCTCAAGAGCCCCTAACTCCTCGTGCATAGCCGCTTTCCATTTTGGGTCCTTCGTAGCAACCTGCCAATTGTTAGGTACAGTAACAGAGTCCAATGATGCAATGAATGCCCCATGTGCAGGGTGGATGTTAGAATATGATACAAATTGGGCAAGATCCCAACCATATCTATCGGGAGGATTTCCCGCATTACTACGAGTAGTCCTCCGTACTGATATTGGTGTGGGAGGAGTAGGGAGAGGAATATTATCAGTAGGAATGTTATCACCTTGGGGTGAAATTGGTGGTGGTGTAGGAATTTCAGGAGTCGGGGTAGGCGTTGGCAAGAGACTTGGCAGCACTAGTGGCACTGTAGGTACTGTTTCTCCAATTTGTTTGCCCTTCCTACTATAGGTTAGTAGCTCCCCCTGAACAGTGGGCCTAACACCTCTTGTCTCATTTTCCATTTCTTCGTCATTCTCCTGCTCCTCCTCAACCAATTCTCCCTCCCAAGGAATCGATACAGAAATGGATTTCTCCACATTGTTCTCCGGTCTCTCACCATTCGCTTCCCGACAGATGGCCTGTTGTCCTTCACAAAGCACACACAGCCAAACACTTTAAGTGGAAGAATCCCACCATTATCTCCCTTCAATATCTCACACGGAGACTTCCAATCCAGCACTCTCGAGGGCATTCTGTTGATCAGTGCTGCTGCGGTCAATACTGCTTATCCCCATAATGTTTCTGGGATATTCATAGAGATCATCATGCTTCTAGCAACCTCTAAGAGATGTCGGTTCTTCCTTTCCGCTACCCCATTCTGAGCTGGTGTGTATGGACAGGTAGTCTGGTGATGTATTCCTTGAGCTGATAAATATTCTTCAAACGTTCTATTGATATACTCTGTCCCATTATCAGACCTCAATACTTTCACCACTGCTCCGTATTGAGTCTGAACAGTCCTATGAAAGTTTTGAAAGCACCCAAACACATCACTCTTATTCTTCATCAGGTATAACCAAGTAACACGAGAGAAGCAATCAATAAATGTAACAAAATATTTGTATCCATTCATAGAACTTGTGGAACAAGGCCCCCAAACGTCTGAATGTACCAAGTCAAATGCATGAGAACTTCTATGACCAGAACTAACATAAGAGCTTCTAGTAAGCTTTCCAAACTCACATGCATCACACACAAGTTTCTGTTTATTTGCTTTCTCAAATAAAGAAGGATACAATCTACCTAAAACACTAAAGGATGAGTGTCCCAAACGCTGGTGATGAAGCATTAACTCATTTTCAGCACTAATTTTAGATCCTACTCCTGCTTCCTCTATGACTGACACTAATGCTGAATCCAGCCCTTCACGATCCAGATACCACAGTCCACTACGCCATGTGTCAGTCCCAAGTCTCCGTCCTGTCCCCTTCTCCTGGAAAATCACCTTAGGAATATCAAAAGAAACAATGCATTTTAGTTGAAGGATGATAGAACTAATGGACAAAAGATTGACTGGAAAGGAAGGAGCATGCAAAATATTGGACAAAGTTACAGAACCAGTACAATCAACTGTACCCTTACCAACCACAGGCTGAAATGTACCATCAGCTGTTTGAATACTATCAGGCGATGCTAAGTGAGTATATGATGAGAACTCACTAGCATTTCCTGTCACATGACGAGACGCACCGGAGTCGACTATCCATGCTGATGATCTGTCAGGAGACATAGAAGCAAGAGCATGTATGTCATCAGTACCTTTGGTCGGATGAGCATAGGTAGCAGTGTTGCCTCTGACGAAGAACGAAGTTCCATCCCCTGCTACTTGCTGCTTCTTCCTTAGTATCGCCAGGAGAGCACGATCCTCCTCAGTAAAAACCACCTCAGCTTCCTCTTCCTCTGCTACCGTCAGATTTGCCTGGTTTCCTGCTCCTCTTCCACCTCGTCGACCCCCACGGCCACGACCATGACCTCCGAACTGTCCACGTCCACCCGAATCTCCTTCCTTGGATGGCTTGGTGCTAGCATACCTTAGATGACCTACCGCACCGCAGTTGTAATACTGTCGGGTCTCTCCCCTAGATCCAGTGTTGTTAGAGGCTGCCAGTGCTGACTTCACCACAGGAAGTCCACCTGTCCCCGCCTGCAGCCGAATGCGAGTCTCCTCCTGGATCATAGCAGAGACAGCCTCCTCAAGCGTGGGAATCTTCGGCTGAGCTAGCAGCAATGCGATTCGCTGAGCGAACTCTGATGTCAATCCCTTGAGAAACACCATAGTCCTCTCCTGTAGAAAGGCCTCCCGCTCTTTACATCCCGGGTCCTTGCAGCTAGTCCGGGGGGAAAAATTATCATAATCCAACCACAGGCTCTCCAGCTCTGTAGCATATTCCTGTACAGTCCTCTCTCCCTGGACTGTGGCGTCGATCTCTCCTTTAATCTGGAATACCCTCAGGTTATTCCCCCCATCATATGTTCTCCTCAACTTCTCCCAGACGTCCTTCACCTTCTCAATGCCATCCACCGTGGCGGCGATCGTCGGGACCAGTGAGTTGAGAAGCCAGATGTACACCAACATATGAGTGGACTTCCACTCATCTCGTCCTCCCGAGTCCTGATCCGGTTCTGTCTTCTCTCCGGTTAAGTAACCCTCCAGGTTCCTCCCTGCAAGGGTGTATCTCACCCGTCGTGACCAACTCAGGTAGGTACTTGGTCCATCAAGCTTCAGATCGATGGTCGAAAGCTCCAACTTCTTTGATGGTCTTGTCGCGCTTTCATCAGCCGACAACTTCATCAACTTCATCAAAGTTGACACCTCCGCAGGGTTCAACTTCTTGATGATCTCCTCCATCGATCAAGCTTCAGATCCAACACCTGTTCACCTTCTCTTCCGACCCTTGTTGTGTGCAGTAAAAATTTCGGTAGCACCTCTACTGCACAACAAGAGTAGGATCTCAAATAAATTCTTGTTTCTCAGAGGAAACAAGAACCAAAAACAGTTATATATCTCATCACTGTGAGATATATACTCTTCCTGTCATCAGTTCGAGGACTGAGTCGAGGGAATCCATGCCAAACTCGAGGTTCGACAGGATGCAACAGAGGGGGTTCGAGGTGGCAGCAGCTAGAAGGGGTCAGGGGCTGTTTTAGGGTCGGGTAAGGGGGCTGTTTTGGGGGTTCGGGTCGGGTCAGGGGCTGTTTTGGGGTTCGAAGGTCAGGGGTTTGGAAGGGGTCAGGTCAGGGGCTGAGCCGGGTGTGGAGGGGGTGGGGTGGGGTGGCGGCGGCTAGGGTTTGGAGAAGGCTCTGATACCAAGTTGAAATAAAAACCCTAATATTATTCATGAGATAACATGGGCTTATATAGGCCCCTACAACTTACAAATAAGCCCCTAAACCTATTAATATTTCAACACGTTTTGGTTCTGGGATGCACTCATGAGAGTTGCGTTCAGCCAGATCAACACAAGTTTGATTTCTGCGTTTAAATGTTAGAACGCACTCCTGAGAGTTGCGTTTTGGTTCTGGGACGTACTCCTGAGAGTTGTGTTCAGCCAGATCAATGCAGTTTTGAGGTCTTCGTTTTGATGTTGAAACGCACCTCTGAAGGCTGCGTTTTGATTGCATAACGCGCCACTGAGGGCTGCGTTTGGCATAAACTGAGCCCACTCCTTTAGAGGAGGGGCTACTCGAGCAATCTCGGCTAAAGGAGAGGGATTCCTTCGGCATAGGAGCAACAATTGGAGCTTTAATCTCCTTGGAGACTTTGTGGATCTTGCGCATAGCCTTGGGGCTAAGGGATCCGGAGGAGAGGGCCTCCTCGTACTTGGCTTGATTAAACTCGATAATCAGAGTTTCAACGGTCGTTCCAGTGAGATGAACGTCGGATTGTGCCACCACTTCTTCGTCAGAGAAACTAGTCCCCAGCAGAGTCGCCATCTTTTGTTTGTTGGAAAAAATTATAGTAAAAAGACAATGAAAGAAAAAAATTGACTTGTATTCTCTCAAAATCAATTACAATTTGGATTCTGATTACAAAAAAGAGGAGAATGAATTTGATTCTCCCCTTTGTTTAATTCTGGGTTCTTCACGGTGGCGATGAGATGCCTCCCTCGAATGCTCGCGTCGAGTTTGCTTCTCGTTGACGATCCGAACGTCTTGATTCACTAGAATGTGGTCTTCTCCTCACGGTTTGACGTTGTGGAGGACTTGCGTGGCAAGTTTGAAAATAACTCTTAACGAGTTAATAACTCAGAACGAGTTTAGAAAGACTCTGTGAAAGAGTTGATTTAACCGAGTTGATTTAACCGAAATCGGTTAGTAAGCCAAGGATGAAGAAGATCCTGTTGCTGGTCTCCAAAACTCCAACAATTCCCCTCAAAAGCTAGCCGAAGATCTCTTCTTTAATCCCCAAAAAAAAGAAGTATCCGAACTCAGTTGAGTTTCCCACTATTTATAGAGGATTAAGGGTGGTAACTACCCCCTTAATCCGCTCTTAAGTGGGGCGGAAATCCCTCAGAATGTGGGATAAACGGTTTTGAGGCCGTTCAACTTGTATTTGAACAAGTCAAACGCCTAAATTGGCGTTCTGGACCTTAACTCTGCGTCTTAGAGATGAGACGCAGAGTTAAATCTCTGCTAGAGATTGGAAACGCACAGGCCGAACGTGTTCTGTAAATTGGAGATGCACAGTTGGGACGCAGAGATGAATTCTGCGTTTTGACATCTGAGACGCAGAGGTGAACTCTGCGTTTTGGCATCTGAGACGCAGAGGTGAACTCTGCGTTTTGGACCTGGAACGCAGAGTTGGGATCTGCATGAACTCTGCATTTTGGACATGGAACGCAGAGTCGGGATCTGCATGAACTCTGCGTTTTGGACCTGGAACGCAGAGTTGGGTTCTGCATGAACTCTGCGTTTTGAGTTTGGAACGCAGCTACGGCCTCTGCGTTTTGAATCTGGAACGCAGCCACGACCTCTGCCTTTTGAGTTTAGAACGCGGGAACGACCTCTGCGTTTTGAATCTTGGATGCAGAGGTGAGCCTTAGGTGGGCTCGGCGAGCTTTAGGTTAAGTCCGATGTTCTGACGAAGTCCAGTCTTGCAGACGGACTTCAGAACATAACTTGTTGCGAAGAACAGGTCATAACTTTCAAACCGTAAGTCGGAATTGGACGAATTATATATGAAATCGGCTATCTCGACGAGACGGAGCCATCCAAACCGAGCCGAATGCTTCGGTTCGCTTTCTCCATTTTGCCAAATTCCTTACGGTTTGAGAGATATCTGCGTTCTAATATGAAGAGACTGTCAATTTGTAGTCACTTTCGCTAGAGCTTTGCATAGATCGTCCTCTTGTAATCTTCGTCTTGGCTCCTTGAAAATATAAGAGTCGTCAGATTGTAACTCCCGATCTCCTTGAAAATATAAGAGTCGTCAGATTGTAACTCCCGATGTTGATTGTGAATGCTGTTGAATTAGAGCTTTCATCAGTTGTCGTGAAGGTCGTCAGATTGTAGCCTTCTACGTGAAAGTCCTCAAATTGTAGCCTTCTGGAAGTCGTCAGATTATAACTTCCATCATCGGTGTTTGATGGGGGATCAACTATCTATTGTGATTTTTAGACAGCCTACAAGAAGCCTTTAACAAGACCATCGTGAAACTTCTCAAAAAGTTCGTCTCTAAGAGCCGACGTGATTAGGATGAAAGACTCGACGAATGTTTGTGGGCTTATCGTACAACGGTGAGGACCCCTACAAGAGCTACGCCATTCTCTTTAGTATACGGTTGTGAGGCTATACTGCCACTAGAGATTCAAATCCTTTCCCTGAGAGTCGCGATTACAACTGGACTGACAAAGGAAGAGAAACACCAACGATGTCTTCGAGAACTTGAAGCATTAGACGACAAACGACTTCAAGCTCAGTAGCAGATCGAGTTGTATCAAGCCCGGATTTTCAAAGCCTACAACAAAAAGGTTAAAGAACAAATTTTCAAGAAAGGCGATTTAGTTTTGGCTAACAGATGACCCATGGTGATAACACACAAGACCAAAGGGAAGTTCAATCCTAAATGGAAGGGGCCATTTGTGATAGAATCAATCTATTCGAATGGAGCCTATCGCCTCATCAATCAAAAAAGAGACAGGCTCATGATGCCAATTAATGGGAAGTTCCTTAAAAGATACTGTCCATAAATCATGCAGCCCCCTGAACTCCAGCTGAGTCAGGCTGGGGGTTGCTAATTCATAGTGTATTTTGGGAATAAATGTTTAATTTTTTTGTCTTCTATGTCGTCATGTTAACATTACACCTCTGACGATTGAAGTTTTCTGGAATTATTCTAAGTAGTAATAAAGAGAGTTTCGATTTTATACTACACTTACAACATTCGCATTACTTTTCATTGTCTTGAAATAGAATTCGACAAAAGAGATGATAAAAGGTAAAATGATATCGTTTTCATTCAATATAGTTAATTTGAATACAAAGTGACAATGATCAAAATGAAAATGATACAAAATTCCTTAGTAAAAAAAAGTACAAAATCTAAACATTAGGCTTCATCAACTTAAGAGATTTCAGCATGGACATGAAGGCAGAAAGTTTCTTCTGGTGAGCTGCTCGGATTTGTTCTTCAATCTCCCTTCTGAGTTCCGCTTCAATAGGAGCAACAGCAACAATGTGTCTTCGAATCCCCTCAGCCGCATGGAGCGTGCGACAAAAATCCATATAAATGAGACCGCTTTGAAGCTCAAGCCCTTTTCTGACATCCTCATATTGAGCCAACTGGGCTTTCTTCTGGTCCAACTCAACTTCTAATTGAGCAATAGCTTCTTTAGTGGCACGAATTTTAGAAACAACACCTTTGATATCAGTATATATTTGGGTATGCTGCTTCCTTAAGATCGTTATGCGGGCCTTTTTATCAGATAAGTCCCTATGAAGGGTCTCTCGATGATGTACCTTCGAGATAGTGGCCAAAGAGAGAGCTGGCTCCACTTCAAATTCTAGATCGGTGCACTGCAGCTCTTTGAAGGTGGCCAACTCTGCTTCCAAGAGGATGACACTCCCCTTACAATGCTTAGTCCAGGACACATCACCCTTATCCCTGATCTTATCTAAACACTTGGTTGGGATAGGTTTACAATCCTCAAAGGAAGCACCCCCAAGGCTGACGAGATCAATAGTCATCTGTATCCAGTATTCTAATAACTCAATCAGTTTCTTCAGAGTTCTCGAGCGTGGAGGAGGAACAGTTGGATAGATCGGATCTGCATACTCATCCCTAGTAGGTGGAGGAGCGACCTCGGAAGGATGACCTCCACATACACCTTGGTCCCGGACGAGAGGAGGAGAAGTAGATTCCAAACCCTCAATAGGCAATATCTCGTCGGTGCCCGCCTCTTTAGGAATAGAAGGGATCGATTGGGGCATTTCTTCCTCTCTATCAGTTAAACGCGCAAGGGGCGCAGACTTCATCGCATCCCCCATTAACTTGGCCCTCTTAGAATTTTTGGCCATGACAGGTATTCGTTTACGAATTCTCATGTCATACTCGCCTTCCTCGGCAGCAGAAAGAGCCTTCTAACCTAATCTCAAAGAACGAGGTTCAGGAACAGACGCTTCTGTAGGAATTTCCTCAACCGCCTTATCTTTAGGAGAGTCAGCAATTGACGACCCCTCTTCAGCCCCCGTAGGAGCCTCTTCTTTAGAAGTTTCAACAGTAGGCAACTCCTTCGGGGCTTCGACTGCTCCGTCTGCTTCTCGTTCACAGGAAAAATACTCCTCTATTCCTGGTAAACGAGTCTTGGTAGAACTGCTTTTCGATTTATACAACTCCCGAATCTTATTTATGCACGAAGTATAAATGTCGTATTCTAGGATTCGAGAAGCTTCATCAAACCACTGGCGAAAATTCGCAATAGTAGAACAGCCAGGTGGTGAATTGGGTAAAGTAAAGTGCGCATGGGTCCCTCCGGCGGAGAAGAAGTACCATGCACGAGCTCCTTCGTACAAATTCCCAATTTGAGCCAACGTCGGGTTAGGATTGCCAACATAAAGTTGGTCATATCTAAATTGTCTGGCGAATCTAGAAGGCGTGTAAGGCTCAATGATGAACTTCTCCCGCAAGCGATAGACCAGATAGCCCAACCTGGTCATAAGAAGCCATCTAAATGTGCCCTCTTCCAAAGAAGACAAACCCTCAAAAAGCACGTCTATGAAGCGGGCATTCTCTCCATCAGCTCCGTCAAAATTAGGAGCACAGCAGAAAATTCTGTAATTGTCTCCCTGAGACAAAAGCTGTCGAGCCTTGACTATGTAGGAGATAGCCCATGTGGCTGACTCCAATCTCTGTACAAAGGGAACATAAGCATCATCACCCTCAGATACCCCCATCATCAACGAAGGGCAATGCAACACGAACCAAGCCACCAAGTACGTATACGACACTGGTATACGTGGTTGAGGAACTTTCCCGGCTTTCTTCCTAGCAACCTTAATTCCCGAGGCGCCGAGAAGTTCGGAGGTCAACATCCTTAGGCCATTTTGTATGCAGATCGCCATAGCAGTGAGGAGGCTTACCGGTCTCCCATGAGCTAATAAAACAGCTAGGTATACAACCTCAGCCAATATCGCCTCTACTAGTTTTGATGGCACTACACACCGCTTCAACCAAATCATGAAGAAACCAGTAAGAAGAGTTGTGTCAGAAATAGTAGCTGTGGCCTGGTAGTGGAAACTATCAAATTCAACCCCAGCCTCAAAATCATCCTCCGCATGTTCTGTCTTGTAAATAGCGCTGGAAGTCTTAATTCAGGCTTTGGGGTCCTTAGGAGAAATGGCTGCAACACGAGATATGACTGCGTCTTTCCAGTTTAGGTTCTGAAAGAGGTATTCCGCCCACACGGTATGCATAATGCCCTCTCCATGCATCCCAGAGACTTGAGCGTATATATGGAAGTGGCACATCAACTCCCAGAAAGTAGCATAAACTTCTGGATCCGCTGCCCGCAACAGGAAAAGCTCCTCGGTGGTAGGGATGAATTCTTTGTATGGCATTCTACCAAACGGTAGCCCCGACACTGTTTGCATCTTATGGAGAGCAAAACCTAACTCCCCTATAGGTATGAAGAATATGCAGTTGTCCGGGTTATATTTCTCCAACATAGCGAAGAAATTGTGATAACTTTGCACAACCCCCCATCGAGTAGCTAACACGGGAATCGTGAGGCCCGATTGAACGAGCGGTTCTTTAAGCTCCTCAAGAACGAAGTCAACCATACGGATCCACCAACCTCCTTCTCCAGAACAAACCCATCCTGGGGATCTGAACATCTGGGTAGAGAATTCACCCTAAGCTGCAATGAATTGGCGAATGAAGATATTCGCTGGGCGTGGCACCTCTGGAACGAGATCCTTCCTCTCAAATAAGCCGGGTCTCAACCCCTTGAGTTGTCCCCCGATTTGTGTACGAGCTCGCCGACCAAATCCAAGCGACACATTCTCTTTCTCCTTGACTATGTCAAAAGTCAAACCCCGGCGACAGCTCACATTCAATAAGTAGGAGAGCGGATACATCCTCTTCATACTTGGGAGGAAGAGGAAATGGTTATCAACTCTCCGCAGTAGCTTTGAGTCCTCCGCATGTATGAGATGGTCATCAATTGCTATACGATCTCCGAATATAAATGTTGGTTTAGGAAACTGAGCACGACCGATAGGGGTCTCCATGTCCAAGTCAGTGATCAAAACCCTGAGAGTAGAGCATCGGGGGAATCCAATCATGTCTGTTCTCTCCGAGTCAGGGAAAGTACACAGTGGAATCCTACTCTGAAGACTGAAGACTTCATTCTCGTCGGGCCCACCGATATACCCAAAGTGATGCTCTTGTGAAAGCGGCACATTTGGAAGAAACACTACAAAAGTCAAAGGCAAAAGTTAGCAGCTAAAACAAATTGTTGACATAAATACAAAATTAAAAACACGACGGGTCAGCCTCACATTGAAAATTTCAAACGCGAGAGTCGAGCCTCGCGTTATAAATCCCAAACGCGAATGTCGAAGACCCACGTTTAGAATTCAAAAATAAACGCTGGGGCCAACGTCACGTTTTTATGATGAACATGGAGTCCCAACTCCGCGTTTTCATTAAACAGAAATGAGTCATCTTCCTCGTTATCAAGAACCCATCTAGGGTTTTCAGAAAACTTGCCCAAAGCAAATTATTTTGGTCACAACTAACCACGACAGGGAGGAACCCGCGACGGCGACAGTGACGACGACGTTCCTACGGGAATAAGAACACCACCGGCATCCTCAGCCGACGGCGTTTTGGAAGTCGCTCCAGTGACTTTCTGGGAGCTAGAGTTCATTCGTCGTGACGCCATCGATATAATTGGTCAGAGAAAGCGTCGTCGGTCGAAGGAGATGAAGTTTGCCGGAGATCTTGTCGAAATGAAATGAGAGTTCTCGTTCTTGGAAATAGCCAAAAATGGAAAGAGTCAAATGACTCTTGACATGACCATTCATGTCTATTTATAACAGTCATCAAGCTGTTAAGATGGCACGTGATTCTAGGAGAGAATCCCAACCATTTTCTGAAACGTGAAGTTCATAACCGCATTTAAATTTCCAGGTGCAAGGCTCAGACCAGCGTTATGAAGGTTCTTAACCTCACGTTTTGAATCTCAAATGCAAGGGTCACCTTTGCGTTGCAATTCTTCCGAATGAAGAATCTGTCCTTGTGTTTTCAAACATGACACTTATTTCCTAAGTTCATGGATTCTTTTAACAGAGTGCTGTTAAAACTCTACGCCTCCTCAACATGATCTAAATACTCATCAGGTTAATATTACACCTCAGATGATCACCATTCCCACAGCAGGTTAATATTACACCTCAGATGATCACCATTCCCACAGAGATTGAATTTAGTGTCATCACTACCAATATGACTACAATTCCTCTATCAAGGCCCATTTATCGATTCTCATCAATAGAACGATAAATCTCCAAAATCATTCAAATCTTGGTCAATTTACCCACTCTCCTCAGCATAGTGTCAAATAACCAATTTATCAACTCTTTTCAATGGGGTAATAAAATTACCCAAATCTTATTCAAATTACAAGTGATACAATTCATCGTCTTGATGATAAAACACTTAGCAGTCCTCCCCAAAGAGATGCTAAAATATATTCCTCTCCTGTCACGTTAAAATTACACCTCTGACGAAAATCAACTTATCGACTCTCCTTAATAGAGCAATAAGTCCACAAAATTGCCTCGATCATAATTCCTCTCCTGTCACGTTAAAATTACACCTTTGACGAAAATCAACTTATCGACCCTCCTTAATAGGACGATAAGTCCTTAAAATTGCCCCGATCGCAATTCCTCTCCTGTCACGTTAAAATTACACCTCTGACGAAAATCAACTTATCAACCCTCCTCAATAGGGCGATAAGTCCTTAAAATTGCCCCGATCGCAATTCCTCTCCTGTCACGTTAAAATTACACCTCTGAAGAAAATCTCTTATTGACTCTCCTCAATAGAGTGATAAGTTCACAAAATTGCCCCGATCGCAACATTCTAACAGTCCAACCCCCATACTTGAACCTTTTTATCCCTCTGCATGAAAAGTGTTCTCATAAAATCCTCAGTGGATTAAACTCTTTCCTGAATTATCCCTAGCGATAATGAGGAAAATTTGTGAATTTCACTCTATGAGGAAATTCACGCCAAGTTAATAATACACTTTTGGCACTTATAGACTTCTTTCAGTGTTTAAAACAAAAATGTAACACAGGAAGAATTCTACTAGTCAGCACTATTTTGGGAGAATAATAAAATGTTTATTCCCAGCAATTAGAGATTTTCTGGAGTTATCTTAAATGATAATAGAGAGAATTTTCTAAATGTGATCTATCACATAAATCTATGCTAAGACGGGATTACACCCCTGGCATTTCTCGTGATTTGTTGCTTAAAATCAAAACATGACAAATACAAGAAACAATGAGAAACCAATATCACTTTTTATTCAAAAGCCAAAATAAAGTGATACAAGTCAAACTTGTTAAAAGAGCATTACAAAGGCAAAGTTCACTCGCGCATCAAATATAAAGAGATGAGTTGAGTCTTGACTTCTGTTAACTCCTCCTCGTGACTAGCTCGCACCATGGCTTCAGCCTTAGCCCATA
Organism: Asparagus officinalis; assembly: GCF_001876935.1. NCBI lineage: Eukaryota > Viridiplantae > Streptophyta > Magnoliopsida > Asparagales > Asparagaceae > Asparagus > Asparagus officinalis. The sequence goes on along the minus strand of NC_033797.1, from coordinate 80,805,017 downwards.
GTTCCTCCTCGCTAGGTATGATAAGGGCCGCCACCTCATTCCTGGCATGTTCTAGAGCTTGAGACTGGGTGTGATACTCCAAAGCACCGTTTGCATTATGGGTACTGAGGATATTGACGATGTTCTCCTCACGAGAAAGTTCAGCCTTTAGTCGCAGAACCTCAGCTTCGGCTTCAACAAGTCTATTACGAAGCGAGTTCATAGAAGCAGTCGAGAGTTCTAACTCCTCTCATTTTCGAATATTACGCTCACGAAGCTCCGTGACTTGACGCTCTTTTTTAGCTAAGTCCCGCTCCATCGCTTCTCGGCGAGCCACTTCTGCAACTTGAAGGCCGGCCAAAGTTGACATAATCTGTGGTTAAAGTTCTCTACGACCCAAGGCTTCAAAGTGTTGCAACTGTTCTTCCAAACGAAGAATAATCTCTAAACAACGCTCGAACCACGGAGTGTTTCCCACACTTTTAACTCCGTTTAAGCCTGCCTCCAGAAGAGGTCGGAAAGAGTTAAAAGTTCCCTAACCACTCACCACATATTCAATTACTTTCTTCGCGAGGCTGTTCAAATACACCAAAGAAATTTGAAGGAATTCAGGTGCACCCGTGAGACTTGAAACAACATTCGGGGATACTCCCCTAGCCATGGAGATTGGTGCAAGTGATCCAGGTGCTGAAGCTGCAGAAGCAGTCGAAACATTCAATTGCGAAGGACTCAAGGTCAAAGCCATCATCGCCTTAGCCTGAGATGTGTTCGGCCTTGTCTCTGTTGGTGTAAGTGAAATCTTCATCAAGGTTGCAGAAGGAACACCTGCCGTAGATGAGCCAGGCAAGGGCTGCTCTTGTAAAGGAGCTGATACTTGCACGAGCCGCGATCCCAGAGGAGGAGTCACAGTGGTAGCCCCGGGCAATGCTGCCAGTGAAGCAACTACCATAGATGAGCCAGGCAAATGTTGCTCTGGCAGAGAAGCTGACACCTGCACAAGCTGTTGTTCCGTAGGAGGAGCAGCAGTAGTAGTCCCGGGAGGAGGTGAACCTACACGCAAAAAGAGTCGGAACACGAAAAGAATGTGCTGAAAAATTCGAAGTGAACTAGGCTTACCGGAGATATGAAAAGGAGTATAACCAGATGCTTTATCAGATGGGGCCTTGGGAGCATCATCAAAAGTAGTGATGTCATCCATATAATCATGCTCTTCATCCCCTTCGCCATCACCTGGCATGCTGACTTTAGCGTCCTCATCACCCATATCTTCATCAGCGGCATTACCAGTTGAAGAGCCTTCATAATCCACTTCCTCCTCGTCATCACGTATAGCTGAAGACTCAGGAAAACTTGTGCCGGCTACCGATTTGGTCATAAGTCCTGTTGTAGGACTATGACCTAAACCAATAGCATTAATGCTGAAAGAAGAGGGGATGGATTCTCTCCAAGACCCCTTTGTTATAATGCAGGAGCCTTGGAAGGGTCTGCTGCTAGAACAGATTCTGCATCTGTAGCCATTAATTCACCCTCTTCATCCTCAGAGGGATGGTAAGAGGAAGCTTAACTCGATAAGGCCAGGCCATGCGAACGGAGCCCAGTTCTGTGGGACAGACCTACAACCGAGGATTCATGCTCTTCCTCTTCTTCTACAACTCGAATAGCGTCGGCCATCAATTTTGATTTTTGCGGGCCTTTGCTAGGGGAAGACCCAATCATCAATTTCTGGTGAATATGCTTATCGTATTGACCCGCTTCATTCGCCGAGAGTTTCCTCTTCCCAGCTGCTCTTGCTGTAGAAGAATCTATCACCCGGGGTTCCTCCAATGGAGCAGGCTCAGCTTCTTGCTCCCCTTCCTGTCGGGCAAAAGGGTCCTCAATGGATAAAAACTCGTTGATCCCTCTCAGGCGGGATGTCTTTGACCCCTTCCTTGAAGCATACATACGTCTGATGTCTTTCAGACAAGACGTATTCAAATTGTAATTAGGAGTCTGGGAAGCGGCAAAGTACCAGTTGCAGAAGCTCATAGAAGTATAAGAATTGGGTGTTTTGTGGGGAAGCTTGAAGGTGGCTTTGGTACAATCTGCCACAGAATAGTACCAAGCACTGACCCCCTCATATAAGTTGCTCAGAACTAAGAGCTGGGGGCGGGGGTTCCCAACATACAGCTGATTATATCCAAATTGACGAGCGAACCTATAAGGTTGGTAGGGCTCCAGGAAACATTTGTCGCCTTGCCGGAAGATCAGGTAGCCTGGCCTGATAGAGAGGAGCCAATAGAAAACACCCCCGCTCAGCTGGGTGAATCCGTTAGGACCCGCCACGTCCTGATACTCTGCTCCATAGACCCCACCTTCAAAATCAGGAAAACAACGGAAGATGTGGTAGTGGGTGTCTCGTGACAAGATCTGGCGAATTCTAACCATATAACTCCCCTTACATTTTGCAGATTCTAGTCGTTGCACAAACGGGATGAATGAGTCTCCCGGGGAAGAGGCTGCACTCATTAGGGGAGGGCAGTGAAGCACATACCAAGCCATTAGATAAGTATAAGGCAATGGTATCTAGGGATTCGGAGTTTTGAAAGCATTGTTGCCACCAGACTCCACCTCTATAATATCAATAAAATCCACGGCCAACTCACACAGCCCACTCTGCAAGCAACCTACCATAGCGTAAAGAAGGTTCAATGGCCTCCCGTGTGCCAAAAGAACAGCTGGGTAGATCACCTCAACAGCGAGAGCATCAATTGGCCTGATAGGAACGACGCACCGCTTGAGCCACAGCATCAAAAATCTAGCAAACAGCGCCGTATCTGAAATTAGAATCAGAGCTTGATAGTGGAAGCTTTCAAACTCTGTATGAGCTAGGAAAATATCTTCCTTGGCTTCGTTAGTATAATGGGAGGTAGCAGCGTCGATTCGGGCTTGAACCTCTTCTAGAGTGCTTGCAGGCAATCTGGTCACCAAAGCTCTTTTATTAGTCAAGTTCTGGAATAAATACTCCTTCCAAGACACTTGTTTGATACCGCCTCCACGAGCCCCCGTCTACTGCATACAAATGTGGAAGTGACACATGACTTCCCAGAGAGTGGAGTAAACTTCGGGGTTGGTCTTCTTTAAAATTTTATGTTCCGTCGATCCCGGAATGAATTCTTCATATGGTAAATCCCCAAGAAGAAGACCTGAGACTTCATGCATCTCGTGACGAGCGAAGCCTAACTCCCCCACCGGAGTGAAGAAAGTACAAGTTTCGGGATTGAACCTCTCTAATATAGAGAATAAATAAAAATGGCTCTGGACGATTGTAGGCATATAAAATTGCTTATAGGTCCCTTAGCTCAGCTCGGCACAAACCGACGAACCAACGAGGCAACGAGATCGACCAATCGCACGCGAACAACGGAATGAATCCACCCGCGTGCAGAATCAAGCTAACGAATTAAGGAATCAATGAGTCATCCAACCGAGAATAGACTCGGACGAATCACGATCAAATCAAGATCAGTTTCGGACTCGAACTCAGAAGCGGATTTACTGCCAAATCAGGAATCCGACTTACTGCCAAATCAGATCAACCAATCAGAGTCTCAATCAACCGAATCACGGACAAAACCGGAAAACGGACATAACTCAAAAAATCGGAAAACCCACACCTAAGGGGGCTCGGCTTAAGCCGAGCCACCCATAGGTGGCTCAGCCAAGGCCGAGCCACCCATGGGTGGCTCGGCACAGTGCCGGCCACCTATGGGTGGCTGACATTTCTCTGTGCGCGGGCACAGTCTTGAGAGCCTATAAATAGGCCTAGAGATGTTCATTTCCAGGTCGAACTTTCAAGAGCCGAAACTCTGCCGGATTGAAGAGCAAACTCAGAGTTTTGAAGACTTGAAGACTTGAAGACTTGGACGTACAGATCTGATCCTCGGCGACCATCCACGTCAGAAAAGGCAGGATCTCGAGAGGAAGAAAGAACAGATCTGAGATCTACACGAGGCTACACTCCAGATCTAAGCTTGGTCTTAGATCTCGAGATCCGAGCGATTATTCCCTTGGTGGATTAATCCCTCCCGGCTATTATTCCCTTCGTGGAATAATACCCGCATAATCGTGTAGATCCGACCGGATCTAGATCGCGCGGTGGTCCACGGATTAACCCCGGCGCAGGCAAAGAACCCACCAAAGCGAGCGACCGCAAAACAGGAGCTCGTGATTTGTTCACAGAAGGAAAGTTGTAATTTTTTCTTTATTTTCTTTGATTTAGTTGTAACCGGATCTATAAAAGACCGGATCTTTTGTAACTCAAAAAGTTGTAACTCAAGATGACAATTATCTCATTAATGAAGAAAGCAACGGTTTTCCACGCGAACAGCATGTATAGGAAGATCTCATCTTCAAAGAAGGCTTCAACATCAATGAAGACTTAAGGTGATGACTCTTGCCCAATTGTTATTGAGGCTTCCCCTCGCAACACCACTCCGGCAACCAACAAAGCCAGAAGCTTCTCTCCTAATGACTCCTCTCTAGTTATGGATTCGTCCAAAAAAAGTTCACCAACTCTCACGAAGAGGGCTCTCAGAGGCAACGTCAACGCCAGGCCCGTCAGCTTGCCAAGGCTTTGGAACAAGTTGATGGAGTTTACTACTACACTAGCCTGGAGTCAAGGAAGCGTCAAGCAATCCAACCACTTCAACATCAAGTCACTGAGGCTTCCTCCAAGCCATCGATGGAGGAATGGGTTCTCGTCAAAAGAACTCGTTCAACGAAGAAGGAGAGCATCCAAAATCACTATGCATGTACTACACACGCATGTACTCTTGTATGAAAGGCACAAGAATTGAAGAAGAAAGGGGTTGCCGAAGAACCACAAAAATCCCACAAGGTTTGGATTCCTAAGTCCAAACTTGCACCGAATCAAAGTCCGGAGATAGCAAAAACTATTCCCTTTGGCCGAGACAGTTTCCTCTATCTCACCCAAAGGCAATCTTCTGTGGCCATTAATCCTTCTCCTTCGGTGTTCGTCCCAGGTCCATTTTCTGTGACTGCCTCTACCATGCTACCAGTGAAGCCTTGGGTCAGTCCTAACCTCTCAAAGTTCAAAATCACTGTGGCAGATCACCATGGTCCTTTGTACGAAGATCAAGGCAAAGCATCAGTGAAAGAGCGCTTGGGTCCGGTGATCAAAACCCAAAAAGCTCTACAGACTGGGGGGCATACACGTACTCCCATCAATCCAAATACTGCTCAAAGGTGTCTCGCTGCCTACAAATAAACTGAGACACCTCAATGTACATGTTCGTGCGCCATGCACAAAATGAGTAAAGAGGCCTCTCTTTCTAGGAAATTTTTTATCACCTCTTGCTTGGGGGTCCGTATTGAGACCCAAGAGTTCGTTAAGACTCCACTCCCGCAAGGAGAATGTTCTAAATATACGACTCATGATGTGACCTTGACTACTTCAAAGGCAACCACGAGTTATTTTGAGAATGTCAACAAGGTGTTGTATGCACATCAGCTCCACAAAAGAAGATGTGTCCATCAAAAGATAATGTTATACTTGGGGATGGAACAATAGTCCATGAGGAAACACACCCACAAATGAGGGGGTGCTCCGGTAATCATGCCAATGAGCTGTATCGTCATACTGTGGGTGTGAGAAAAACTCGAAAGAGGACTATTCAGGAAATGAACTCTCATTGCTCGTTTGAGAGGCTCATCAAAGTAGTACTATCAGCAAAGGGACATCGGCACGGGATGATTTCGAGTCGATTCTGAAAGCCTCCCGGCCTAGAACCCGTCTGCAGTCCGGAACCATCGAGCGAGCAACCTATGGTAGGATTCGGACAAGACGCCCTTCAGAAGATGAAGAATCTGATGCCGGCTCCGCGGTGGCATCAGATAATACAGTATCCAGCGAGGGACAACCCCGCGAGGCCCTGATGATAAGTGCGGAGCAGATGGCCAAGATGCTTGAAGACGCTTTGGCTAAGCAGAAAGAAAGTTTCAAATTTGAGATGGAGATGGCCATGCAGCAGATGAGAGAAATGCATGACCAACAGATCCAAGCATTGGCGAACCAACAAGGCGAGCAGAATCATCGTAACCCGGTTAATCTGGAAGATGAGGACACAAATGCTCGTAATACCAATGATCCTCCCGTCAACGCAGGGGGTGGTAATGAGAATGCTGGCGAAGAAACCGGCGAAAACCTGAAGATCAAGAACCTCGAGAGCAAAATCAACACATTGATCTCCGCTCAAGAGACGAAGAAAACAGGCATTCCTTGCCCATACCCAAGAGAATGGGAATCGATCCCATATCCGGCGAAGTTTAATCTAATTAACTTCACGCCGAAGTTCAGTCTAATTAACTTCACGCCGTTTAATGGGATGGGTTCACCCACTCAGCATTTGATTTACTTCAAATCGCACTTGGGAGTCATCTCTGGTAATGAGCCTCTGATGGTGCGGTCATTCGTTGGCACTCTTCGCGGAACCGCCTTCGATTGGTATCGTCGCCTCAAGCCAGGCAGCGTGAACAGCTGGGATGACAAGGAGACGAAGTTCCTTACAAATTTCTTCGACGACGACACCGAGATCTCTATCGGATCGCTGCTCGATGAGAAGCAAAAAGACGGGGAGTTAGTCGACACCTTCGTCAAAAGGTTCCGGAACAAGGCGATGAACTGCCGGGACCCGATCACCAATGAATTCATCCTCCAGACATGCCACAACAACCTTTCGCTGGACGTGTTGGAAGCAATGGGCACAGCACCGTCCAAAACGTGGCAGGATCTGAAAATCCGGGGAGAGCAAGCTGAGCGATTCCTCAAGAGGAAGAAGGCGGAAAGAGGCCAACCGGCGACGAGTGTTCCAAAGCAAAACTTCGTCCCACGGGGGAAAGGTAAGGCACAAGCTAATGCAGTTGATGCTAATCAAACCTTTCAATTGCAACCACAGCAACAGCAGCCACAGCAACAAGCCCCACAGCAATCTCGAGGGCAATGGCAACAACGGCCTCAGAAGCAGAAATCTTCGGAGCCAAGGTTTCCCAAAGTCTACTCCTTCAAAGATGATGAAGTTCCCGGCATCTTCAAATACTTGTGGGAGAACAACAAGATCCAGTTGCCAGCGATCGTGGATCAAGAGGGGGCCAGCAAAGTGACGGATCCAAAGTACTGCGCGTACCACAGAGCGGTCCACCACCCTACGAGATCATGCTACCACCTCAAGGACAAGATCCAGGCGTTAATCGACATAGGGGTCATAACCCCGAAACCAGCCAAGAATGTGGGGGCCAACGCAGTGTCAATCAGTTTTGGGTTGGTGCCTACAACTTGGTTCGAGCCAAAACGCGTCACCAAAGTCGGGATGAAGACGGTGAATGACGATCCGCACGGACAGCGCCAAAAGGGACTTGTGCCGCACACAACCCCAAATGGCGAAATCCTTTGGGTTCATCCAGATCTGATTGGAGATGAACAATGGGCCGGTTCGTCATCCGGGAGGAAGTCTAAAGGAAAAGGGAAGTCTTGTTATGGAGTCTCTGCTATCCCAGGGGAAGATGACGAAAGAATCTCCACTTTCCTGCTCTCTGAAGAAGAACAAGAAGCTTTTGCGACACGGAGCGGAAATGAATACCACTACAATTATCCGCCACCTAGTGAGCAGGGGGTGAACAAGCGGGGACCAGCCAAAACTCTCACGGAGATGGGAGTGATTGCAAGTCCCACACCGGGTAAAGAAGCTCTACGACAACCGGTGAATAAACCAAAAGAGAAGAATCCCCAAGAGGTACAGAATCCGAAGCAGTCTCGTTTCAGTCGTCCAATTGGAAGAGACAAACCGGAAAGCTCGAAGACTCCGCATAGCTTCGACATTATGGCGCAATTAGCCAACATTCCTGCACGGATAACGCTGTATGAGTTGCTGCGATTATCCAAAGAAACCAGGGAGGCCCTACAAGAAGCTTTGGCCAATGCAGAGGTATTTCTGACTCAAGTCAAGCCGGTGCATGAACAGCCAGAACCGCTGAGTCAACAGTGCAACATAGCGACTAAGAACCTTCCCTGCATTACTTTCACCAAAGAAGATATGCAGACGAAGAATTCGAACCACGATCGGCCGTTATATTTCGTCGGATACATTGGCTCCAGCCAAGTCAACCGAATCCAAGTGGATCCGGGTTCTGCTGTGAGTATTATGCCGCTTCGATTGATGCATTTCCTCAGCATTCCAGTAAGCAAGTTGGCGTCCACAGGCACTGTTATTTATGGATTCAACACTAGTGGGTCAAGACCCTTGGGTAAGATCCGGGTGAAGTGCCAGATGGGAGATCTGAAGACAGAAGTCACGTGTTATGTGATCGATGCGGAGACTTCGTACAACTTACTATTGGGTCGGCCTTGGATCCATAGTAACGTGATAATTCCATCTACTCTCCATCAGTGTTTGAAGTATGTCGACACTGACAATGAGGTTAGGACGGTGGTCGCGGATAAGCAACCATTCAAGGGGTATGAGAATTATTTCACCGATTCTCTCCTTTATGGTAACGAATCCGATACTGAACCATCGGCCCAGGGCACAGACAGCGGAGAAGAAGCTGATTCTGAAGCCGGATTCGATTACAATGGCGGTTTTGTTTTAAATGACATTGTACCCTTTGTAATCAATCTTGACGATGAACAATCGTCAGATGCAGATTGTAACTGGCAACTTGCCGATATTGCAATAAAAGATGATTTAGAGTACTCCTTGTCTCTTGATGATGTGATAAAAGAGCTGTACGACAATCCTGAGTTGTATATGCCGATCCGATCATCCTATGTAACGAAGGAACACCTCCAGCATTCTTTCGGAACAACCATGGTCATCCCGAACAAAGTAAGAGGTGCTAAAGAAGTGATTTACGGTAAAGGAAAAAGCTCTCCGTTACCAGATCATTTCCTAAGTGAAGACGAAGATGATGACAAACCTGGTCGACATCTATCCAAGTATAGTCCAGAAGCGCGCAAGCTCATGGAAAAGCAGGGCTACGATTTCACACTCGGAGAAGGTTTATACTTCGATCGAGGTCCTCGTAATCCAGCCAAAGCAGTATATGTACCAAAAGGTAAACCTGAGGATTATTATAAATATGGGCGAGGCTTAGGTTATGTTTCATCAGATGACGAATGTGGTTGGCAAATCATCGATCAAATTGCTAACAAAGCCAAGAAAGGATACTCTCCCGATGCTTCAGAGTGGGACTCCGATACAAGTCTGGGAGAAGTCTTCAAAACCCTAATGTCAAATATGGCTACAGCCGATCCATCCACCATGGAAGACGACGATCAAATGCCAACATGGGAAGACCCGTGGGTTCACCATCTGAATATGCAATATGGCGATAGGTTCGAGCAAAGAGAACCACCCACTGAAGATAAAATAGTCCAGATTAACATGGGTGATGAGGCCAACCCAAAGCCTATATTCATCAGCGACAGTCTTCCCCCAGATGAGAAGGAGGAATTGATTGCTCTCATCAGGGAATATATCGACGTCTTCGCATGGAATTATGAAGACATGCCAGGGCTCGACCCCAATGTCGCAATGCACCGCCTCGATATCAAGCCGGATGCCAAACCTGTCAAGCAACAGCAAAGACGGTTTCGTCCGCAGATTATGGAAGCCATTGAGGCAGAGGTTAAGAAGTTGATCGAATCAGGATTTATCCGAGAGGAACAACATCCAGACTGGTTAGCCAACATCGTTCCCGTCATGAAGAAGAATGGCAAAATCAGGATTTGCATCGACTTCAGGAACCTGAATGAAGCATGTCCGAAAGACGATTTCCCTCTCCCAATCACGGATGTCATTATCGACAATACATGTGGATTTGAGAGGATGTCCTTCATGGATGGATTTTCGGGATATAACCAGATCAAGATGCATCCAGAGGATGAGAAGCATACGGCGTTTAGAACACCCCTCGGCGTCTTCTGCTATACGGTGATGCCTTTCGGTCTGAAGAATGCCGGTGCCACATACCAGCGAGCGATGACTAAGATTTTCCAAGAACATCTCAGGAAAACAGTCGAATGCTACGTTGATGATTTGGTTGTGAAAAGCCGCAACAAGGAAGATCACATCAAGGATTTGAAGACAATGTTCGATCTCATGAGGAGTCATCAGTTGAAGATGAACCCCACTAAATCATTTCTTGGAATGTCCAGCGGAAAATTTCTTGGGTTCGTCGTCACCACTAAGGGTATACATATCGATCCTGATAAGGTGAAGGCGATACATGAATTGCAGCCCCCGAGGAATCTGAGAGAACTCAGAGGATTGCAAGGGCGTTTAGCTTATATCCGGCGTTTCATCTCAAATCTTTCTGGGAAGTGCCAACCGTTCTCTAAGCTGAACAAGAAAGGAGTATCATTCATCTGGGATGATGCCTGCCAAAAAGCGTTCGAAGATATCAAAACATATCTGGCGAACCCTCCTGTTCTCGTTGCACCGAAATCTGGTAAACCGTTCTTGATTTATCTCAAGGCGATGAACCACTCGATAAGTGCCTTACTAGCGCAAGACGATGATAACGGTCACGAACAGGCAGTTTATTACCTCAGTCGGACCTTGGTAGGCGCTGAGTCTCGATATCCGATGATTGAGAAAGAATGCCTTGCATTGGTATTTGCGATGCAAAAGATGCGGCATTACCTGGTGGGACAGACGATCTACGTTATCTCCAACGTTAATCCAGTACGGGTGTTTATGACGCAACCGGCCTCTATGAATTGGCGGCTAGCGAAGTGGGCCCTTCTCTTGTCCCAATACGATTTGCACTTCAAGCAGCAGAAGTCGATAAAAGGACAGGCGATTTGTGACCTTTTGGCGGCAAACCCGACCACAGATACGGCAGAAGTATATGATGACTTGCCGGATGAAACCCACGAGGTTAACACCACATCACACCAACAAGTATGGCAATTATACTTCGATGGTGCCTCAAGGGCAGTTAATAGAGTAATAACCCCGGGATGTCCTACAGTTTCCTCTGGAGTTGGAGTCGTCTTAATCTCCCCTGGAAAGCACGTGATGCCTCGGGCTTATTCGTTGACTAGTCCGTGCTCCAATAATGTTGCCGAATACAACGCGCTTCTCATTGGACTCAGTTTCGCCAAAGAGCTGGGGGTCGAATATCTCGAAGCTTTTGGAGATTCGCAATTGATAGTCAACCAAGTTCGCGGTGAGTATGAAGTCAGGAATCAAGACCTGATCCCGTACCACCAGGAAGCCATCAAAATGGCAGAATCTTTCGAAGAATTCTTTATTGAATACATCCCTCGTCTCCAGAACGCTTATGCAGACGCACTGGCGGCACTAGCAGTATCACTGGCACAGCCTCCCGAAGCTGAGCTGTTAGTCACAGTACGGACGCATCAACTCTGCGTACCCATATACAGTACGGAGATTGAAGAAGAAGAGGATAGAAACGTGAACGCCAAAGAGGTGAATTCAACTCAAATTGGGTCTGAGTCCCGAGATTGGCGTTTTCCTATCATCGACTACGTCCAATATGGTATCTTGCCAGAGGATGTAAAAGAAAAGGAATCAATCCGCCGAAGAGCTCCAAGATTCTTCTATAATACCGAGACCCATACGTTATACCGTAGAGGGTACGACGGTCTTTTGCTCCGATGCCTTTCGAACAGAGAAGCAAAGGAAGTTCTTAAGGAAGCACACGAAGGAGAATGTGGTGCGCATCAGCCCGGTCCTAAACTGTATGATCGCATCAGGAGGATGGGATATTTCTGGCCAACGATGGTTCGTGACGCAATCGAATACGCACGAGAATGCCACGCTTGCCAGATACATGCGAATTATATGCATCAACCGCCAGAGCAGTTGCACACGTCAACCACGTCTTGGCCGTTCGAGACTTGGGGCATGGACATAGTCGGTCCTATTTTTCCCCCTTCAGTCAAAGGTGATCGGTTCATCCTCGCGATCACAGATTATTTCTCAAAGTGGGCTGAAGCGATTCCGCTTAGAGAAGTGAAGACGAACAACGTCATCAATTTCATCAAGCATCATGTCATTTACCGACACGGCGTGCCAAGAAGGATCATTCATGACAACGGTCCACAGTTCATAAGCAATGCCTTCGTCAGATTCTGCGACAAGTTCAAAATCGAAGATGTTTCGTCGACAGCTTACTACCCCGCCGCGAATGGATTAGCGGAGGCGTTTAACAAGACGATCATCAAGATCTTGTCAAAGCTCGTGAAGACCAATAAACGAGACTGGGACGATAAACTCGGTGAAGCACTCTGGGCTTATCGCACCACCATACGCACGCCTACGGGAGCTACCCCGTATTCGCTGGTATACGGATGTGAAGCTGTGCTACCGCTGGAAATTCAGATTCCGTCCCTTCGGATCGCCCTCGCAACGGAGATGACGACGGAGGAACAACATCAGAAGCGTCTCGAAGAGCTCGAGAGGCTGGATGAAAAGCGTTTGGAGGCTCAACAACACATCGAGTTTTACCAAGCCAGGATGTCAAGGGCTTTTAACAAAAGAGTCCGACAGAGAAGCTTCAAGGAAGGAGATCTGGTCCTCGCTGCTCGCCGACCAATAATTCTCACCTCCAAGAAGAAAGGTAAATTCGAACCCAAATGGGAAGGACCGTTTGTAATAGACACAGTCTATTCAAACGGCGCATATCGCCTGATTACTCAAGAGGGCGCCAGGCAATTAATGCCAATAAATGGGAAGTTCCTGAAAAAGTACTATCCCTAGTACATTCAGGATAACTCATTTACCGGGAAGTTCCTCGAAGAATATTACACTTAATATTCTAGAGGATAACCCAAAATCATTGTCACCACCAAAATCCCTCACTGATCAATTTCAATTGACAGTGAGTCCACCAAAAATGTTTTTCTGGCCCTCTTGATTCTTTCCATGAACAAGAGGTCCACTTTCAGTTCGGAGTCCCTTTTCGATAAACGAAAGAACTCCTTCCCTTTTTCTCTTTGGTTAAACCTTGTTCATGGTTATAACCGGAGTTGAAAATACCACTTCGATAAACGAAGGACCCATTTTCAGTTTAGATAACTCATCCTATAAAAGGCAAGTTTATCTAAATTTTCCAGATTCTCGGAGTGGACACCCCACTTCTAGTTTCTTCTTCGCTGGAAATAGAATATAAAATTCTTCCTTTCCAGAATCAGGGAATAGAATATAAAATTCTTCCTTCCTTGTCTGTTGGGTTCGCCTTCACCCTAAAAGAAGACCGGGAAATAGAATATAAAATTCTTCCTTTCCCGCACCAACCTTTTCTAAGAATCTATCAATCTAGGATTCATCCTAGGAAGTTTATCCCGAATCCTAAGCAGGGATAAGTCTGCGCCTAACACGCGCTGCCGGTTTAGTCTTTTTCCGCACAAAAAGACACCAGAGTCTGATTCTGGGGTATTTTATCCTGAAACCTAAGCAAGGATAAGTCTGCGCTTAACCTGCGCTGCCGGTTAGTTCTTAACCGTTAAAAAGAACACCCGTCCACATATTCAACATTGTGGCAGGTCGTCATTAATAACACCAAAATCCATGCCTTACACGCATGGGGAATGTCATCCTGAATCCTAAGAAGGGATATGCCGACGCCTAACACGCGTCGCCGGTTTAGTCTTTCGCCGTAGAAAAAGACACCAGAAGACCAGTCTGGGGTATTTTATCCCGAAACCTAAGTAGGGATAAAGTCAACACCTAACACGTGTTGCCGGGTAGCCTATTCCCGTAACAATGGCGAAGTCTATGTATTCGACATCATAGCACGAAGTCTAAGAGAATTCATTCTCTTAGCACAACGTTACATGCGAACGGAGTTAGACAATCCGCATGCTAGCCCGACTCAAACGGTAGTCGGTAAAGGCTAATCAAACCCGTTGAAGGCTGGGGGTTAGCCAAAAATCCTAAAGTCAACACCTAACACGTGTCGCCGGGTAGCCTATTCCCGTAACAATGGCGAAGTCTATGTATTCGACATCATAGCACGAAGTCTAAGGGAGTTCATTCCCTTAGCACAACGTTACATGCGGAACGGATTCCGACAATCCGCATGCTAGCCCGACTCAAACGGTAGTCGGTAAAGGCTAATCAAACCCGTTGAAGGCTGGGGGTTAGCCAAAAATCCTAAAGTCAACACCTAACACGTGTCGCCGGGTAGCCTATTCCCGTAACAATGGCGAAGTCTATGTATTCGACATCATAGCACGAAGTCTAAGGGAGTTCATTCCCTTAGCACAACGTTACATGCGGAACGGATTCCGACAATCCGCATGCTAGCCCGACTCAAACGGTAGTCGGTAAAGGCTAATCAAACCCGTTGAAGGCTGGGGGTTAGCCAAAAAATCCTAAAGTCAACACCTAACACGTGTCGCCGGGTAGCCTATTCCCGTAACAATGGCGAAGTCTATGTATTCGACATCATAGCACGAAGTCTAAGGGAGTTCATTCCCTTAGCACAACGTTACATGCGGAACGGATTCCGATAATCCGCATGCTAGCCCGACTCAAACGGTAGTCGGTAAAGGCTAATCAAACCCGTTGAAGGCTGGGGGTTTGCCAAAAATCCTATGAGTATTATGGTCAATCATTTCAAACGTGATGAGGAATCATAATAAAGATAAAGATAAAAACCAATTCCACTAAAGAGAATCAAATGTCAAGGTTTTCAGCAAATAAAATCATACATCAAGCCCATGGCTAAGAATCTGCTGACTGAATTCAGATAACTTCTCGTCATAAGAGCGTCTAAGCTCCTCCTGCAACTCAGCTCTAACAGACTCTTCGTTCGCAGCTAAAGTCCTCACAGCATCCTCCTCTGTCTCAGCCAGTCTCTGCTTCAAGGACTTCAGCTCATCAGATAAAGCAGCATTTGCTTGCTGATTCTGCATCTTTGTGTCTTCCTTCTCACGGAGTTCTCGTCGGAGCTGATCTATCTGAGAATCAAGCTCCTCGAGGAAAGAAGATCTAGTGGCGAAATCAGCCTCAACTCGATCTATGCGGTCCCGCTGCACCTGAATCTCGAGCTCAGCAACCATCCGAGTACTGCGCCATGTCTGTAAGCGAGCATCCAACTCGGCAGCAACGAATGAAGAGGCACCTGTATCCCGGAGCTCATGAAACATCTGAAGCTCACGCTCTAAGCGATCAAGGTCATCAACCATAGCCGTCGCTAGATCCGGACATCCTATGTCCCTAATCAAGTTTATCTTGGAATCGAGGTAGGGCTTAAATTGGCGAAGAGAAAGTCCGTCGTGGAGGAGTTTGCCAATTATAACAGTCAGGGAGGAGAAATAAGAGCGGACTTCTACGCTGATGATGATCTTCTCAGGGTCATCCCCTGATAACAACTCCTTAACGAGGATATGAAGCTGAGAAGGAAGCCCTACACAAAGAAGAGAAGTTCGTCAAAAGCCTCAATGAGGAAATGAACGGCATCGCTCAGCTAATTAAATTATACCTCCTTCCCCTCGAGTCACTGGGGGTGATGGAGATGTAACAACTGTAGCTGCATCGACTGGTGGAGTTGGTCGCACAGCCGGCTCAACATGGTCTTTCTCAACAAAAGCTCCTGTCAAATTCAAAACAGAATTCGCAGAGGCGTTACATTATAGCTGCATTAGTCAAGGTCGACTAGTCCTATAATCAACTCAGCAGGAGGCACATACCTTCAAAGGAACCATCCTCAGGATTGTTAGCAAATGCGGACTCAGGAAACATGTCTCCAGGTAGCTGGTCATCAATCTGAGGTGAGCTATATATGTAGTGCATCATAGGAGTGTCCGCAAACAGGCTTCCCTCGTCAAAATCGTCGATGGAGAAATCTGACATAAAAGAATATAAGTGCCAAAGAATAATGAAGAGACTACAACTAATGGAAATGAGTTACCTCTCACGGGTGCATCAGCCTCTTCGTTTCCAAGGTTCGCCTCCTGCAAATTATCTGAAGGAGCAAGGAGTAGAGGACAGTTAGAGGATACACAAATTCATTAATGTATTATCTAAAGAAATACGCTGTCAGTGATAGATGTACCTTGACTCACAGAATCTGGTCCTACACTGATCTCCTCCCTAATGTCAGCAACCCCTGTAGACTTCTCTACAGGGGGTAGTGGGTCAGACTCATCGGGAGATAAGGGAACAGGATCGGGACTCATCTCATCCTCCCCACGCACTCCTATATAGAAATGGAAAAGCATGAGTCAATGTTCAGAATAACCAAGAAAATGGTTCAAAGAGTAGACGTTACCTCTGTCACTAATAGGGTCATCTCCAGCCAGATCCATGTCAGATGCTCGTGAAGCTACACGAGGTTTGCGGGCCAATCTCTTCCGCCTAGCAATAGGGATCGAAGGTCTCGCCTGAGGAGGAGGACGGAAATCTTCATCCTGATCAACTGTGGTATCTGGAACATCAAACCATAGTCAGTTTCAACACTTCTGGAAGATAGAAGAAAAAGATGAAGTGCAAACCTCGCTCGGAAAAGTCATCGTAATCTTCGGGATCCCCGCCCGAAGCCTCGTCTGTGGAATGGAATGTCCTCTGTCCCTCTTCGTCAATCCGACGAGTCTTGTTCCGTATCCTCTGTGCCCGGGCGTTTTCCCGAATCCTGCGGGAATCAACCTGGGAAGCTGCCTCAGCCTCTAACTCTGCGATTGGCTTCACAGGGATAGTCTTGTTGGCTGCTAACAACCATTTGCAGCTCAAGAAAGTAAGGTTCAACTGCCGGTCAGCACTCGGGAGACTAAATCTAACACCAGTACAGCCAGTCACGGTCCACAACCAAGCGCGGAGACCGTCTATCAAACCACTATGAGTACGAAGCTGCTGACGAGGATTCCCAATGTAAAGCTGGTCATAGCCAAACTGGCGAGCGAATCGGCACGGTAGATATGGTTCGATGAAGCACTGATCCCTCACCCGGAAAGTCAGATAGCCGGGCCTAATATTCACTAGCCAGTTGAAGCAGCCGATGTCTAAATAAGTCCGGTACTCTCTAGGCCTCTCATCATCTATCAAGCATTCACCATATCGACCGGAGAACTGCGGAAAACAAGTAGAGAATGCCCAACACTTATGGACCTGCAACTGCTGTCTGACATCAGAAAATCCGCGGCCCTCCCACCTGCCATTCTCAAGCAACTGTAGCAGGGGAACAGAATGGTCTGTGGCGTTCGGCACCGACATCATATCCGAGCGATGAAGGACAAACCAGGCCATCAGATAAGCGTACGGGAGCTCCACCTTAAGCGTGGGAATCTGACCTGGTAAATCGGTCTCCTTCCGTGTGAACGCACTGGAAAGCTGTCGAAGTCCTCGGTGAATATTAGCCACCATCACCGGAAGAAGTGAGAGTTCCTTCTTATAGGCGAGCTGAACTGCTGGGTAAAGTACCTCCAAGGGCAAGGCGTCGCCAGACTGATATGGAACCACGCACTTTTTCAACCAGATAGCAAGAAAGCCAGCAAGAAGTGTCATTGGTCGAATTGGTGCGGTAGCGTGCCACAAGAATGACTTGAACTTGGTCTTCGCAGGAAAGCCACCCTCAGGACCGCCGGTGGTGTAAGATTGAGCGCCGATCTTCTTCAGTAGACTGTTCACCTCTGAAGGAGTGAATGGGGCCAGCTCACAAATATCCTCGCCATGAGTGCTCTCCAGATTCTTGAACAAGTAGTTCGCAAATTGTTTCAGACTCACACATACCTTGGTCCTCTTTGCTAAGGGCTCCGACTGTGCCAAAGCAATATGGTAATGACAAGTGAGGTCCCATAGAGTCTCATAACGGTCAGGCATGCGATCTTTTAATTGGCTCAACTCATGACTGGAAGGAAAGTACTCCTGGTATAGCATCTGTCCCATGGACAAGCCAGAAATCCTGTGCATCTCGTGAAGAGCCAAGCCTAACTCCCCCTGCCGGGTCAGAAAAGTGTTCGAGTCTGGATTATATAGCTCGAACAAAGCACAGAAATGTCTCAAACTGATAGGCAAGCCATACACGGTGGCACGAACGGCTGCATACAAACCGCAAGCATGCAACTCCTCGCCCCATCGGCTCAAGACGTATGTCGTCATGCGGCTCCACCAAGACTTGTCCGAAGAGTGGACCCAACCGTAAAACCTGTGACGTGTCGCTGGCATCTCCCATAAAAAGATATAAGGGAAGAGGAAGGAAACTATGGCCAATAGAGACAAGTTACCTCTTGAAGATGTACCTGGAATCACCGAACTGGGTCCTTCATTGACAGACTCCCCAACATGGGCGGTCTCTGCAGGCTTTTCTACCTGGTGCGGTGAGTCAGGCTCACCAGGAGATGCACAATCATCGGGACTCATCTCGCCTTCCTCACGATATCCTGCATAGGATGGGAAAGCATGAGCCAGAAGTTCTAAACGATCAAGAAAATGATCTATAGAATAGACGTTACCTCCGTCACTAACAGGATCCTCATCAGCCAAGTCCATCTCTGATGCTCGTGAAATTGCAGGCGGCTTGTGGGCTAATCTTTTCCGCCTATCAGCACGGACAGCAATCGAAGGTCTGGCCCGGGTAAAAGGACGGAATTCGTCGTCACTGTTGATCGATGTCCCTGAAACATCGAATAGTGGTCAGAAATAGCAATTTGAAAATGCAAAAAAAAAGAAAGATAGGTGACTAACCTTGCTCCAAATCTGCCTCGTAGTCTTCAGGGTCTCCGCCTGAGGCCTCTCCAGCAGAACTAAAGGCCCTGTGACCTTCTGCATCAAGTCGGCGGGTCTTGCCCTGAGCCCTCTGTGATCGAGCACCGTCCTGGATAACACGAGAATCAAGTTGAGAGGCTTCTTCGGTCACCAACTCTTCGATAGGCTTCACACGGACAGTCTTATTAGCTACTAGCAACCACTTGCAGCTCAGGAAAGTGAGGTTCAACTGCCGCTCAGTACCTGGGAGACTGAATCTAGCTCCAGTGCAGCCAGTCACGGTCCACAACCATGCACGAAGACCGTCCACCAGACCTCCATGAGCCCGAAGCTGCTGGCGCGGGTTCCCTACATAAAGCTGGTCATAACCGAACTGGCGGGCGAATCGGCAAGGTAGATACGGCTCTATGAAGCACTGATTCCCCACCCGGAAAGTCAGGTAACCCGGCCTAATGTTCACTAGCCAATTAAAGCAGCCCATATCCAGATAAGTCCTATACTCCCTCGGCTTCTCCTCATCAATCAAACACTCGCCGTACCGGCTGGAGAACTGTGGAAAGCAAGTGGAGAATGCCCAGCACTTGTGGACTTGTAGCTGACGCCTGATATCGGGGAATCCTCGGCCCTCCCACTCACCATTCTCAAGCAGCTGTAGAAAGGGGACAGACTGGTCTATGGCATTCGGTACCGACATCACATCGGAACGATGAAGAACGAACCAAGCCATCAAATAAATATACGGGAGCTCTACCTTAATGGTAGGAATCTGAGTCGGTTTATCATCATCTCTCCGTGTAAAAGCACCAGAAATCTGCCGAAGCCCTCGATGAATGTTAGCAACCATCACCGGAAGAAGCGAAAGTTCCTTCTTGTAGGCAAGCTGAACTGCAGGATAGAGCACTTCCAGTGGCAGAGCGTCACCAGACTGATACGGGACCACACATTTCTTCAACCAGATGGCGAGATAACCGGCAAGGAGAGTCATCGGACGAATCGGTGCGGTCGCATGATATAAGAACGATCTGAATTTAGTCCCTGCAGGAAAGCCACTCTCAGGACTGCTAATGGTATAGGATTGGGCGTTAGTCTTCTTCAGCAGCTCATTAACCTCTGAAGGAGTCAGCGGTGCCAGTTCACAAATAGATTGGCCAGAATGGCTCTCCAGATTCCTGAACAAGTATGATGCGAACTGCTTCAGGCTCACATTTGCTTTGGTCCTCTTCGCTAGGGGCTTAGACTGCGCCAAAGCAATGTGATAATGACAAGTGAGGTCCCATAAGGTCTCGTAGCGGTCGGGCATGCGATCCTTCAGCTGACTCAACTCATGGTTGGAGGGAAAGTACTCCTGGTATAACATCTGTCCCATGGGCAAACCAGAAATCTTGTGCATCTCATGTAGAGCCAAGCCCAACTCTCCGTGCCTGGTCAGAAAAGTGTTGGAATCTGGATTGTAAAGCTCGCATAGGGCAAAGAAATGCTTCGCGCTTGTTCCATAAAGCGTCGATCCTCACCAAGGAGAACCAAGGCCTTTCCCGGTTGCCTCACCAAGGAGAACAACGGGGGGTAAAATGGACCAATTTGCAACTATCCAAAAAAAAGAGGACTAAGCAAATATCCAGAAAAGAGAGGACTAATTTGTAAATTTTCGAAAAGGTCAAAAAATTGCTCACCAGCATATGAGGGAAGCGCGCCATCAGCCGATGCAGCAGGAAAACGACCTCTCGATACTCGCGACATAATGGCCTACAGAAAAAGAATTCAAGAGGTCAGATCTAGAAATAAAAATCACTTTTTTATCCCCTAAAAAGGCGAGCTTGAGGCATCAAATCACTCCCTCAACCCTTATATGCGATCCCGCGGTTCCATACACTAGATCAAACATGAAATAGATCAAGATTATGGAGATATACCTGAGGGGAAGCTCGAGGATACGACAAAAATTAGATCTTGGAAGTGCTCGAACCACGCGCTCGAGGGGCCTGAGAGAAATTCCAAAAATGGAAGTTTCAAGGGATTTCTCAGTCAAGGATCAAAAGGAAGGATGAATCTAAGACGAAGATCGAGTTTTGAGGGAGAACGGAGGCTCGAGGGAAGAGAAATTCAAAAAAAGAGAAGAAGAAAAAAGAAAAAAATGAAGAAAAAACCCTCTTTTATAGCCTTGAACCAGATCTGGCTGAACCAGACCAGACCAGGGTTGAACCAGACCAAACCAAATTGAGCTAGAATGAGCCAGAATGAGCCAGAATGAGCCAAATTGAGTCAGATTGAGCCTGGCTGGACCAGACCAGATCAGAATGAGCCAAATTGAGCCAGATTGAACCAGAATGAGCCAGTTTGAGCCAAATTGAACCAGTTTGAACCAAATTTGAACCAGAATTCAAATTGGAGCTGAATTAAACATTGGAACGACTTTTGATCAACCTACGGTTCATTCCTTCACCTATTTAACCCCTCTACCATATATTTGGAAGGGTCGGAGAGATTTTGAACCCAAATACTGCCTTTTTTGGCACATTTTTTGGGGCCGGATCAGATTATTCGAACCTAAAGAACGCTCCGAAAAGTATACGAGTATAAACTGCTTCTTAATACTCCAATAAGGTATATGAGTATAAACTATTCCCTATTTTTGGTTTGAGAAGTTCCTGGAGAATATTGTTTATAAATATTCTTAAGGATAACTCAACCACACTACGCCGGACAACGCGTTGTACATAAAGACTCGACGCCACAATCGATGGTCAGCTAAAAATTAGAAATCAGGAATCGACTTCAAAGTTCAAAATTCCGACAAACGGTCAGACAATAAATGCAGCACCGGAACTCTTACAGACTTTCGACAAAGCACCGAAAAGCCTGGAGAATCGAAGGAATCAAGAACGGAAATCATTCCAAGGCCTCATCACACCGACTGAAGGTGGGAGGCAATCATATCCAAAGTATTCCAGACTCTTCTATAAAAGAACGAGACTGAAATACTTTGGAGGGGGTATCTGTAGGCATATAAAATTGCTTATAGGTCCCCTAGCATAGCTCGGCACAAACCGACGAACCAACGAGGCGACGAGATCGACAAATCGCACGCGAACAACGGAATGAATCCACCCGCGTGCAGAATCAAGCTAATGAGTTGAGGAATCAACGAGTCATCCAACCGAGAGCGGACTCGGACGAATCACGATCGAATCAAGATCAATTTCGGACTCGAACTCAGAAGCGGATTTACTGCCAAATCAGGAATCCAACTTACTGCCAAATCAGATCAACCAATCAGAGTCTCAATCAACCGAATCACGGACAAAACCGGAAAACCGACACAACTCAAAAACTCGGAAAACCCACACCCATAGGTGGCTCGGCACAGTGTCGGCCACCCAGAGGTGGCCGACAGTGGCCTTCATTTTCGGAGGTCGAACTTTCAAGAGCCGAAACTCTGCCGGATTGAAGAGTGAACTCGGAGCTTTGAAGACTTGAAGACTTGCACATTCGGATCTGATCCTCGGCGACCATCCACGTCAGAAAAGGCAGGATCTCGAGAGGAAGAAAGAACAGATCTGAGATCTACACGAGGTCATACTCCAGATCTAAGCTTGGTCTTAGATCTCGAGATCCGAGCGATTATTCCCTTGGTGGATTAATCCCTCCCGGCTATTATTCCCTTCGTGGAATAATACCCGCATAATCGTGTAGATCCGACCGGATCTAGATCGCGCGGTGGTCCACGGATTAACCCCGGCGCAGGCAAAGAACCCACCAAAGCGAGCGACCGCAAAACAGGAGCTCGTGATTTGTTCACAGAAGGAAAGTTGTAATTTTTTCTTTATTTTCTTTGATTTAGTTGTAACCGGATCTATAAAAGACCGGATCTTTGTAATTCAAGATGACAATTATTTCATTAATGAAGAAAGCAACAGTTTTCCCCGCGAACAACGATCCCGAACTTAGTAGCCCGTACCGGAATCTTCAGGCCAGCTCGAGTAAGAGATGCCTCTAACTCCTCCAAAATAAAGTTGGTCATCCGAGTCCACCACCCTGTCATCGGAGAATGAACCCAACCAGGAGTTCTAAATCCTTGTGCGGGAAATTCTCCTTTCTTCGCCATAAACTTCTTAACAAAAGTATTTGCCGGGCTGGCCACTTCATTGACCAGGTATTCTTTGTAGAACAGGCCTAGCCGTAAAGCCGTCACCTGTCTGTTATAACCAATTTTGCGGACTCGTTGAAAATTTAGAGTGCCAAGAACAACCCCATCTTGATCCTTGACAAGGCTCCAATCCATACGCCTAGGGATAGAAGCACATTGGAAATATGATAGGGGGAACATCCTCTCTATATTGGGCAAGAAAAGGTTGCGGTCTCTAACTTTCCGCAACCATTTGTAGTCCCCATCATAAGCAATACCTGCTTCAAAGTCAACAAAATCCCCAAAGAGGAATCCTGGTTTGACTATTGGTTTACGGCTCGGGCTCTCAAGCTTAGCGTCCGTAACCAACATCCGAAGAGTTTCTGGAGAAGCCTGGGTGATCATTTCCACATGACTCTTCTCAGTAATCCTAAAAACCAGGAGTTCTTGGTGTAGATTAAATATCATGTTTGGATCCACGCCACCTTCATGCCCAAAATGATGGCGGAAAGGGAGATGCTCGCTAGTATGACACACTACAAAACAAAGAAAAGAGTCAGACAATGTAAAGATAAATCAGACGCGGAGCTCAAGTCTTGCGTCGAAAATCCTAGACGCGGAGATCGAGCCTCGCGTCGAAAATCTTAGACGCAGAGTTCAAGTCTTGCGTCGAAAATCTTAGACGCGGAGCTCAAGTCTCGCGTCGAAAATCTTAGATGCGGAGATCGAGCCTCACATCAAAATCTTAGACGCGGAGATCGAGTCTCGTGTCGAAAATCTCAGACGCGGAGATCGAACCCCGTGTCAAAAATACTAAATGACAGAGTCTAGCTCCGCGTTATTGAAACGAGTCTCCTCATTGATTCAAAGACCAGAACTCGCGCAGTGAGTTTTGACGACCATAAAAGTTATACTCACCACTGATTAAAGGGAGTTGAGGCGGCGACACGCTCGCCTGAGCCATAGCACCACCGGCTGACGCAGATGACGACGACCCCTGAGCCGCGGTGACGGTAGATTTTGAGGGACAAGTGACGGTCTTCTTCTTGGGCACCATTGATTTTAGTCAAAGGAGAAGATGAATAGTTCTCGTCGGAGATAAGAACGAAAATTTTTATTATAATCTCAAGAAGAGTCGAATGACTCTTGATTTGACCTCCAGCGGTCTATTTATAGACAGCTATGAGCTGTCAAATCGGAACGGGATTCTAGGCTAGAATCCCGCCCAAACTCGATCTCAACGTTCGAGTTGGTTGAACTTCTAAATGCGAGACTCACCCACACGTTCAAACTCTCAAGTGCAGAGTTCACCCGTACGTTTGAAGTCTCAAGCGCGGAATTCACCCACGTGTTCTAATTCTCAAGCGCGGATTTCACCCACGCGTTCCAATCATGCGGAATTCATCTATGCATTTGGACCGCTACAATAGCAGCATTTCGACAACCAAGACGCGTTCCAATCATGCGGAATTCATCTATGCATTTGGACCGCTACAATAGCAGCATTTCGACAACCAAGGCTACGACGCAGCTCCAAATAAATAAAGATGCATTTGGACCGCTACAATAGCAGCATTTCGACAACCAAGGCTACGACGCAGCTCCAAATAAATAAAGGAAGAGCTAACAGCGATCATCAAGGTGATCAAATCTGAGAAGAAACAGACGACTCCGCTGGGGAGTCTGTTGGATGAGTACAAACAGATTACAATCGGCAACGCTAAAACCGTCAAACATGATTCGACGTACAACTCATTCTTCTAAGTGGCTTAATATTCCCACTAAGATTAATGAAGCAAGGAGCTGCGCACAACTCATTCTTCTAAGTGGCTAAACATTCCCACAAAGATTAATGAAATCAGGAATCGCGCGCACCTCATTCTTCTAAGTGGCTTACCATCCCAACAAAGACGAATGAAACCAAGAATCGCGCGCACCTCATTCTTCTAAGTGGCTTAACATCCCAACAAAGACGAATGGAACCAGGAATCGTACGCACCTCATTCTTCTAAGTGGCTTAACATCCCAACAAAGATTAATGAAGACAGGAATCGCGCGCACCTCATCCTTCTAAGTTGCTTAACATTCCCACCAAGATCAATGAAGCTGAAAGCCGCATTTCGAGTGTTCATCAATGCCTACAAGAATTCTCTGGATAAAAGAATACACCTTATCGCAGATCGAGTGGAGTATCTAAAGGATCCAGATAAAATCTGATGAATACACCTCATCGCAGATCGAGTGGAGTATCTAAAGGATCTAGACGAAATCCGATGAATACATCTCATCGCAGATCGAGTGGAGTATCTTAAGGATCCAGACGAGATTTGATGAATACACCTCATCACAGATCGAGTGGAGTATCTTAAGGATCCAAACGAGATCCGATGAATACACCTCATCGCGGATCGAGTGGAGTATCTTAAGGATCCAGACGAGATCCAATGAATACACCTCATCATAAATTGAGTAAAGTATTCCAAACACCTAGGCAAAATCATCAGTAATGACTTAGATTTTAGCTTGTTTGACTAAGTTCATTGTCATCAATAGCCAAAAGTTACATTGTTTGGTTTGAAGAAACAGAATTTCAGCATTTCGACAACCAGGTTCACGATGTCTTCATATCAGACGGAGTGAACAATCAATCAACTAAATTTTGGGATCCAAAGTATTTCGAAAATTCGTCCCAGTCAACCGCGAACTTTTAAAAACTTTGGAGGGGGTTCTATAGCCTGTCTAAAAATCATAATAGATAGCTGATCCCGATCAAGTTTTAATGATGAAAGTTACAATCAGATGACTTTCATGCTAACAAATGCAAGTGGAAAATAGAGGGACTTTTCACATAGATCGAGAAGAGTTACAATGCAACTACACTTTCGAAAACTGATGAAAACCCTATTCAATGGTCTTCACAATCAACAGTGAGAGTTACAATCTAACGACTTTCACACCCCACAATAGCTAAAGCGAGGATTACTGAACAATGGTCCTCGCAACGCTTTACGGAAGAGGTTACAAGTCAACTAACCCCTTCTAAAATGCGGAATTCATCTTCGCGTTACAGTTCTTGAAGTGCAGGCGACTCCCGCGTTTCTAAGCTAAAACAAGCAAAACGCAAGCGGCCCTCGGTTTTTGACGTTCTGTCAAAACCCAACTCCGCGTCTCAATTCTAAGACGCGAAGTTAGGATCCTGAACGCCAAATTGAGCGTTTGACTCATTCAAACACGAGTCGAACGGTTTCAGAACTGTTTTTTCCCACGATCTGAGGAAATCACGCCTACTTAGGAGCTGATTTAGGAGGCAGTTACAACCTCTTATCCAGCTATAAAACCTCAACAAACTCAACGGAGCAGGAGGTTGGATCTTTTGGTATTAAACCGCACTGAGAGGTTCGGAGTTTGGGATTTTCTCTGGAGACAGTAGAGGCAAATTCTTTGGAGATAGAGGATTTAATTCAGATTCAGAAGATCAAATCTGAGAGAATCTTTCAGCAACAGAAAATCTACTTGGCCATTAACCAAATTTTCGGTTTTAACAACTCTTTTCACAGAGTTCTAACTTGTTCTGAGTTCTAAAACTCGTTAAGAGTTATTCCTCAAACTTACCATATAAGTTTATTGTTCCCACGAGATAAAAGACGGTCGGATCGTCAACGGAGAGCAAATTCGACGTAAGCAATCGAAGAAGGCATTCCATCGCTACCAAGAAGAACCCAGTTTTAAATAAAGAGGAGAATCAAATTCGTTCTTCTCTCTTTTGTAATCGAATTGTAATTAAGATTAAAGGAATACAAATCAATTTTCTTTCAATCTTTTTATTATAAATTTTTAAACAAACAACTGCATCAACTGATTTATCAATCAACTCTGGCCCAAATATCTATCGCTCCCTAACATCATCCCAACTCAAAAGAGAGCGGGACTTCCTCCTATACAATGCCACAAAAGAGACCATCCCAATGCTACCCTAGAAGCTCTTATTGTATGCAAACTTTACCAAATACAAGTGATCTTCCCACGACCCATGAAAGTCAAGCATACAAGGTCTAAGCATATCCTCCAAAATCTGAATGGTCCTCTCTAACCGGCCATCAGTCTGAGGATGATAAGCTGTGCTGAAACTGAGACTTTTCCCCAAACTCGCATGCAAACTCTTCCAAAACTCTAAGGTAAATCGGGTATCACAATCCGAAACGATGCACACTAGAACTCCGTTCAATCGTACGATCTCCTGCAATACTAGAGATTTTCTAACACTCTTGGGAAAGGAACTCATTGAAATATATAGAGATAAACATTTTACCTCCATGTCTCTCTGAGCAAGATGCTCCGTCAATTGTTCCACTCAGAATGGAATGAAGTGAGCCGATTTGGTTAATCGATCTACGATCACCCAAACAGCATCATTCTGTCCAGTGCTCCGAGGTAAGCCAGTAACGAAGTCCATGATAACATATCGCCACTTCCATTCTGGAATAGGCAATGGCTACAAAAGACCTACGATGCGCTGATGCTCTGCCTTCACCTGCTGACATACAAGGCACTTAGCCACACTACGAGCCACATCTCACTTCATGTCACGCCACCAAAAGTTTAGCTTCAGATCCTTGTACATCTTTGTACCTCCAGGGTGAATAGAATACAGTGAGCGGTGAGCTTCTTGTAATATCTCCTCTTGAACATCTCCTTCTGGTACACATACGACTCCCAAATTGTAAGGATCTGTCCTCATGAATAACAAATTCTGACCAAAGACTAGCCACTGCTAACTCTCTGCACTTCTGAAGAAATGAGTCACCTGCTTGTGCAACCTTGATTCGCTTGACCAATATCGATTGAATCTGAAGATTCACTAAAGAAGCGGTGACTCCTGGAGGAAGAACTTCTATACTCATATCCCTCACTTTATGCTGAAGTCTCCACTAAGCTATGAGGGTCATGATCGCTGACAAACGGCTCAAATCATTTGGTACTACATTGACCTTGCCAGGGTGGTACTGAAGGTCTATGTCGTAGTCTGCCATCAGCTCCAACCATCTGCGTTGTCTCATGTTGAGCTCCTTCTATGTGAAGATGTACTTCAAGCTCTTGTGATCCGTAAACACCTTCACCTGCTCTCCCAACAAATAGTGCCTCCAAAGCTTGAGAGCAAAAACCACAGCTACCAACTCCAAGTCGTGGGTAGGGTAATTCTGCTCATGTTTCTTCAACTGACAAGAAGCATACGCTACCACATGACCATCCTACTGAAGAACGCATCCTAATCCTCTACCTGATGCATCGCAGAACACCTCAAAGTTCCCTCTCTTATCTGGTATCATCAGAACTGGGGCCAAAATCAGTCGAGACTTCAAGTCCTCAAACGCCTGCTCACAAGCATCGGACCAGACAAACTTAATATCTTTCCTTGTAAGTTGCGTCATCTGCTCCACAATCTTCAAAAAATCTCTGTTGAAGTAACGGTAGTAACCAGCTAATCCCAAGAAGCTCTTAAAGAACACCTCAAAGTTCCCTCTCTTATCTGGTATCATCAGAACTGGGGCCAAAATCAGTCGAGACTTCAAGTCCTCAAACGCCTGCTCACAAGCATCGGACCAGACAAACTTAATATCTTTCCTTGTAAGTTGCGTCATCTGCTCCACAATCTTCAAAAAATCTCTGTTGAAGTAACGGTAGTAACCAGCTAATCCCAAGAAGCTCTTAATGTCAGACACCGACTTAGGGGTAGGTCAATCCTTCACTACACATACCTTCTCCGGATCTACTGATATGATGTCTCTTCACACTACGTGTCATAGAAATGCAATATGATCTAGATAGATCTGGCACTTACTATACTTGGCGAATAGCCGGTGCTCTCTCAAGCTCTTCAACATGTACCGCAAATGCTTTGCATGCTCCGCTTCACTCTTAGAGTACACCAAGATATCATCAATAAAGACTTCCACAAACTTATCTAGTACATCATAGAATACCAGTTTTATCAGGTTCATGAATATCGCCGGCGCATTAGTCACACCAAACGGTATCACTACGAATTCATAATGTCCATATCTCATCCGGAACGCAGTCTTGGGTACATCAGAATCCTTAACCTTCACCTGGTGATACCCGCTCTGCAAATCCAGCTTAGAAAATACTCTCGATCCTCCTAATTGATTGAATATATCATCGATACGGAGAAGTGGATACTTATTCTTCATTGTCACCGCATTCAACTCCCAGTAGTCGATGCACATCTACTTGGATCCATCCTTCTTTCCCATAAGCAATACAGGTGCTCCCCTGGCCGGTACACTAGGTCGTATTAAGCCTCTCTGCAAAAGATCATCCAACTGAGTTTGAAGCTCAGCCAATCTGCCGGAGGCATACGATAAGGGGTCTTAGAGATCGGAGCAACTCTCAGCTTCAAATCTATAGAAAACTCAATTGCTCGATCTGGTGGTAATCCGTAAATATCGTTGAGAAACACATCTTCAAATTCTTGAACTACAATTGGCTTCTCAGATTTCATTTGCATTGTAGCTAACGTCACCTTCTTTGGTCTAGCACTGTACTCTAGAGGTCTGGCTGATGTACTGACACTGAGGAACTCAAACCTCGGGAGATCCGGTATCTCAAATACTATGCTCCGACGGTGACAATCAATGATGGCAAAGAATGACCCTAACCAATGCATCCTAAATACTGCATCAAAACTCGACAAATCAATCACTAGAAAGTCTACAAAGAGTTCCATCCCAAAGATAACCATAGGGCACGCTTTATAACCACTGGATGTTACTAAGACACCACTGCTAGTGTTGATATTCCAGCCCATAGTCGGAGGAGTTATAGGAAGAGAGTGGGTACTCGCAAATCTACGAGACAAGAAACAATAGGAAGCTCCAGAGTCAAAGAGTGATAAAGCAGGAACGGAAGAAACAAGAAGCTTGCCTATTATAGGAGGAGCTAAATGCAACTAACTTAGTACTCATAAATAATCCTATCAGGATGTCATCAGGTAGTGCTAAATAAGGAAGCTCATATGCAAATAAAACTACGATGAACAATTCTTACCAGTGATAACATGGTCGTTCGCCTCAGCTTCTACAGCTAACATCATAAACATCTGTCGCGGTGGTTTCTACCTTTGTGCTTCCTGATAAACACATTTTTGTGGAGGAAGAGGCTCTGCTCAAGGATAGGGTCTGTGCTGAGTCAGATCTGCTAGGGCAGGTCGAGGCGGAGCTGGAAGAGCTACTCAAACTAGAGGTGGGGGCAAACGAGCCTGCTACCGATGCGGACAGTCCTGACTGATATGACCGGGAAATCCAAAAGTATAGCATAGACGGAGATGCTTGCGGCACTCCTGCTGGGTATGCCTAACGAAGTCACAATAGGCACACTTCACCAAAGACTGGCCATAAGACTGCACTCCAAGATACTGATAGGGGTGGACCTGAGGAGGTGGCTGACACTGAGAATGCTGCTGCCTCTGTAGGGCCTGTTGTTGCTACCTCGGAGAAGGACTCTCGACAGTCCTAGCTGGAACTACTGGTGCCCTTCTCTTAATCACATGTGGGTCTTCAGGTTCCTTCTGCACACTTTCGATCTCACGCGCTGCATCCAGCATAGCGTCATGGGTCACAAGTGCTCTACCAGCTAGAGCAAACCTGATATACTTATCCAAAACCTTCTGGAACTGATGCCTCCTAATGATAGGGTCTGTAACCAGATGGGGAGCATATCGACTCAGGGAAGAGAACTCGACCTCATACTCATCAACTGATCAGCCTCCCTGTTTGAGCTCAACAAACCTATGCAGGAGTTCGTCCCAAGCCGACTGAGGAAAATACTTCTTGTTGAAGCGCTCTGTGAACGTCTCCCATAGGATTGGTCTCCTAAGGTGGGTCTTCTCAGTTGCCCATCATATTCGGGCGGTATCAGTGTGCTAAATATTCATAAGGTCTATCCATTCAGCAGGGGCAATAAGGGTCACCATGAGAATAGTCTCAGTGACATTCAGGAACTCCTCCGCTTCTAGGGGTCCTTCAGCACCAGAGAAGGAAGATGGCCCCATGTATCAGAACTCCCTAACACCAGACTCTGCGCGAGGGGGAGGTTGGTGCTGTGGCTCCCTATGCAGGTGCCCAGCTAGGTGCTGATGATTAGTAACCAATCCCTGAATTATTGCCAGAAGTTGGTTCGGGTCCACTTCGGGCGGCGGGGCACTGCTACCAGATAGGTTACTATAGCCACACGTACCCACCATGGTTCTAAAGGAAAACAAGAAGTTCGAGGAATATTTGTCATCCTCCTCCAGATCATCCGCCTCTTGCAAGCACAGAAAGATCAACTCCCCCTTTGCTATAATGGCTGCACCTTGCAACGCCCCTCTAGCCTCCAATGAAGTTGGAGTTACAGATCTGAACTTCTCCTCAATCAAGGAGTTGAGTACTGAAGGCACGCCTACTTTATCGAAAAGAGCCCGCCAAAGACAGCGCCAAAGGCAGCGCCAACGCCTCGCACATCAATTCACCAAGGCTTTGGAGCGTATAGACGGGATCCATTACGAAGCGGATCTAAAATTCAAGGAGCGTCAAGCGTCCCAACAGCAGATGAAGGACCAACCCTCTAAGTCCTCAATGAATGAATGGATCCAAGTCAAAAGGACTCGTTTTACCCTTGAGGAACGCAATCAAGAGCGCCGCGCAATTCTTGTACATGTGCGAATTCTTGTGCAAAAGGCACAAAATATGCAGAAGAAGGACATAGCCAAGAAACAACCAAGGCTGTATCAAACTTAGAGGCCAATGTCACTTCAATCTGACCCTCCTAGCCATGGGTCACTTTAATCTGACCCTCCAAACCACTGGTTACTTTAATCTGACCCGCCAAGCCACGGGTTACCCAAATCTGACCCTCCAATTTGTGAGTCACCCAAGTCTGACCCTCCAACTCGTGAGTCACTCAAGTCTGACCCTCCAGCTCACGGGTCACTCAAGTCTGACCCTCAGTACCGTGGGTCACTCAAGTCTGACTCCCAACCATGTGTCTGACCCGCGGCAGGGCCAAGACAGGAGACATTCTGCACCTGTTCCATCGAGTTTCACCCCTACTCTCATTGATCCAATACTTCCAGTGAAGCCTTGCAGTAGCGTGGACTTGTTCAAAAGCAGGAAGCTAATAGCGGATCGTCTGGGTCTTTTGCACAAGGATCGAGGCAAAGTTTCAATCAAAAAGCACTTGGGTCTGGTGATTGAACCCTGAGCAACTACTCGAGCTGGGGGTCGCACACGCCCTCACAACAAGTCAGAGCCTTTCTATAATGGGAAAACTCCTATAACTGACCGTCTTGGACTGCGAGTCAGAGTCTAAGAGCCCGTTAAGGTCCCATGTTCACGAAAGCGTGGCTCCAAACGTGTAACTCTTGAGAACTCCATTAAGGCAATAAGTCCTCAGAAGGAAACATCTTCGTTAGACGACCACGTTATACCTGAGAAGTCATGCCAACACGCGATAGATTGCTTCGGTCATTATTCTGATGAGTTATACTATCGGGCTGGGGGTACGAACAGACCTTGAAAGAGAGATTC
Source organism: Asparagus officinalis (assembly GCF_001876935.1). NCBI lineage: Eukaryota > Viridiplantae > Streptophyta > Magnoliopsida > Asparagales > Asparagaceae > Asparagus > Asparagus officinalis. The sequence continues at coordinate 80,772,603 of NC_033797.1, read as the reverse complement.
TCAGGAGATAGACTTTCATTGTCCGTGTACCAAGATAATCAGGATAGTATTATCAGCGTGTAGCTGTCCCAAGATCACTCCACAGAGGGTCTCGGTATTTAAGAGGATCTCTAACGGAGCGACTAAGTCCAAGCCAAAATGTTTCTGCAAGAAACAATCGGCTGTTCAAGGTGACAAACTTCCGGAAGTCACAATAAATATGGCTGATAAGGAAAAGTCGATTCGACCTTCTAGCTCTGATCCACTTATATCGCATCGTCTAACCCGGTTGCGATCAGGAACTATTAGACAACGAGATTATCAAAGAATGCAGAGGGGATTATCCTCAGATGATGAAGTATCAGATGCCAACTTTGCAGTCACCTCTGACAAAACAGTGTCCAGCCTAGGACAATCCCACGAGGCATTCATGATCAACACTGAGCGAATCGCCAAAATTCTCGAGGATGCTCTAACCAAGCAGAAAGAGGCATTCAAGATTGAAATGGAAATGGCTATACAGCGGATGAAGGAAGAGCATGACCAACAGATTTAGGCTCTGTCTAATCAATTTGGTGAATCCAGCCGCCTCAACAGTTCTAACCAAGCAGGTAGTGATTCAGACGTGGATGAACACATCAATGCAGATGACCCTCCTATTGACCAAAACACTGGGGTGGCCCTACTGAAAACAACGACACTGGGGGTGGTCCTACTAAAGATGACAACACTGGGGGTAGCCCCATCGTTCCTCTTAAGAATCGTCCAAGGCCTGATACAAGCGAGGATGAGAAAATGAAAGAACTCGAGAGCAAAATCAACGCTCGAATATCTGCTCGAGAGGTGAAAAGGACTAGTATTCTGTGTCCTTACCAAAGGGAGTGGGATTCGATCCCGTACCCGATGAAGTTTAACCTGATCAACTTCACGCCATTTGACGGGAAGGACTCGCCTACTCAGCATCTGATCTACTTCAAGTCTCACTTGGGAGTAATATCTGGCAATGAGCCTTTGATGATTCGGTCATTCGTTGGCACCCTTCACGGGTCTGCCTTCGATTGGTACCGTCGTCTCAAGCCTGGGAGCATCAACAGCTAGGACGATATGGATAGCCTGTTCCTCACTCACTTATTTGATGATGACGCTAAGGTATCCATCGGGACACTCTTCGATGAGAAATAAGAAGACGACGAGACGATCGACGACTTCGTCAAGCATTTCCGGAATAAGGTAATGAACTGCTGAGATCCGATCACGGAGGACTTCATCCTCCAAACATGTCATAACAACCTATCTATTAAGATATTAGAAGTTATGGGAGTCGCACCGTCCAACACATGAAAAGAGTTGAAGACGCGCGGAGAGCAGGCCGAACGCTTCCTCTGAAGGAAGAAGGCCGAGAGGAGCTAATCGACGACTAATCCTCCGAACTCGAACTTCGCCTCCCGTGGTAAGGGCAAGGTACGTACAGCAGTTGTTGACATTAATCAGACGTCGCAATGACAACCCCGAAGACAGCAAAAGACTTTGGATCCAAGACTCCAAAAGGAGTACTCCTTCAAGGACGAAGACGTTCCAGCCATTTTCGAGTTCCTTCTTGAAAATTATAAGATCAAGCTATCACCTATCACAGATCAGGAGGAAGCTAATAACACTTCGGATTCAAAGTAGTGTACGTACCATAGGAGGATCCTTCATCCCACCAAGGCTTGCTTTGCTCTTAAAAATAGCATCCAAACATTGGTTGAAGCTGGCGTCATAACGCTAAATTAAGTTGAATGAACACTCTGAAGAGTATACGAGTATAAACTACTTTTTAATCCTCCAATAGATGCATGAGGTTAAACTGCTCCCTGCATACTCCAACAGGTATATGAGTCTAAATTTTTTCCTATCTTTGACGGGAAGTTCCTGGAGAATTTTTATACATAATATTCTTAAGGATAACACAGTCATGCAACTGAGTACAATGTTAGAACCAGTTTCGCGAAGGAAGCTGGGGGTGAATGATTCATGTAACGGAAAGTTCCCGAAAGAATTCTATATAAAGTATTCTTAGGGATAACTCGGTCACTACAAGAAGGTGATGAATAAGAAACTCCCACTCAAACTTCCGATGTGTCTGTGCACTCGACATTCCCATTGTTAGACATAGTACTTGGAATTTTAATATCCTGATCGTTGACGATTGTCAAACCCTTTCGTGTTAAGTATTTGTCACTTAACACCAGGAACCCTCTTTGAGTGATTTGTACAAATCAACACTCCCACTGTAATTTGTACTCCCACTCTCACTGTTCACTTGGTCAAACCTTCCTATAGTTAGGGTTGAAGCCAAAATCCCCTCTCGATTCCTTTCCATGAACAAGAGGTTCACTTTTGTACCGAGCGATCAAACCTTTCTACTGTTAGGGTCGCCTCGAACTCCCACTTGGTCAAACCTTCCTATAGTTAGGACCACAACCAAAATCCCCTCTTGATTCCTTCAATGAACGAGAGGTCTACAAATTTAGCGATCAAACCTATAAAAGTTAGGTTCGTTTCAAAACTCCTCACTCGGTCAAACATTCCTATAGTTAGGACCACAACCAAAATTCCCTCTCAATTCCTTTAATAAACGAGAGGTCCACAAATTAAGTGATCAAACCTATAAAAGTTAGGATTATCTCAAACTCCCACTCGGTCAAACCTTCCTACAGTTAGGACCAAAACCATAATTCACTCTCGATAAACGAGAAACCCACCTTTAGTTCAATAATCAAACCTTCCGACAGTTAGGATTATTTGAATCTTTTCAATTCTCGGAGTGGAGATCCCACTCTTAGTTTTACTCTTTAGATTCTCGAGGTAGAGATCCCACTTCGAGTATCCTTTTTAACTAGAGATAGAATATAAAATTCTTCCTCTTTGGTTTTGGGAGATAAAATATAAAATTCTTCCTCTCCCATTTCGGGTTCGTCTTTACCCCAAGAGAAGACACCATCCTTCAACTCCTATAAAATTCTTCCTCTCCCATTTCGGGTTCGTCTTTACCCCAAGAGAAGACACCATCCTTCAACTCCATAATTCGTGCCTTTCTCTCCCATTTCGGGTTCGTCTTTACCCCAAGAGAAGACACCATCCTTCAACTCCATAATTCGTGCCTTCTACGTACGGGGGATTTTATCCCGAAGCCTAAGTAGGGATAAGTCAGCGTCTAACATGCGTTATCGGTTTAGTCTTTTACTGATTGAAGAAGACACCAGAATACCAATCTGGGGCATTTTATTCCAAAGTCTAAGTGGGGATGAGTCAGCACTTAACCGGCGTTGCTGGGTGGTTCGTTCCCATCAAAACAACCGTGTCTACGTATTCAACATCGTAGCAACAAAAATTTATGCCTTTTATGCATGGGGAATTTTATCCTGAAGCCTAAGTAGGGATAAGTTAGCGCCTAACACGTGTTGTCGGTTTAGTCTTTTACCGATTAAAGAAGATACCAGAATACCAATCTGGGGTATTTTATCCTGAAGCCTAAGTAGGGATGAGTCAGTGCTTAACTCGCGTTGTTGGATGGTTCATTCCCATGAAAACGATCAAGTCTACGTATTCGGTATCGTAGCAACAAAAATCCGTGACTTTTATGCATGGGGAATTTTATCCCGAATCCTAAACATGGATAAGTCAACGCCTAACACGCGTTATCGATTTAGTCATTCACCGATTAAAGAAGACACCAAAATACCAATCTGGGGCATTTTATCCTGAAGCCTAAGTAGGGATGAGTCAGCGCTTAACCCGCGTTGTTGGGTGGTTCGTTCTCGTGAAAACGACCGAGTCTACGTATTTGATATCGTAGTAACAAAAATCCATGCCTTTTATGCATGGAGAATTTTATCCTGAATCATGAATAGGGATAAGTCAACGCCTAACACACGTTGTCGGTTTAGCCTTTCACCGATTGAAGAAGACACCAGAATCTAAGTCTGGAGAATTTTATCTTGAAGCCTAAGTAGGGATTAGTTAGTGCTTAACACGCGTTGTCGGATTGTCTATTCCCGTGAGAAGGACAAAGTCTATGTATTTAATATCATAGCACTAAGAGAGTTAACTCTCTTAGCATAACGTCACATGCGGAACGGACTTAAACAAGCCGCATGCAAGCCCGATTCAAACGGTAATCGGTAAAGGCACATCAAATCCGTTAAAGGCTAAGGATTTACCAAAAATCCTAAGTCTACGTCTGATACACGTTGCTATTTAGTCTTTTCACAGGAGAAAGACGAAGTCTACGTATTCAATATCGTAGCACTAAAAGAGTTAACTCTTTTAGCACAACGTTACATGCGAAACAGACTTAAACAATTTGCATGCTAGCCCGACTCAAACGGTAGTCGGTAAAGGCTCATCAAACCTGTTGATGGCTGAGGGTTTATCAAAAATCCTATAAATATGAGAGTCATTGACGCATCAGCCTCATTAGTTAGTCTCGTGGCTTGAGCATCCAATAACTTCAGGATAAGATCCATACATGTAGATAAATCGGCTTTAATAGTTAGTCTTGCAACCCAACATTTGGGACAACCACGCTCCAATGCCTTAAGAGCTTAAACTGTGTAGACTTCAGCAAACGTACGAGTATAAACTGTGTTAACGACGGTCAAAGTGTTACATCAAAGGTCGATGCCGGTCAACGCATCAGCAATTTCGCCAAAATAAGGCAAATGATGATTTCAGGGAGTTCAATCACATTCAGATATGAATTCCTGACAAAGATGGTCAGTTCAAAGTCAACTCAATGACACGAGCTAAATTCAGAAACTTACGCATCAACTTTAGTTCAAGATTTCGACAACGGTCAGACGATAAACGTAGCGTCGGAAGAACTTCATCTATTCGAAAAAACACTGAATAGACTGAAGGCTGAAGAAGTTAAGAATTGAAGTAGTTTACAGGTCTCTCTACGAGATTGAGGAAAGGACCTATCTTATCTAAAGCATGTCAGACTCTTCTATAAAAGAATGAGTCTTAAATACTTTAGAAGGGGTATTTGTAGGTGTCTAAAAATGCCAATAGGTGTCCACACACAGCTCGAAACAAAGAGTGGACGATTCAAGAAGAATTATCCAATTGGCCGCTGCGCACGTCAGTCAGCTCGCGCACCTTAGTCAACGCACGTACGTCAGTCAACACGCACCTGTCGGTCAGCCCGCGTGCGTCAGTCAGCCACAAGTGACCAGACGCACTCGTCAGTCAGCTCGCGCGCGTCGGTCAGATCTCAAAGTTATCGCGGCCAGTCTGTCAGACGGAGTCCAAATGCCCGACGCGCCTTGTCAGTCGGCGATCAAAGGCCGAGCGTGCTGTCAGGCAGTCGAAGTGCACGACGTGCGCGGTCGTCAGATCCAAGTGTCCGACGAGCCTGTTCAGGCAGATCCAAAGTTGCCGATGCGCTGTCAGAGGCGGATCCAAAGTTCCGACCGTGCCTGTCAGGCGGATCCAAAGTTGCCGCGCGCACCTGTCGAGGGGATCACAAAGTGCCGACGTGCAGTCGGCGGATCCAAGTGGCCGACGTGCCAGTCAGGCAGGATCCAATGTGCCCGACGTGCCTATCAGGCGGATTCAAAGTACTTCAAAGTGCCCGACGTGCCTGTCAGGCAGATCCAAAGTGACCAAACGCACTCATTAATCAGCTCGCGCACGTTGGTCGACACGCGCGCGTCAATCAGCTTACGCACGTCAGTCAACACGCGTATGTCAGTCAACGCGCGCGCTTCAGTCAACGTGTGCACTTCAGTCAACGTGCGCAGAGTGTACAAGTCAACACGATGGACAAGTAAACAAAGCGACAGAAAGTACAAGTCCTAAAAAGTCGCAAAGTGCCAAAAAGAAGAAGTTCACCTGAGGCGGTTAACTCACAACCACGCGAGACAGCACTGGCGAACCCGTGCTAGCGTGGGACGGATCTGCTACGACGCGCTGAAGCCTGGGAGGATCTGTCGACCCGAGCCGGCCGCGGGAAGAATACTTGACCGATCCCCGCCACGCCTGGTCAACTGGACTCGACCCGCGCGCCACGCAGCGCGTTAGACGAGCCCGTTATCGGCGTAGTTCTGACCCGAAAACACGTTTTTGACAGTTTTGTGCTGTTTTCTCAGGATTTATCTACTCCAGGGGTTCCCAACTGACTTGATATCATCCACAAACATGGTTAGGCCGTTATTAACTGAAGATAAGGCCAAATCGTTCATTCTCATCCGAAGACCCGTATCCGAAGCCTATAAATACAGGCCTAGGGGCTCATTTCACAGGACCGAAATTTTATCAAGACGAGGAGGTGCTGTCGAGTTGGAGAGCAAGGGAGCACGAATTTTAGAGGAGGCTAACTGATCTCGGCAAAGTTCTTCAGCATAAAGAGGGAGAGTTCGAGAGATCTGAAGCCTCGTCCGTCCGTTCTTTGAGATTAAGCTTGGTCTTAATCTCGAGAAGAGCTACTGATTTCGCTTGGTCAATTTTAGAGCTTCAAGCGAATACTTTCTTGGTGAAGTAGGATCTCTACCAATTTTTTGTCAACCGGATCTGATCCGTAGGAAGTCCACGGATAAACCTGGCACATGCAAAGATCTCACGAAAGTAATAGGCGATAAACACCTGTTGTGTGTTGTTTGAAAGAGAGTTGTAATCTATTTTTATTATATTAAAAGTCTTATAAAAGGCTATCTTTGTTTTGAATTTATTATAACGCCCGAAGTTGTAATGAATTCAACAATGAAATTTTTTTTACCCAAACATACTAATTGTCCAAGTCCTAACTACACGGGGAAGACGTTTACTTTACAAACTTGATTTATCTTTAGCCCTTAACCCTGCTCTTTAGATCTTAAATCAGCATAGTAACATCATAATCAATCTTTGATCATTGTTGGAATTCTTTTCACATGTTCAATGAAACAAACACTCCATGATAAGTTCATTCTTCATATCAAGAAGCTTTAAATGTACAAGACGGACTTGTTCAATCTCATGTTACTGCATAAAGAATGGTGCTACTTACACATACAGTCAACGAAGCCAGCGCCTAGTCTCTTTCAATATAACCTCTTAGAATCAAAATTATAAGTAACACATTATATTATTTATTTTTACAATAGATTAATAAACGGAATAACTCTTTTATTATCTAAAATCTTTTCAAATTTTTTGGCCCAAAAATAGAATAATGTGCAAAGGAGCTTAGTAGTAGCAGAGTGAGGGTAGCGCCTTGGAATGGGTTTTTTCTTGAATTCTCTTGTTAGGCCTTAGTTATCCGCCCCTCCTCTAGGAACGACGAAGATATTTGCGATTTCACCTCTAGTTCATGTATTAGTCATATGGGAGGTGGTGGATGCTGACGTGACATCTATAAATTTTTTAGGTTATACATTATTCCTCTCTTCATTTCTCGAGATATTCTCGAGATTCGAATATTTTGATGCCTCTGTGGGTGTATCTTTTGGCAACACTGGTATGTCATCAACAATGCTAATAGTTTGATAAGGGATGGCTTTGATTAGTCCTTCCCAGGAGGTTTGATGGAATTCAATCTGACAACCTCTCCATATGGTCAAATCCACTATAGTCTTTGGTAGTTTTTGAGATCTTTAGTTTTCAAAACCATCTCTGTAGAAGTTACTACCTCGCCATGGTTTTCGGGCAATGGGGATTAGTTTTCATCCCTTAGCCTTCTTGTACTTTGCTTTAAATAGAGGAGAGAGTTTCCTTTGCCTTTTCAAAAGCCCCTATGATTGTGGCCTTATGATCATCATTGGGAGGGGCTTAAGTGGCATAGTAGTGGTTAATGATGGACTTCTGAATTTTTTCTATTTAGGAGAGTTGCATGCTTCTTCTCTTCACAGTGAAATAGAGCATTATCTGTGTAGGCTGTCTAAAAATTATTGTAGATAGTTGATCCCCCATCAAACACCAATGATGGAAGTTATAATCTGATGGCTTTCAGAAGGTTATAATTTAAAGACTTTCACATAGATCGATGAAGGTTACAATCTGACGACATTCACAACAGTTGATGAAAGTTCTAATCAACAGCATTCACAATCATCATTGGGAGTTATAATCTGACGACTCTTATATTTTCAAGGAGAAAAGATGAAGGTTATAAGATGACGATCTTTGCAATGATTTAGCAAAAGAGACTACAAATTAACGGTCTCTTCAAATCAAGACGCAAAGCTTACCTCTGCGTCTCAAACTCAAAACGTAGAGGTCCTCCCTGTGTTGTAACATCAAAACGCAGAGGTCATCCTTATGTTACAACATCAAAATTTAGAGGTCATCCCTGTATTACAATATCAAAACGCAGAGGTTGTTCCTGCGTTGTAATATCAAAACACAGAGGTCATGCCCGCATTTCAGATTCAAAATGCAAGGTTCATCCCCAGCGTTCCAGTTTAAAACACATAGTTCGTGGACTCAAAACACAGAGTTCATCTCTGCATCCCAACTCTATGTTTTAGATTTATAACACGGTACGGCCACTGTGTTTTGAGCCAACTGGAAATGCCCAACTCTGCATTTCAGGTGTAAAACGCAGAGTTCGGGCCCAGAACATCATTTTCGGTGTTTGACTCGTTCAAGCTCGAGCTGAACGGTTTCAGAAACTATTTTCCCCTACGATTGGAAGGATTTCTGTCCCAGTTAGGAGCGGATTACGTGGGCAATTATACCCCTTAATCCTCCTATAAATATGGGTAAACTCAACTAATTTCGTCTCTCTTTTTGGAGATCAAAAGTCTCTCTTTTTGGAGATCAAAAGTCTCTCTTTGGAGGACCACTGGCTTTTAGGCAGATCAGATCTTCTTCTTGGGATCTTCAATCTAGAATTTTAGAGATCAAAAGGCTCTCTCTTTCTTTTGGGATCACAGGCTTTTTGCCAGATCAGATCTTGGCAATCATCTTTTGGATCTGGAGATCATCTTTCGGATCTTACTTTTAGGGGATCGCTAGCTTCTTCAGATCTTCTTGGAGCTTTGGAGATCGACACAAGACTTCTTGGCAGAAAAAAGATCTCGGCAATCTTCAGATTCTCAGAGTTGTTCTTGGAGTTTTCATCAAACTTGGCTTATAAACCGATTTCGGTTAAATCAATCAACTCTTCCATAGAGTTATAACTCGTTCAGAGTTCCCTAACTCGTTAAACTTGCTCTATAAGTTCTTCTAAACTCATTCAGAGTTCTAAAACTTGCTTTGCAAGTTCTCCACAATGTCAAATAGTGAGAAGAAGACATCGTTCCAGCAAAAGAAGATATTTGGATCGTCAACGGAGAGCAAACTCGACACGAGCATTCGAGGGAGGTACTCCATCGTCACCATGAAGAACCCAGACTTAAATAAAGAGGAGGATCTCCGTCGATCTTCTTCACTTTTATAATCAGGAAATTCAAATTGTATTCGAGGTTGAGAGAGTTGTAAACATTTTTTCTCTAAATCAATTAAAGGGAATAAAACATTCTATTCTTTCATTTTCTTCTTACAAATTTTCCAATAAACACTCTGGTCCTGGGCACTTCTATCTTCGATAGGTGGAAGGGAGATTGGCCTCCTAACTCGGGCTTTTTTATAGGTTAATGCAGGGTGATCTTCATGAAAAATACTGGCCTTCTCCCTAGGGTTGTTTTACATATAGGGTGATCATTCATGAGGAGGGTGGTCACCTACCGAGGGTGAGGCTAGGATTTGGATGCATCATAGTGCCTGACAGTGGGTCATCGACCACCCCATCGATGGAATTGTAGACTTGGCTCGATTTTGGACTTTCTCTTAGGAAGTCATTGCCATCATGGTTCTATCTCGAGCCGACAGGTCCTATTGGTGTCCCCTCTTGCTAATGGCCAAGCTGGAGGTCGAGTAACAATGCTTGGGGATCAATAAACCCGGCTATTTGAAGATTAGAATTCCTCTAAGGAGCTTGTTCCATATCTCTTGGGTGGAACACCATCGGGATGATAGTAAAAGATTGGTTCAACATTCCTGCAAAGTTATACTACCTTCTTTTGGTGTGTCAGCACTAGTGAGTGACATATCAACTTCCTTCTAGATTTCTTTGTACGAGATGATTGTTCATGAAAAATCCTAGCCTTGATCTTGTTTCATCATTGAATGGTGGGGTGTTTGTTTTTGGGGATTGAAAAGGTGATAGCCATTTTGTTGGGTTACAATACCTCAATTAGATGCTTATGGCATTGCTTTAGAAATCGTTTAGGGAGTTTGGCATGATTCTTTCTTGAACCTTATAATTCTAGCTTGGGATTTCTGTTCGATGTAAAAATTGATGGTGTTATACTTGTAAGATGTTATCAAATAATTCTAATAAAACAAATGTTATTTTTTAAATTTCTCCTACTATATTGAAGATTACGTTTTCTCCTGACCAGAGGTTGTTGGATTGTTGGCCTCTTTGTTTTGACGATGTTTCACAAACAATTTACCACTAATATTGTTTGTCTAGTGTTTGTGTATTTTTATTTATTGTAGACAAACAATGAGTTGGAGGTTGGATGGATTGCGCCATAACGATCATATCAAATGGAGGTTGGCGGATATAGTGGTTAAAGCAATGTAATTCAAGTTCAAGATTCAAGTTCAAGCTTCATCCGCAAGTGTACCAAGTTAAGTTTATTGAAGATCAAGATTGCTTGGGTAACATTTAGTTTAGGTGTTATATTATGTGTGTTGGTACTTTAAGCTCAATATAATATGCACACACATTTTATTAGTTTCTTTGTATATATATATACATAAGTTAAGTTTTGGTTTCTATGTATATTTATATATATACACATCTTGGTTTTTGGTTTTATCCACAAACAATGTTTTTACAAACAAATTCTAAAAATTATTTATACATGTTCGTTTTCTATGTGGATAAGTTGTTTTGGTTTAACTTCATAGATATGAAACAAATATATATTAATATACATACTCATATGTTTCATATTCTATTGTATTTATGAAAATTTTGTATTCATTGTTTATAGACTTGATAACAATAGTTTACATATTTTTTCAAGTCTATAAAATCATTTTGTATTGTTTCAAAACATGGTTAAGCTAAAATGTCAAAACTCATATGTTCACATTTTCATGTTTTGGACTATTTTGTAAAATGATGATATTTTTCATTTGGGAGGTCTTTTTTGAAAACTAGTTTTTATAGCATGTGTATTATCATGTCTACAATTATTTCTTAATTTTTTACATTTTTTTGAATTTGTTTAATATTTTTAAATAGGGTTTTAAAATCAAAAAAACTGTTTCAAACCTGGAATTTCATGTATTAGTTTGCAGTCGACCGCTCATTTTATATATTGACTGCATATGATCCTTTTTGGTTTTTGGTCTTTTTCTTCCTGCGGTCGACGCGTGGCAGTATCGACCTATGCAGTTTTTTTTTTACGTGCACGTTGACCGTTGTTTCCAAGAGCTTCAGTTTTACCGTTTTGTTGCTTCGCGTTTCGACGCGCACGGCTGCCCATCCCCAGGTTCGGCCGACCGTCGTTTTGATCGTTAGCTTCCAATGGCTATTTTTTGAGCTGTTTTTCTGGGGGCTTTGTTGTCATTTTAGTAGAGTTTTTGCTAAAGTTTGGAGTGGGTATAAATACCCCATTGCCTTCAGCTCTCCATATAACTGAGAGAATGTTTTAAAAGAGTTTAACAAGGGTTTAAGTTTGTTTTGTGTTTGTTTAAAAGAGTGTTTAAGAGTTTGTTTGTGAAGAGAATTTCACAAGAGCTAGAAGAGATCATCACTTAGTGTTTGAGCTTCAAATCATCTCTCTCTCACTCTTGCCATTTATTAGAGAAATTTTCTAAACTCAATCTAGCTTTACTTTTATATTGTTTGATTATCATTCTATTAAGCTAGTATTTATATTTAAGTTTAGTTGATTTAATTTTTCTCATTGCTTACACACACAATCATTGAGCTTATTGTATTTTCATACTTAGCATAATTTGGGTTGTGGGGAGTTGTAATAATTGAGAGTGAGCTACATTGAGTTCTCATCTATTTGTAGAGAATATATTTGTTGTTACATTGTTAGTGTTGTAAAGTTTTTGGTGAGCTAGAAAACCGAGTGTGAGGAGTGAACGTTGATCGGTGAGCGTTAAAAACCGACATTATGAGTGATTGTGAACATTGATCGGTGAACGTTGAAAACCGATATTGTGAGGTGTAAACGTTATTCGGGTGAGCATAGAAAACCCGGTTATGATAGTGGATTTCTCCCCGAGAGTGGGGAGCGGAGACGTAGGACGGAAGGTCCGAACTCCGTGATCATATTGTGTGTTTGCATTGTTTATTTTGCCCTATCACAATTATATATTTAGTTTAGTTTGTTTAACCTTGTGTTATTTATATATCCTCGCATATATCTCTTAGTATATCTCTTGCTAGGATATTTCTCTTTGTTTATATTGCATATTCTTGCTCAAAACATATTGTATATCTATCTTGTAAGAATATTTGTTAATTAGTTTTAATTAGCATATAATCGGATTAGATTAGCATAAGACCCTAATCACCCCCCCTCTAGGGGTCTAACAGAGGTTTGGTCGAGTACCTTGGTAGAAAGCAGTCACTTAGCTTCGCCTTGTGCTTGAACAACTTTTTATACACTTCTATCTTTTGCCATGGTCGGCTTGGCTAGAGAACCATGCTTAACCTGGTTGTGATTGGATAAGGTCCTAATTGACTTTATTTTATTTCAAACAGGTCCTTAGTTTGAGATCTCTTTTCTGACTTCGATCTATGTGCCTTTTTTGATAATTATTTTATTGATCATAAGTTTGCCATAGTTAGATGATCGGGAATCATCCGAGAGTCTTTGATCTCAATCTGACTTGTTTGTATCGATTAATATGTGGCCTTTTGATGTCTCAGGATCCTAAGTTAGGATTTCTCCATTATTTGTTCATTGTTAGGTAAACTCGGCTATTCCTGAAGGAATCGGGCCCCCAAATAGAAGTTATTTAACCCTTAATTTGTCATTCTATGGATAATGTCAGGCAATAAAGTTGATAATTCTGCCCAGTAAGTCACATGTCGTCGTACCTTTCCCATGAGACAATTGCCCGTGCTAAGGCAATGCCAGTACTAATTCATTAGAACAAGATGAACCATAATAATAGAAGTGCAAGGACAATCGAAGAAGAAGCTCAGCGAGAAAGAAGAATGATTTAAATTTATAAAAGCTCTCCCAAAACTCAGTTAAGCCAAGAAAGAGAGAATACTCCATCAACTCATGAAATGAAAAATGTGGGAATATGCTCAAAATGATCAATAGTTGCCTTGAGCATGTAACATGATCTAAAGACAATACGGAAACCCAAGGATCATGAAAAATAAGGACCCACTCAGAAATGTGAATGAGTGACTAAGAGTCACTCAGAAGAAGGTGAAAATGACCTGCTAAAACCCGATGGAGAAAAGACAACTATGGATCTTTAATAGGCCATCAGATTAGTGACTCAGTCATGAACCATAGCCTGATATCCTTCAAGGGCACTCCTCTTTGGAGGCCAAGTAGAGCATGACACCATTCCCCAATACTTGAAAAGTCAGACTGAAACCACTTAAAAAAGATACATCGGGAAGAGTAGACTCCAAACATCTAAGTCTCAAGTCGGGCAGAATCCTATCTAACCACCTTCAGAGAGGATTTATGCTAAGGGGCTGTTTGGTTAGTTTCCTAAAAATCAAGAAAAGGAAAAGGGTACATGTAAATCAATGAAATATTATTTTCATCCATTTTCATCCCTAAAACTCACCATAACATCCAATAAAATATTATTTTTATCCCACAACTCATCTCATATCATCTCCTAAAAATAAACCAAACACAAGAAATATGTCACATCATGCAACTCATCTCATCTCCATCTCATCTTATCTTTAAAAATCACCCACATCATCCGATAATATGGTGACAACTCATCTCATCTCATTAACATTTTATTTCCACCCATTTCCTCAAAAAAACCAAGAATATTGATTTCCTTAAGTGTGGATCACATCATCCAATAATATAATGACAACACATCTCATCTTATCTATTTTTTTATTTTTAAGAATGAATCAAACACAAAAAAAAGAACCTATTATAAGAAATAGGTTTCTTATAATTCATTTCCTTATTTTTTTTTAGCCAACTAAACAACCTCAAAACAAGTTTTCTTAAAAAATCACCCATATCATTCAATAATAATGTGACAACTCATCTCATCTTCCATTTTTTTATTTCCTTCTTTTTTTAGCTAATCAAACAATCTCAAAACAATTTTTCTTAGAAATAGGTTTCTTATTCTTTGATTTTCCTCTTTTTTTGGGCAAACAAACAGCCCCTAAAAGAAAAATGGGATCTATGTAAGCAGTTATCTCCTCCTCCATTTTATATTTTTGAAGAGTATTAAGGAGGAGGCAAGTGGTGTCGATCTGTGGTCACGATTCTAGTTGGACCTTTAGTCAACAAGGATTAATAAGATCCTAGTCTTAGGACGATACACCTTTTGGCATTCAAATGTTATTGTGTGTCACTTCCCCATGTTATCACATTCAAGTTTTATACCCAAGCAAGCTGGGAGATCTTGTTCTCCTATACTAGAGACTAAGAAGGAGAAGGAGGGGTCCGAGCTCCTTCCAAGTGATCGTGCCTCATCGATCCAAGAAAGAGAACTCAGATTGATGACCTTGGGCAAAGGTTGCACATCGTAGAGGGATTTATTATGTTCTTTGGTCTCGGATGGAGAAGATGACTAAGGAATGGAAAATGCTAAAGACTAGGTGCATGATCCAGGAGGATCAGTTGACCAATGTGAGGCGTGATTTAACTATTTTTAATCAAAGGGCTGAGGAATTTTGGAGGGACTTTAAAGATTTCAAGAATACCCTATACTCAGTGTGGAGATCAGCCTTTGGCACCTAGAAGATGGATATTAAGTGAAGCAAGTGTCAGTTGCTCACAGCATGCATGTGAGAGCAGGATAAGTTGTATAGCTAGCTCCTAAATCTCGTCAAGAGACCTATGATGCTTGAGATAAGCTGTCTGTCTTTAAGGGGTAGGTCCGTTATCTTGAATGAGAGTTTTGAAAGTCAATGAATCTTCTCACGTGGAGCCAGCACGACTTCTCCTTCATCAGCCATCGAAGAGGGCGCTAGTGCAGTTCCTCCACGGTGGAATGAAGACTAGTGAGAGGCTGAAATGGCCTGCACTATTTTTATTTTCGTATATATTTTGTAAATAGTTTTGGGCCTTGTTTCTAGGGAACAAACTTTGCTTTTCTAATGTTTAGCCTTATAGTGAGGAATAATTTATTTTCATCCCTGGTTGTTGACTGCGAATGATTTTATTTTTGGTTGATAATTTGTGTCTAAGCTAACCTTGTTCTTTCTATCTATTAGCATTAACTTCGGGCTCCATGATGATACCTGGCTTGAGGCCTCTATGCCATGATTTCAGAGAGAGTTTGGGTCTTATATCTCTTTGGGGATGTCTTCCGACACTGGGAAAAAATTGGGTGCCATGAGGTAAGGGTCTTTTGCCCCCAAAGTAGGGATCTTATACTTACTGAGGATGTCTTCCAACTTTGGGAGAGTTTGGGATTTATGCCATGGTCAGAAATTTCTGAGTTTTCTGGTAAAGGAGGGATTCTAATTTCTTTGTAAAAATCTTAGAGCATCTCTAAGGGGCTGGAAAAATACGGCCCCTTAGCTAAATTTGGGGATTTTTAAGGGGGTGGGTTCCAAGGAACCGGAAAAATCCCCCTTCAACCCCATGTCCCTTAGCTTCCTCCTCAAATTAAGTGGAAGGTTAAAGTCCCTTAACCTTCCTCTTATAATTTTTTATTAATATATTTTATTTTAGAGTAGATTTATGGTTAATTAAGTTTAGTTAATGTATAGTTAGTTTAAAATAATATAATTAAGTAATGTATAGTTAATTTAATTTGATTAATATTTTTTAAAATGTACCCCTTATATAATTTTTATTATAATTTTTTATTAATATTTTTTATTAATTATAGAATTATAGGTTGTTTTTTCTAGTATAGATTTGTTTTCTAATATAGGTTGTTTTTCTAGTATAGGATTTTTTATTTATATAAGGTAATTTCTTAATTTAAATTAATTAATAAATTATATTTAGTTATTAATATTTAATTATCTATTCATTTATAAATAAACCACATATTTAATTAAATCATAATCTATAAAATTAAAAATAAAACATAATTAATTAAGGGGTAGGAGACTTTTAAAGAGTAACTATTGGAAGAGAACCAACACCTTCCTCAAAGTTTCCCCTAAATTATGGAACATCTAAAGGATCCCTTGGAGATGCTCTTACAAGATTCATTATTGTCCTATTCAAGGGGCCTTTCGCCTTCTTTATTCCTCTCTTCTCTTTTTCTCCTTTTTTTTGTGATGCTGGCTTGGTTGAGAATCCTCCATTCCTATGGACATCATGCTTCCCTGATAGAAAGTCCAGCATCAGGTTTCAAGAATTCTCATTTTCCTAACTATTCTAAGAGTTTGGGACGCTTACCCTGTTTTGCATCCTTTCCATCTTTCTCGATCTGATACCCTACTTCAATGAGGAGGAGTATGGCTACAACCCACTTCTCCATCATCACGAGGTATTAGGCTTTGGAATAGCCTTGCTCGCTCCTTGGTCCGTTTGGTGTCAAAAACTTAATTAGTTGATGGCGTGGTTATATGAAGGCATGTAGGTCATTCAACCAAGGTTGTCCTAGGATGATGTTGTTTGGAGACTTGAGGTCCATCACCAAGAAGGTAGTGGATATGGCCATCTTTGCTGGATCATCTCCTACTGTCACGGAAAAATAGATGACTCATTAGTGAACCCCCCTTAGGGGCTGGTCATATCACTGCTGGATTTTTACCTTTTAGCGACGGACATTTCCGTCGCTAAATGTTGATTTTCCGTCGCTAAAACTTTTAGCGACGGAAAAAATAAAATTCCGTCGCTAAAAGTTCGACACTACATTTGGGGTCCCTACAAACAGTATTAGCGACGGAATTTCCGTCACTAATTTTTAGCGACAGTTTATTAGCGACAACAATTTGGTCGCTATTAAAAAAAATAAAAAAAATATAAAAAAATATTAGCGACGGAAATTCCGTCGCTAATATTTTTTAGCGACGGAAATTTCGTCGCTATTAAGTTCCATTGACAACAAACGTGCACGTTTACGTGCACGTTTTCCGTCGCTAAAAATACTTTTAGCTACGGAATTTCCGTTGCTAAATAGTTATTTAGCAACGGAATTTCCGTTGCTAAATAGTTATTTAGCAACGGAAATTCCGTCGCTAAAAAGAATAATTTTTAAAAAAATTTTAAAATTGAAAAACCCCTGTACAATATCGATAATAATTTTAAAAAACCTGTTCAATCAGCAGTATTATACAACACATGAAATTGTTTTCAAAGTTATATTAAGGACAATCAATCCTCCTGATCATCATCAACCACATCCTTAACACCAGCTGCATTATGACTACCCCCGGCTGCACCTTGTGAAGAAGTTCCGGCCTGCAAATATAAATCAAACGTTAATAAGGATGTGTAACCGTTAATAAGAGTACAAATATAAATATAATTCCCCCAACACCACACCACAACACAATACAACACAACATAATACAACACAACACCACAACACAACAACACAACAACACAACAACACAACACAACGTAATACAACACAACACAACACAACAACAACACAACGTAATACAACACAACGTAATATAACACAACAACACAACACCACAACACAACAACACAACACTACACTACACTGCACAACACATCACCACACATCAGGGCACAACACAACACAACAAAACACAACAACAACAACAACAACAACAACAACACCACCACAAATCCCCCAACCCCACCCACCAACCACTACCCCTCCCCCTCAACCACCACCACAACAAAATCCCCACTCCCCATCCTCAACCACTACCAAAGCCCCCACCAACCAACCAATCACACTCCACACACCCCCTCCCCCTCCATCACTACCATCACCACCATCAACACCCAATCCCCATTCCTCCCCCCACCACGACCAAACCCCCTACAAACTAATCACATAACGACCACCACAATACAACACCACAACCAACCAACCAACCCACCAACCAATACCACCAACACTACGCACGCATACACTATTAACACCATCATCACATAAAAACATTATAAGTATATATTTTGAGGTTTGTGTTAGGGTTAGAGTTAGGGTTTGTGTGTAACAGTTTGTATCAGTAAGTATCAGTGTGTACGATATCATCTAATTAAAAAAAACAAAGTATATATATTACCTGTGATGACAGAAACCGTCTCCTATATGCCTCTTGAGCCTCCTGAGGCAGAGTCGACATGAATTGTGTGAACTCCAATACGGTCTGCTCCTGGCGCCTCCGTTCTTCCTCTGCAACCGCTGATATGTTGTTTGTTGTGACTGCCAATCTTCAATCACTTTTAATCGCTGCTCCACCGAGTCTTGATATGAACTGCTTCCTGGTGTTCCTTGTGGTGCTGCAGACTCGTAGGTGCTACTAGACTCGTGCGGCCTCTGCTCGGATCATCTCCACCGGTATCTGTTCTTCCTACTAGGTCCAATGACCGTCTCGATGATGGAGTCCTCCTCCTCTCTACTTAGCCGGCCAGGATTGTTAGAACAGACCTGAGACTGAGTCATTTGCTCCTGTACCTTGGCATGTAATTTCTCCTGCGATATATCAAAACAACCCGGGCAAGTCGACTTACTAATGATGCATTGATATGAAATTGAATATATAAATGAACTGCTACTTATAGCCAGATCCTTATTCTTTGCTTTCTTCTCTTCATCAGCGTAATTCGGGCTCCAGGAAGTCAGAATACGATCTGTAAAATGTTTGAGATCTCCCCTTCCCTATTTTATTCAAATATATCATTAACCCATAACACATAAATTATACTCAACTTAAAATCTAATATATTATATACCTTAAGCTCTAATTGATGATAATGCTGGCTGAAGGACCTGGAGCCCCCGTGATGCTCGTAACTGTGAGGCGCATTGCGATTCCTCCTTGCTATTTCAGCTTGAGCCTGCAAAATAATGTCAAATCAAAATAATATAGAAATTCAAAAAATAAATTAAAAATATATACTTTAATAATACCTGAATTTTAGCCGTGTCCCAATAATCGCAAAGTGGAAAAAATCTACTCCATCCACACGCTCGTCAAGATGCCAGAATCGCTCCCAATCTTCTGTTATTTGAAGAAAATATTTTTTCTTTACCTCAAACCGTCATCTCTTGAACGATAAATTGATTTGTGTGAAGCAGTACATCTAGGCACAAATATTATCGTCAAGAAAGAAAAATCGCTTCAGCATATAAAGAAAAAATAGATACAAATCAGTGTATTAAACATAATAATAAACTAATAACTAATAATGATGAAAATTAAAATAAATGACTCACACATATATATCTCCAACAAGCCACCAGCGCATCAATCCGCTGCGATTTCCACGTCAAAAAAATGTTGAAGAAATCATGTCTCCTAGATAAAGCAATTGATATAACCCTAACCCTAACCCTAACCCTAACCTTAACCCTCAAACTCACCCCCACCCCCACCCCCATCCCCCGTCCTCACCCTCACCCTCACCCTAACCCTCACCGATCCCTAATCCTAACCCTAACCCTTACCTAACCCTAATCCAAACCCTAACCCTCGTCTAACCCAAACCCTAACCTTAACCCTCGTCTAACCATAATCCTAACCTAAACCCTAACCCTAACCCTAACCCTCAACCTCAACCTCACCATCACCCCCACCCTCACCTAACCCTAACCCTAACCCTAACCCCCAACCTCAACCTCACAATCACCCCCACCCTCACCTAACCCTAACTCTAACCCTAACCCTAACCTTCACCCTCACCCTCACCTTCACCCTCCACTAACTCTAACCATAACCTTAACCCTCAAACTCACTCTCACCCTCACCCCCACCCCTCACCCTCACCCTCACCTAACCCTAACCCTAACCCCTCACCTAACCCTCACCTAACCCTAATCCTAACCCTAACCCTCGCCTAACCCTAACCCTCACCTAACCCTAATCCTAACCCAAACCCTAACCCTAACCCTCACCGAACGCCTAACACTAACCCTAAACGCCTAACCCTCGCGACTAACCCTTAACCCTAACCCTAACCCCTCGCCTAACCATAACCATAACAGCTAATGTAAATTTAATTTTTTAAATATCATAATTTCATTAATATTAAATTTTTATTATGGGTTTGGGTTTTTTGTTACTATTTTTTTGTTTTACCAAATTAAACTCTAAATGTAAAAATTAATTAGCAATTAAACAAATTAACAATCATTCTCTACCCCCCCCCGCTCAAATCCTCCCTCTCTCGTCGGTCGGCACGACAGCCGGCGGCACAGCGAACAGTTGGTCAGCTCGCCGCCGGCGTCGTCGACAGAGAGAGGGAGAAGAGGAGGAGAGATTGAGGGGGGAGAGAAAGAGAGATTGAGGAGAGAGAGAGAGAGAGAGAGATTGAGGGGGGAAAGAGAGGGTACCTCGACGAGAAAGAGGGGCGCGTACGGCGGACCTAAGGCGGCGGAGGAACGGCCGGCGGCGGCGGAGGGAGCCGGAGATCGCCGGAATTGAATGGGGGAATTTCGGACAGATGGTGGGGGAGGGGGAAGGAGGAGAAAGAGGGGGGGCAATTCGGGAGGAATTCGGGAAAGCGGGGAGGAAGAGGATTTTTTTCGGGCGCGGGCAGCCCAAAATATTTGGGCGCCCGCGCCCAAGAAATTTCTCTCAGGAATTCTTTAGCGACGAAAATTTCCGTCGCTAAAGAAGTTATTAGCGACGGAAATTCCGTCGCTAAAGAATCCGTTGCTAAATATTTTTAGCGACGGATGATATCCGTCGCTAAAATAAGCTTTCCTGTCATTAAAAATTATTTACCGACGGAGTAATAGCGACGAACATTTCCATCGCTATAACTAGGGTTATAGCGACGGAAATTTCTGTCGCTATTATTCCGTAGGTAAAATGTCATTTTCTACTAGTGTATGGCTATAGTTTCTTTGAGTTAAGCTTCATCCTCTTAATGGAATCTACAAGTAAGACATTGGCTGAGCTATTAGTACCTTTGAGTTAAGCTTCATCATGGGTTGGCTCTCGACTCGAGCTCTTGCTGGTCAATTATTGAGTGGTTGAAGTAGGGGCACAGGACGATCACGATGCCATAGT
>NC_033797.1:80739845-80751280 GCF_001876935.1 Asparagus officinalis | reverse complement strand
CTACGTGCTCCATTTCGGGGTTATCTCACTCTGGAGTATCATTGGCAGCAGGGGTCTTCGAGGTGGATGGTGGCAAAGGTTGCGTTGGCATTCGAGCCAGAGCACCCTCGAGCACTTTGGTGAGGTGAGCAAATTGGTTATTGAACTGACCACTTATTAGGATGAATTCATTTCTTGTTATGGAAATCATTGTTGAAGACTCCTCTGTATGAACCTAGAAAGGGTGTGAATATGGTAAATAAAAATTATGACTAGTAATGTAGTCATAAGGCTATAAAAAATAGATGTATTTAAAATGGTAGTTATGTGAAACTATAGTTTAGAAAGTTTCATAGAACTTTTTATAAGTACAATGCAAAAAAAAAAAACACACAGATGAATAGATAAACAGATAAGTATGCACTAAACAAATAATGTACTGTGAATCAATGTACGAAAAGTTCAGTGAGAACTTTGAGGCAAAATGATAAACGCAGAAATAAGCAAATGTAATTCGCAATGTATAGAAAGTTTAATGGAACTTTTACCTTATGTGTCAACTACGCAGATGAACAAATAGATTATGATGTGTCCGTGTGTGCGCTAGTAGAGGTGATGCAGATGAATACAAATATAGCAGAGGATATAAATGAACTATCTATTAAACAGGAAGATGTGTATAACAGGCGATATAAGTAGATGAGATATAGTAAACTATCTTCTAAAACTTTAGCAAAATACTTCAATGAAAATAACTGATAATAGAGCAGGAAGTAACGAGATAGCAAGTAGCAAATACATAATACACAATGTTATATAGCGGTTCCCTTCCAAGGTAAATCCACTACGTAACACCCTGAGTAGGATTTTTCAATTCATTATAAGCACTTCAAAGTGAAGTTAAATAGGTTATACTGATACATATCCCTCCATTGCACTGGACTTTCACTCTTTATCTAACTCAAACCCTAGAGCATATAGGACTTACCCTTGCCACTCACACAAATCTACGCACTGGACTACAATCCTCTATCACTCTCAAATTTTGAGATGATAGGACACTTATACAAAGTGAGAAATATGATGTTCTCTACATCAAAGGTGGAACTGAGACAATTTAAGCTTACAACACTTAAAACAATACAAATAAATTATGCTCTAAATGATACTCTAAATGTACGGAATAAATAAATGAAAACACAGCGAAATCTTTGGCAACAGATGAAGCAAATAAGCTGATTTCCAAAAGAAGATCATAGAATAATATCAGGAAAATCTCACAATACTCAAATAAATTTCACTTAAGGAACAATGTAGGCTTTGGATCTATGAGTGAAACTTTCAAAGGAAGTATCAGAGAGCATGATATAGAAGACAACTTAGAATTCTCAGTAGTGTTGGTTTGGTTGGAAAAAAAAATGATCTAAGGTAGCCAAATATATAACAAGCAAAGGACAATAGTAAATAGTAACATTTATTAACGTTTTTGCTCTCTTTCTCTTGCAAGAGTCAACATAGCCAATTTGCAATAATCTGATAAGAACTTTCCTGCTAGTAGCTCATGACAGTTACTAATTCGGGAGCATTGAGTCATTAGGATTGAATGCAAAGTGCTTGTCATGCTTTCTTTAGCTAGAGTCAAAGAATTATGCATTGATATGATTCAGGTCTTGTAGGTGGTAGAGTCTACTGAATTAGATAAGTGAGATGTTTTAAGCAAAGGTTTCTCACCAACTCTCATTATTAAGCAAAAATTAGGTAAGAAGATTCAAACAAAATGATCTTAGACCATAGAGATTCTCTCAAAGATGAAACTTAAATTTTGGTCATGAAGGGAATCAAATATACTAGAAAACTGCTGTATAATCAGGATTTAATGCATAGTTGTATTGATCATGGCCAAAGACTCAACTCTCCTGCTGGCTCAGCCCAGTCTTGAACCTTTCTCCAGCACGTTCCACGTTTCTTCTAAATCTCCTATTAGCTTCTCTTGTTTCTTCACAATGTACATGTTGCTATAGTATTATTGACTTCTCTCTTTGTTGATTTGAATGATCTTAGTAAGCTTAAAGTCTTAACTTCTATAGATGTTTTCATATATTCCTGAAGTTATGCATTTATTCAAACAATTGAGCTAAAACTCTGAGACGTTTATCAAATTCATTAGTGGCAATTTAGTTAGGGATCTCAAACTTACAATGCCCCCTTTTCATAATGACTACTAAGTTTATAATTTTTAGATGAAATAAAAGATACTTGAGAAATATAAGAAATTTTAAAAATATTAAACGCTCCCTCTCAATGAATGCTAAGATAATCCAAAGGCTCCCCTTGAATATCTACCAAGGAATTTTCAATAAAAATTTAAGAGAATTGTTCTGCAAACAGATTTAGACAAAGTAAACCCTGCATATAATATCTTGATCGAGAGCATATATCCACAAGATATATCAATAAAATTATATGCTCAACCACTATGTCTTGTATAAAAAAAAATATTAGAACTTTCACGCTCCTGCAAGAACATTTATCAAGGGCCTATTTAGAATTTCAGTTAACAAATCATATGTCCCCACTTCTCAAGTCTCTTTCTCTCCCCTTTTCACAATAATAAAAAATGTAGTGCATTGGGGCTAACATCTACATACATCGTTAGTTGATCCAAATTTTTTTAAAGATAATAGCATATGTAGCAAAATAAACCCACTGTAGGATCTGATGCAATCACACTAAAACACTAGAGGATGAGTTTGCAAAGTAGATTATAAAATGCAAAAAAAAAATGGTAATCTCAGAAAGTGAACATCACAAACACAAGTATGTATACTGGTTTCACCTCCCCGGTGTACATCCAGTCGCCAAGCAAATCCCGCTTGAGATTTTCACTATAATTTTGAAACCTTACAAAACCACAAGCAAACCTGACCAATTTACAAGACCATGCAAATTACAAACCAAATTGACAACACCATACTAAATGTAAACCAATCTCTAGACCAAGAGATCAACCCTTCTCACAAACCGAGAGAATCTTCCTTTGAAGCAATATACAATTCCAATTCTATAAGCGTTGATGTGTGTTTTCGGAGAAAGTTGCTTTCATTGTCGAATTCATTATAATCTGGATCACTTACAAAGAATTCAAGATATTCAATAAAAAGAATAAGAAAAATAAAAGATTATAACTTTTCAAAAATAACGCAAGATCCATTCGTCGTTTCTTTCTTGCGTGGGTCTTTAGCCGGTGACGGGGACGTTGATATCCGTGGACTACCTGACAATCAGATCAGGTCCAGAACTTCGTCGATCCGCAAAGGAATCTAGAAGCAGAAGCGCTTATCTCGACAACAGCGAGATAATTGCTCTTCTTAGAATTATCACGACGGGATAATATTAAGGATCGGATGCGGGTGATGCAGATCTGACGACTCTCGATCTCTTGCGTTGAAGAACTCGATCACTCTTCAGTCCGGCAGGGCTTCGCCAATTCTCCAAAACTCCAGCTCTCAAAAAAATGAGGACCCGGGGCTGTATTTATAGGCTCCAGGGGGTTTCGGGTGGTTAAAACCACCTAACTGACCATTTCTACGTTGGAGACACCCTAGGGTGTCTCAAACTGGGCCGAGACACCCAAGGGTGTCTCGGCCTTGGCCGAGACACCTTAGGTGTCTCAGTTTAGCCTGAGACATTTTCGATGCCTGTTTGATCGTTTTCGCCGTAAATTCTTCGTCTGAACTCGGATTTGAGTGATTCCAAATGCGTTAGAAAGCCGACGAAGAGTTCTATAAGCTTCAATGATTAGATCATCTATGGAATAAATGAGACATGACGGGTATTTCACCGTTTGTGAACGACACGAGGTGCCCGATTAGTCCGTTCCTTTGTTATTCCGAAATTCTGTTAGTTCACGTAGTTTGTCGGTTTACTTCAAGCGTTCACCGATATCAATCAAGCTTCTGTGAACCAGATGGTGACGTTCATCATCATTTCTTAACACTGAGCCTTTCGTGGAGACCTATAGGTAATTTTCGATGCCTACAGATACCCCCTCCAAAGCGTTCCAGACTCGTTTCTTTTGTAGAAGAGGCTGGAATACTTTGGATGTGATTGGTCCAGCCTTCAGTCGGCGTAAAGTACCTGTAGTTAGCTTCGATTCTTGACTCCTTCGATTTTTAGTCTGCTCGATGCATTGACGAATAGCTGAAATCCTTTCGGCGCTGCGTTTATCGTCTGGCCGTCGTCGAAGTCTCAAATCTACAACTGATGAGTTGAGTTTGGCTCGTGTCATTGAGTTGACTTTTTTTTTATCGCAACGCGTTGACTGGCGTTGACCTAGGGTTACGCGTTGACCGGCGTTGACCCTAGGGTTTTGAACGTCGTAAGTTGACTTTTGATCGCAACGCGTTAACAAGC
Source organism: Asparagus officinalis (assembly GCF_001876935.1). Lineage (NCBI taxonomy): Eukaryota > Viridiplantae > Streptophyta > Magnoliopsida > Asparagales > Asparagaceae > Asparagus > Asparagus officinalis. The sequence continues at coordinate 80,746,888 of NC_033797.1, read as the reverse complement.
GTAGACCTAGGGTTACACGTTGACCGGCGTTGACCTTAAGGTTTTGAACCGTCGTACGTTGATTTTTGAGCGTAACGCGTTGACTGCGTTGACCTAGGGTTACGCGTTGACCGGCGTTGACCCTAGGGTTTCGAACATCGTACGTTAACTTTTTGATCGCAACGCGTTGACCGGCGTTGACACTAAGGTTTCGAACCATCGTACGTTGACCTTTGATCACAACGCGTTGACTGGCGTTGACATAGGGTTACGCATTGACCGGCGTTAACCTTAGGGTTTTGAACCGTCGTACGTTGACTTTTGAGCGCAGCGCGTTGACTGGCGTTGACCTAGGGTTACGCGTTGACCGGCGTTGACCCTAGGGTTTCAAACGTTGTACGTTGACTTTTTGATCGCAACGCGTTGACTAGCGTTGACCTAGAGTTACGCGTTGACCTTAGGGTTTTGAACCGTCGTACGTTGACTTTTGAGCGCAACGCGTTGACTGGCGTTGACCTAGGGTTACGCGTTGACCCTAGGATTTCGAACGTCGTAAATTGACTTTTTGATCGCAACGCGTTGACTGGCGTCGACCTAGGGTTACGCGTTGACCGGCGTTGACCCTAGGGTTTCGAACCGTCGTACGTTGACTTTTGATCGCAACGCGTTGACTGGCGTTGACCTAGGGTTACGCGTTGACCGGCGTTGACCTTAGGGTTTTGAACCGTCATATGTTGACTTTTGAGCGTAACTCGTTGACTGGCGTCGACCTAGGGTTACGCGTTGACCGGCGTTGACCCTAGGGTTTCAAACGTCGTACGTTGACTTTTTGATCGCAAAGCGTTGACTGGCGCTGACCTACGGTTACGCGTTGACCGGCGTTGACCTTAGGGTTTTGAACCGTCGTATGTTGATTAGTGTTGATTTTATCGAAATATCCACCAATCGACGAAAACAGGCGAATACGGGCTTGAAAAGGGGATTCGGGGGCTCGAACTGGGCTGAGACACCCGATGGTGTCTCAACCTTGGCCGAGACACCCTTGGGTGTCTCGGCCAAAACTGAGACACCTAGGGTGTCTCGGTTCAAGGACCGAGACTTCCTCCCCTTTTTTCTCTCTTTTCCTTTTTTTGCTTTGTTTGTTTCCTCTTTTGTTTTCCCTCTCTTTCCAAATTTTCAAAAAGAGTCCTATTCCCTCTCAAAAATCCTATCTTCTTCCTCCCCTTATCCAAACACCATGGTTTCCCTCTTTGAGAACTCCAAACCCATTGAAACTTCCCCCCTTTAAAACCCTAAAATTCGGATTTTTATGCCCCTCTCTTGGCCGAAAATATTCCCCTCAATCTAGGGTTTCCTTCTTCATCTTCAAGCTCAAGTCTTGATTCTTGGAGTTGGGTTTTCAAGCCTCTTGATTTGGGTAAGCTTCTCCTCCAAAAACTCTCTTATTTTTTGATAAAGATTGAAACTTTATGCTTGTAATGAGGGTATGCCACGAATTTATATGCAAAGATCATATCTTTTTGTTCTCATAAGTTAGAAGATAGGCTCTTTGATGATGGGTTGTGTATGCACAAAGTTTTGGGGGGTTTTATGCAAAAAAATGTAATATGGCCGAAATTAAGGGGCTTTTGTGCAAAAGTGGACTAAAATTTGAGGGTTTTTATGCAAAATGGGCTGACATTTAGGACTGAAATTTTATCCCCATTTGGCCAAACTTTGAGGAGTGTTTTCGTGCGAAAGAATCACTATTGTTTGAGGGGTTTATTTGCAAAAATCAACCCAAAAAATGTAAAGGGGTTTATTTGTAAAAGGGCTAAAATTTTAGGGCTGAAATTCCAAAAGTTTAGACCATAAACCCATGACTAAAGTTTTGAGAAAGGTGTGTGAAAACTAAACCGAAATTTGTGGAGGGGTTTATTTGCAAAATTGGCTAAATTTTACAAAAGAATTTATTTGTAAAATTAACCAAAATTGTGAGATATTGGGGGTGTTAGATGAACAAATATGATGACCATGATCTAATTTGAGCGTGTCCTTGACTAGAATTTAGACTTGAACACGAGGGGTATTTTGGGTATTTCACCAAAATTTATCATGAGGGCTTACACCGCAATATGATGATCATTGTTTTGCATGCACGAAATTTATAGGTTTAATTAGACCTCAACATAAAATCATATTTATTCATAGGATTTTAGTTAAAGTTCTTAATTTTCCTTTTAAATTTCGGGTATTCAGATTTATGATTGTACCTGACCTGCTGATTTTCATTGCAGATTCTCGATGTCTCCGCGTCGACATCGACTTCATAGGAGTCGTTCCCTTTCGCAGCATAGCGAGGGAGAGGTTCCCACGGCATCCTCTCCAGCGGTATCCTTTTTCGGGGGTGAGAATCTATATTTTCTGTATCCCTGATTGATCCTTCGCGGGTCATTCAGGAAGAACCGGCATCCTCCTTCACGGGGATCGAGGTTTCAAGATATTCGTGGTTCCAGTATACCCTCGTTTGGCCCCTTCGCGGGTCATTCGGGAAGGACCGACACCCTCCTTCGCGGGGGTCGAGGTTTCGGGAAATTCGCGGTTCTGTTACACCCTCGTTTAGCCCCTTCGCGGGTCATTAGGGAAGGGCCGACACCCTCCTTCGCGGGGTCGAGGTTTTGGACTTGTTTTGCTTGTCCAATTCAAATCTTCCGGTATATTGGGGCGATTTTGTGTCATCTTATACCTTGTAGGTCGGTGTATGTTACCACGTTATTTACGTGATGATGCATACCATTCTTCCAGTGTAAGACACTCAAAATCGTCTCTCCAATTATTTACGTGATGATGCATACCATTCTTCCAGTGTAAGACACTCAAAATCGTCTCTCCAATTACCCCGTGGATGATCTTATCTTGCTTTTTATGAGATGGATTTAATTCTTGGATAATTTTCTGACTCTATCCTTGTTTTTTTGCAGTCGAGTTCCCCACGGGCAGTCTCTCTCCTCATGCTACTACCGGTTGTAGTGGGCAGGTTTTCTCTTCGGTTTCCATCAGGCAGGCTATTGGTCCGCTTCCTCAGTTTGATAGAGATCGTTCCAATGAATCCTGCCGCTTGATACGAGATGGGGGACGTTATTGCTTACGCCAGCTGATCACGGATGCTCCTTTTACTGCGTACTCTACTTCTACTCGGGCTTTAAAGAAGCCCAGTTTTATGTTCGGAGATCACATTGAGGATCCGGCTAGGTTGATTCTTACTGATGAGCATTGGCTGAATAATGATGAAGGAGCTCTCTTGTATATTCCTTCCATTCCTCGTCAGCATTCTTTCACTCATTTAAAGGGACAGGCCGTAGAGCGACAGATGTCCTGGCATCTTACCGATGATGCTGATCGAGTTCATTGTGGATATACCTCCCACCATAAGACTCCCGGTTCTATGGGTATCATTATATTCGCAGTCTTCGACCAGGGATTCTGGGTCTTGATACCACACCCCCAGGCGAGGTATCAGCAGCCGCTCCTACTGTGAAGAATCGTCTGGCTCAGCTTGGGAGGAGGTTATCTCCACCAGATTTTAGATGCTATGGTTGGGTTTTCTCGTAACCCAAGGGATGGTGGACACGTATGACCAGTTACGTCTTGGGACGTTGGGAGAATGATCTGAAGAACAGTGGGTTGTATGCACCTATACGAGCCACTATGTATGGATTCCCGGTTAGCTGTCGCCACTTCTTGGCATTGTTAGAGACATATATCCCCGATAGTAACATATTTCTAACTAGCGGAGGAGAGTTGGGGCTGGCCTTGCATGAGATGCACCAAGTTTCTGGCATTCCAATGGGGGATTGTCCGTACTAGAAGTACTTTCCCTCGAACCAGCAATTGGAGTGGCTGAAGAAGGATACTCCCGATATGTACGATACTCTTTGGGACCTCACCTGCCATTATCATACCTCTCTGATTAAGGTCACCACTCAAGCGAAGAGGAAAAAGCAGATCAGCTTGAAGCAGTTTGCTGTTTATTTGTTCCAGCATTTGGAGGGTAATTCCGGCGAGCCCATTCGCGAATTAGACGTTTTGAAACCTACCGCTATCAATGAGTTGATGGAGAAGGCTGAGGCTTATTCTTACACTATTGCCAGTGCTGAGGGAGCTTTTCCTGCAGGGACCAAGTTTCGGACATTCCTTTGTCATGCACAGAAGTCCATTGAGTCTAGGACCCTGCTAGCAGGCTATCTTGCCCTTTGGTTGAAGAAGTGTGTCGTTCCATATCAGTTTTCGGACGCTTTACCTCTTGAGGTGCTCTTCCCCGCCGTCCAGCTAGCGTATGAGAGGGAGCTTTCCTTGCTTCCAGCAATGGTTGCTGGCATCCATTGTGGGCTTAGGTATTTGGTCGATGGTTTTGGGCAGGTGGGCTCTGAACCGTCGGCCGAGCTTATTTCTGTAAAGGTCGAGCTTCCGTATACATACCTGATGGCATGGCTTGTTCTTCATCGTCCTGACTTGATGTCGGTGCCTAGCACTGTTGATGTCCCTGTTCCTTTCGTGCAGCTATTGGAAAGGAGTAGATGGCTCGGGAAAACATTCAGTGATGTACAACGAGAGCTTCAAGTTCGTAAGAGCTGGGAATTCTTCAAGTGTTTTCCTTGCTTTTCGGGTCGCTATGGTGATGTGCTGATTGATGAGGAGAAACCCAGAACTAGTCGGACTTCTCTCGACGTTGGTTGTTTCCGTTGGTTGGTGAACATCCGCGTTGGGTATCTCGTTCTTCGGGTGAAGAATCATTGTCACATAGAGCCTTACCTTCACTGCCGTTTTGCTCGTCAGTTTGGCTACGACCAACTATATGTTGGGAATCTGAGCCGTGGTTTGAGGATTGAGGGAGGGCTTATTAACGGCGTTCGGGCATGGCTATGGACTATGGTGGGCTGTACTAGAGCCCATTTTGCTCTTCCTTCATCTAGGCGCAAGCCGTTGACTACTTTCCTCAAATGCAAGTGGTTCCTTTCTGCCAATGAGTTTACAGGTGTGAGGAGCCTTTCAGAGTTGCAGGCTGAACACTTGGTTCAAGTCACTATGATGGTTGCTCGTAAGGCTGAGCTTGCTAAGAAACAAGGGAAGAAGTCTGCCAAACCTTCCCTCTCGAGCAGAGATAGGATGGAGGATGATGAAGAGCTCCTTCCTACTGGCGATGAGGACGAGACTTCTGAGGAGGAGTATGTGGATACAGATACTGACAAGGAAGAACCTAACGCAAGTTTGTCAGACTCTTTCTTTTCAGAATTAACTGACCTGGCCTTCTTTCATTGGCATCAACGTCATATCCTTTCTCGATCTCAATTGGCTTTTCAAAAACCAGAACGAAAGGTCTTATTCACTTATCCTAACAAGATGACTCTTATCACCCCAGGTAGGACAGTCGATGAGCATGAGTCGCTCGCTTCTCGCTATGCGAGATCCCGGCCTAGCGGCAAAGCTCCTGCACAGGTCGAGATGCGTAGCAAGTTCATGCATAAACGGCCCATTGGTTCTGTGAGGGTTGGTATTCCGAAACGGAAGAAGACCGCTCATAAACCACATGTTGGTCGACGCCCTTATGGAGTGGAGTTAGGAGGCATCGCCGGTGGAGAGGAAGGTAATACCTTATTGTCTTTATTGCTTTAAGATGACTTGCCTTCTGGGATTCATTAAGCGTAATCATGTTTTATGTTCCAGGAAACTATGAAGAGGGCGAACTTCCTTAGGATTCTATATTCCCTGATTCTGATCATCTAGATAGCTTCATACAGCAGATGTGTGATGCCATTCACGACGAGCCCATGGATGTTGACACGAACATTGATACTGAGCAGGTTAATAGTGTTGAGCCCACAATTCTATGCTCAGGTATATCTAAATCCGATGATACCCTACTCGAGTAGCATTTGGAAGAGTTAGGGAATTCAGGATTCATTATTTTTGTGCTTTGCTTTCTTTTAGATAACTTAAAGAATCCAAGCATGAATATTGGGGAAAAAGAATCTTCTGTTCCTACTGTAGGTACCTCTGAGCTTTTCCTTCTTTCCCCATTTTCTTGTATATATCCAACACTTAAATTATTCTGCAGATGTCGTATTAGAGAGGCCAGAGGATGAGGCCTTTCATGATACAGGTCTTGAGGAACAGGGGTATGTCTCAGCACCAAGTTTCTCAGGATCCGATATTGGACTATTAGTCGACATGCTGGCTGAGCAGGCCACCAGAGGATCCGCAGGACCATCCTTTGAGAGTGATTCATCTACAGGTATATATCTAATTCCCTTCATTTTGCCTGATCTTTTGTCTGACTAATGAAGAATTATCATTACAGTACCAGTCATTGGGACTGATTCAGTCATGATTCCCGGCATCTCTAGTTTACCCCGGGGTGATGGACTTGCAGGTATGTATATAATCTAGGACGTCGTGCTCCTTTTCATTTGTCTGATTTTTTTTGATTAACGGAGGAGTGCAATCATAGGACCAGCCACCGGGACTGATACTCTTATGACTCCTGGCGTTTCCCGTGTGCCTGAGGATGATGGACTTGCATGTATGCAGACAATCCTATCATCCCCATTCTCCTTATTTGTCTAAATTTCCATTTGGCTAATAAACAAGTGTAATTATAGGACCAGCCATTATGACTGATGCAACTACAATTTCTAGGATCGATAGCTTGCATAGTAGCGGTGTCTCCCCGCCACAGCCGGGAGGTACTACCGATTTGCCTACAAGGGTTGATATACCCTCAATGACCACCCCTGCTGTTATCTCGGAGCCTGTTGAGACTAGACTGACAGAACCAGCCATAGGACTCTAACCTGTGGGGACCTCTACTGGTACTGGTAGCTTGCAATTTGCTTTTAAATTCTCTTATCATGTTCGATAATCTCTTACCTTCCCATACTATTGCTTGTAGGATCTCGATCATCTCTATATGAGCGTGTCCACGCCCTTTTGGCCGATACTGATCCGAACAAAGACACTTTTCGCACAGATCTCGGCCTTTTCACCGTCTTTTTTAACGGCATGATCGAGAAACTTCTTCATCGAGG
>NC_033797.1:80738534-80738845 GCF_001876935.1 Asparagus officinalis | reverse complement strand
TTGTCCCCTTTTTGATGTTGTCAAAGGGGGAGAAATATTGTGAGTATACAATTCCTTGTTTATATGCATATGTATTATCTTGTATATGCTCATTTCCTTCATGCATATATTCCTTTTTGTAAATTGTTTGTCATCATCAAAAAGGGGAAGATTTTTGGCCTTCTTGTTTTGATGATGTTTAACAAATAATTTATTACTAATATTTTTTGTCTAGTGTCTGTGCATTCCTATGTATTGTAGATAAACAACGTAGTTGGAGGTTGGATGAATTGCGCTTCAACGATGATATCAAAAGGAGGTTGGCGGAATGT
>NC_033797.1:80737213-80737534 GCF_001876935.1 Asparagus officinalis | reverse complement strand
TAGGACTAGCCAATTTTTGACTAATGCAGCTATAATGTGATGCATTTGAGAATTCCGTTTTGTGTTTAATAGGAGCTTTTGTCAAGACTGATCATGTTGAGCCGGCTGTGAGAACACCAGCTGATACATCCACAGCCGTTACACCTCCACTACCCCCAGTAACTCAAGGGGAAGGAGGTATAAATTAAGAAACTGAGAAATGTCATTTATTTCCTCATTAAGGCTTTTGACGGATTTCTCCTTTTTGTGTAAGGCTTTCTTCTCGGCTTTATGTCCTTGTGAAGGAGTTGTTATCAGACAATGACCCTGAGAAGATCGTCA
>NC_033797.1:80735847-80736213 GCF_001876935.1 Asparagus officinalis | reverse complement strand
GAATACCTATTAAAATAATCTTAGGATATTATCATACACTATATAGTTAACTATACTAAAATCAACCTAATACCCTACTGTACCCTATAACCAACATAACAATTTTTTTAACCATAGAACTAATATAATCATATGCTAAGAATCAAAATATCTTACATGAAGATGAAAGTAAATAATTTAATAAAGAAAGAGCAGCAACAAACTTTGTTGTCTGCCATGGCCAAGAGTTCAACAAATATAAAATATGAGCAACAACAAGCTTGATTGTCTACCATGGCCAAAAGCTCACATATCTAATGAAGAGAACTATACCTTCAGAATAATCCGTATCCCCACTTTGCTGGACTTCAACGAGATTTTTTTTTT
>NC_033797.1:80734397-80734847 GCF_001876935.1 Asparagus officinalis | reverse complement strand
CCGTTGGAACCCAACGGTCAGTTTGGCGGTCGATCGCGACGGTCGACCGCGAGCAACAAAAAGGCAAAACTAATCTTTGAAAACAGGCAAAACTAATCTTCCTTCTCATCCAGACTCCGAGCAACAGACCGTCGCGATCGACCGCCAAACTGACCGTTGGGTTCCAACGGTTAGTTTCTGAGTTGTTTTCTCTTAGGCTTTTTGGTCATTTTGATTAGGTTTTTGCTGAAGTTTTGAGTGGGTATAAATACCTCATTGATCTCATCTTTCATGATACCCCAAGTAAATGTTTTAATAAGTTTAATAAGGGTTTAAGTTGGTTTAGTTTGTTTTAAGTTTGGGGTTTGCTTTTGCAAACAGGAGCTTACATCAATTGTTGACGAGTTCATCTTCAATATCTCATCATCCTCTCTTTGTGTTTATAGAGAAGTTTTCTTAACTCAATTTCCT
>NC_033797.1:80732842-80733397 GCF_001876935.1 Asparagus officinalis | reverse complement strand
TCATTCCCTTTTTCTGTTTGCATATTTAAATTGTTTTATTTTCTATTGCCCGTATGTTTCTATATGATCCTTCTGAAAAAGATCTAAAACTGATCAAAATGTACCTATATCAGCTTTGACTATTGTAGGAAGAATTTATGTGCTATACCTGCATCAAATTAAGCTTTCTTTGTTTATGGACGAGGAATTTTTTGTTGCAAGGAAAGTAGGATACATTATCCATATTTTTATCTCTCTTGTTTAATGGTGAAGGAAATCTTGTTTTTTCCCCTGTTGTATAGTCTGTTGTTAAGTACTTTCTACCTTTCTTCCTGTTGCACTTTTTGTCAAGGTTTCGTCTGTTTCTGAGTTTTTCCAGTAGGGCTAAAGATGTAGAAAATGGCTGAAAAAAAGCAAACGCCTATTCTAGTTTATTCACTAGTAAAATAAAAGGTGAGTTGCACATAACTCCCCATAGATATGCCGTTAGTTGGACTAATACCACTAAACTTATATACTAGCACTCAATACCTCTGGATTGCCATGTTTACAAAGATACATTATAAGTCATACCTC
>NC_033797.1:80731214-80731842 GCF_001876935.1 Asparagus officinalis | reverse complement strand
TTTAAACTAAACCCTTAAACAAGCTTAAACTCTTTTTAAAACCCTTGTTTAAAAACTTCTTTAAAACATACTTGGATACCTGAGAAAAGATCAGCAATGGGGTATTTATACCCTCTCACAATTCAGCCAAAAACCCCAAGCAAAAAGACAAAACAGCCCCAAGGCAACGGTCAAAAAACTAGCCGTTGGAAGCAGAAAAATCACTCGTCGGTCGACCGAAAAATTCGTCGGTCGACCGAAAATTTTCATCGGTCGACCGGACCGGTCGACCGACAACTTTCTGTCGCTCAGAGAACTTATGACCTTAGGTTTGGTCGACCGGTGCGGTCGACCGAAAACAGATATGACAGGTCTGAAAAATTATTTATCTGATTTTAAAACGCTGTTTAAAAATATCAAATAAAATCAGAAAAATGTAAAACTTTGGGGAATGATTGTAAACATGATAATAAACATGCTACAGTAACTGGTTATCAAAAAGGACTTCCCAAATGAAAAATATCATCATTTTACAAACTAGTTGAAAAACATGAAAACCTGAAAATTGATATTTTGATATTTTTGACTTAAACAACATTTTGAAACTTTATGAAATGATTGTATAGACTTGAAAAAAGATATAATATGT
>NC_033797.1:80729514-80730214 GCF_001876935.1 Asparagus officinalis | reverse complement strand
TGAAGAATATTAAAATATATTATAGTAATATGATAAATAGCATTTTCAGAATAATTATGATAAATTAAAGGAATTTATTTCGACAATGGAATTATTTTTGGATAATTATATTAATTAAAAAGAATTTATTTAAGAACAAAATTATTTTAGGAAAATTATAATAATTTAAAAGGAATTATCTTGGAAAATGATTCATTTTAGAATAATTATAATAATTTTTAGAAATTATCTTGTGGAAGAAATCATTTTAGAATGATAAATAATTTAAAAAAAAAGGAAATTATTTTAGGAAAATAGACTATTTTGATTTAATGAGAATTTATCTTATAAAAAGATTATTTTTGAATTGATGAATTTATTATTTTAAAAGATTATTTTTAGAATTATTGTAATGAGAAAATAACTTATTTTGAAAAAAAGGATTATTTTGAAAGAACTCATTTTTTAAAAGGAATTATGTTAAGTAAATAAATTTATTATTTCAAAAGATTATTTTAGAACAATTTTATGATCTCTGATTCTTAATTATGTGATATGCCTTGATATTATCATACATGATCATTCGTATTCGTTATTTCTGGCTGTGATTGAGAATTGTTAGTGGTCATGACCGTAGTAGCCTTACGTGACTTAGAGACATGTATTGTGTTGACTTAGAAAAGCGAGAAGAGTTGGGATGGGGAAGTTAATGTTCATGTGA
>NC_033797.1:80727635-80728514 GCF_001876935.1 Asparagus officinalis | reverse complement strand
TGCGTTAGAAAGCTGACGAAGAGACTTTCAACTTTCAATGGCCGAGCCACTCATGGTGTGGGCTTACAACGGCCGACCCACTCATTTTGTGGGTGAGACACAACTCCTGGCTGAGTTGTTTTGCCTTCGTACGTCCTCGGGTATTTTGGCTTCAACTCTCTCATCCGATCTCGGAATGAGATGATTTAAGATGCGTTAGAAAGCTGACGAAGAGACTTACAACTTTCATTGGCCGAGCCACTCATGGTGTGGGCTTACAATGTCCGAGCCACTCATTGTGTGGGCGAGACACAACTCCTGGCTGAGTTGTTTTGCCTTCGTACGTCCTCGGGTATTTTGGCTCCAACTCTCTCGTCCGATCTTGGAATGAGATGATTCAAGATGCGTTACAAAGCTGAAGAAGAGACTTACAACTTTCAATGGCTTAGCCACTCATGGTGTGGGCTTACAATGGCCGAGCCACTCATTGTGTGGGCGAGACACAACTCCTGGCTGAGTTGTTTTGCCTTCGTACGTCCTCGGGTATTTTGGCTCTAACTCTCTCGTCCGATCTCTGAATGAGATGATTCAAGATGCGTTAGAAAGCTGACGAAGAGACTTACAACTTTCAAAGGCCAAGCCACTCATGGTGTAGGCTTACAATGGTGGAGCCACTCATTGTGTGGGCGAGACACAACTCCTGGCTGAGTTGTTTTGCCTTCGTACGTCCTCGGGTATTTGGGCTCAAACTCTCTCGTCCGATCTCGGAATGAGATGATTCAAGATGCGTTAGAAAGCTGACGAAGAGACTTACAACGTTCATGGCCGAGACACTCATGGTGTGGGCTTACAATTGCCGAGCCACTCATTGTGTGGGCGAGACACAACTCCTGGCCGAGT
>NC_033797.1:80725556-80726635 GCF_001876935.1 Asparagus officinalis | reverse complement strand
ATAATTGATAAATTCTTTTGTTTTCATGATCATTGGTTTTGCTTTAATGAGAGGTTTGCATTTATATAAACATCCGGGTTTATTGGGTGTTTATTCTCAAATCATGTTTACCGGATGCTAGAATGATTATATGGGTTAGAACAAGCTTAAGAGCTTGATATATTATTGCTTTGTCAAAGATTTTGTTTTGTTTTATTGCTTTGAATTAATTATATTTCACTTATATGATGATATTTATATGTTTGTGCTCATGGATCATCTATTCGTGCCTTATAATGTATTCTATATGTGATTTGATCAAGTTTTACAAAAGAAATTTTTTTTTGGATCAAACATTGTTTTTTAAACTTAAATCTTGATTTATGATTTCATTAATTACTTTGTTTTCATTTGAAAACTTTTTGCATGATTCTCATGTTCTATCTTTGATTTCATAAATCTATTTTTTATACTATGTTTTTATAATTGTGTAATGAGACACTTCTTTCATAAATGATATATCTATGTGTCCTCATTATCCTCTTGTATGTGAGTAATATTTAGCATAATTTTCATCTATGCTTGCTCACATGTTTGCCTTGCACTTCATTTCATATATTCTATATGGCATTTTGATAGGGGGAGCAATCCCTATATCTTTCTATGTGTTATACTTACCCATGCATATTGTTAGGGGGAGCTTTTGTTCTCTTATTCCTTTTGTCCCCTTTTTGATGTTGTCAAAGGGGAAGAAATATTGTGAGTATATCCCTTCTTGTTTATATGCATGATATATTATACTTTGTATATTCATTTCCTTTCATGCATATATCTTTTTTGTAAATTGTTTGTCATCATCAAAAAGGGGGAGATTTTTGACTTCTTGTTTTGATGATGTTTAACAAACAATTTACATCTAATATTGTTTGTCTAGTATTTGTGTTTTATATTTATTCTAGGCAAACAATAAGTTGGATGATGGATGGAATAGAGCTTCAACGATGATATCCAATGGAGGTTGGCGGAATGTTGGTGAAGCCTTGCTATTCAAAGTTCAAGATCCAAGTTAAAGCTTCATCCGAGAGATTACCTAGAAGAGC
>NC_033797.1:80721833-80724556 GCF_001876935.1 Asparagus officinalis | reverse complement strand
CTTAAGACCATACAAAGCCTTCTTCAATTTGTAGACCTTGTATTCTTCCTTCTCCTTGACAAAACCCAGTGGCTGTTCCACATATACCTCCTCCTGCAATTCTCCATTGAGAAAGGCTGACTTGACATCAAACTGGAACACAGTCAGCTTAAATTGAGCAGCCAGAGCTAGGATTACCCTAACTGTCTCAAATCTTGCCACTGGTGAGAAAGTCTCCTCATAATCAATCCCCTCCAATTGAGCATATCCTTTAGCCACAAGTCTGGCTTTGTACTTCTGTATACTCCCATCTGTGTTGAATTTGGTTCTGAAAACCCATTTCAACCCAATAGCATTCTTCCCAACTGGTAGATCAACCAATTCCCAAGTTCTATTCTTTTGGATAGACTTGATTTCTTCTTCCATGGCAAGCTGCCACTCAACTTGCTTTGCTGCTTCAGCAAAGTGAATTGGTTCTGCAGTAACAAGAGCAAACCCACAAGTTGCATATATTTCCTCTAAAGATTTCATTTTTCTTGGTGATGACTCATCAGAAGAAGATGAGTCTTCTGATGTGTCTTGCCTTTCTGGAGGAATTTCTGGTGGAATATCATTCTGCACAACTTGCTGATTATTCTCCTGTGAACCATTCTCAAACTCAAATGTGAATGCCCTTTGACTATTTGACTATTTGACTGCTGTGACCAATCCCAGACCTGATTCTCAGCAAATATCACATTTCTGCTGATTATAATGCTTCCATTTTCAGGATTATATAGCCTGTATGCCTTGGACTGAATAGCATAGCCAATAAATATACACTTGATAGATTTTTCATCAAGCTTTGTCCTTAAATTGACTAGAGTGTAAGCAATACAACCAAACACTCTAAGATGATCCACATTTGGTCTCCTACCTTTCCAAATTTCATAAGGTGTCTTCTCTTGAATAGCCCTGGTATGTGAGATATTCAGGACATATACAGCAGTTGATACTGCCTCACTCCATAAATCATTTGGCAGTCTCTGACCCCTTAACATGCTCCTAGCCATCTCAACAACAGTTCTATTTTTCCTCTCTGCAACACCATTCTGCTCTGGTGTATATGGAGCAGTCAATTCTCTATTCACTCCCTGATTTTCACAGAAATTTGCAAACTCTTTTGAGGTGAACTCACCTCCCCTATCTGTCCTAAGACATTTTAATTTCTTTCCACTCTGAGCCTCCACCATGATTTTAAATTTTTTAAAGAACTCAAATGACTCAGACTTGGAATGCAAGAAATACACCCAACTCATCCTGCTATGATCATCTGTGAATAATAGAAAGTATTTGCTCCCACCCAGAGACTCAGTTTGCATTGGCCCACACAAATCAGCATGAACCAACTCTAAACACTCACCAGCTCTCCATGCCTTGCTAGTTGGAAATGACTTCTTAGACTGTTTCCCATAAATACACCCTTCACACAGACCTAGTTCACCAACACTTGGTAACCCTTCTACCATTCCCTTATTACTCAATAATTTCAAGCTTTGCATATTTAAATGCCCAAACCTTAGGTGCCATAGTCTAGCATTGTCATCTTCTTTCACAGTCAAGGCTCTATTAACATTCCTTACTAAATCTAAGGAAAACATTTTATTCCTCCCCATTGATGTCATGGCCACTACTTCATTTGATTTCTTATCCTTAATTTCACAAGAATTATTATCAAATAGTAGTGTGAAGCCTGACTCTAGTAACTGACCAACACTTAATAAATTATAGGCTAATAGAGGTACATACTGCACTTGATGGAGTAATTTGATGTTACCTTGCTCAGTTTTGATAACAACAGTCCCAACACCTTCCACACTCAACTGCTTGTCATCTCCAAGCCTCACCTTGCTTGTCTTGGATTCATCCAAGTCCTTGAACATAGACTTGGTACTTGACATATGATTAGAGCAACCACTGTCAATGTACCACACATTCTCTGCAGTCTCTTGTGCTCCATCTCTGGTAAGAAAGAGTCTTTCTTCTGTTTCTGCAACATTGACTTTAGGATCAGAACTCTTTTGATCCTTTTCTTTCTGCCAGCAGTTTGCCTCCTTGTGTCCTGGCTTAGTGCAATAGTAGCACTTGATTGGACCTCTTGATGACTGAGCATCCTTGGACTGGGTTTCAGATGACTGGCCAGATGACCTGCCATGTCCTCTCCCTCTGAAACCACCCCTTCCTTTTCCTCTCCCAGATGACTTACTTGATCTGTTAGAGTTACTCTCCTCTTTGGCTTGAAATGCTTTCTCCTCTTTCTTTTCTCCTCCTCTATTCAGTCTATCTGCATGTGACTGAAGTGAGCCCATCAATTCTTCAAAAGTGTAACTCTCCAGATCTTTTGACTCTTCTATGGCAGCTACAACATGGTCAAATTTATCTGTAAGGCTCCTCAAGACCTTACCAACAACATGTTCATCTGTGATCTTCTCTCCATATGCCCTCATCTGCTGTACTACACTTGAAATCCTTGACAAATAATCTTGAACAGATTCTTTGTCACCCATGAGAGCAGTTTCAAACTCTCTCCTCAATGATTGTAATCTCACTTTGATTACTTTCTTATCTCCCAGATATTCTGCTTTCAGAATATCCCAGGCTTCCTTTGCAGTAGTAGCAGATGCTATACGAGGAAAGACTTCTTCATCTAAAGCCTGTTGAATTATGAACAAAGCTTTAGCATCCTTCTTCCTCTTCTCTCTGAG
>NC_033797.1:80713875-80720833 GCF_001876935.1 Asparagus officinalis | reverse complement strand
CGATTTGTCGAATCATCGCGCCGAGCTGTGTCAAGGGACCTATAAGCAGTTTTATACGCCTACAGTTAGAAGCAGAATTATCTCTAATTAGGGATCGAGATAAAGTCCCCCATGCGTGTAAGGCATAGATTTTGGTGTTGAAAGATTGTGTCTTCTCTTGGGGCGAAGATGAACCCGGTGCCAGAGAGGAAGAATTTTGTATTCTATCTCTTACGTTAGAAGAAACTGAAGTAGGATCTCCACTCCAAGAATCTAAAAGGTGAAACTAAGAGTGGGATCTCCACTCTGAGAATTTGAAAATTTTAGATAACTCTAACTGTCGAAAGGTTTGATTACCTAATCTGAAGGTAGATTTCTCATTTATCGAGATAAAATTCTAACTTCCGCCCTAAATGTTTAAAGGTTTGACCAGGCGGGAATTTTGAAACGACCCTAATTGTAGGAAGGTTTGATCGCCTGATGTGGGTGGAAGACTCTCATTTATCGAAAGAAAATTCTGATTTTGGGTCCTAATTGTTTAAAGGTTTAACCAATTGGGAGTTGAGACGACCCTAACTATTTAAAGGTTTGATCATACAATTTGAAAGAGGACCTCTCGTTCATAGAAGAAATCGAGAAGGGATTTTGGCTTTGGTCCTATCTGTTTAAAGGTTTGACCAAATAGAAGTTTGAGACGATCCTAACTGTTTAAAGGTTTGATCGTTTAATCAGAGTGGATCTCTCATTCATGGAAGGAATCGAGAGAAGATTTTGGCTTTGGCCCTAACTATTTAAAGGTTTGACCAAATGGGGGTTTGAGATACAAATAACAGTGGGAGTATTAACTTGTACAAATCACTCGGTGGGGATTTTTGGTGTCAAGTGGCTAGGACTTAACACGAAGGGGTTTGATAATCTTAATGGATCAGCAGATTGAAATTTTGGATATCGTGACAGGACTTTAACAGTGGGAGTGTTAAAGGCTTAGACACAGTTGAAATTACCTTAGAGGAGGGTGAATAGGGTAATATGCTAGTCTAATCTGATATTAATGCCAATTAAAAACTTATTAACTAATTATCCTAGCAAGAATGATATTCAAGAAGATTATATGCAATGATATTAAACTAAGGGCGAAATAAACATGAGCAATGGCGAAATAGAATAAAATAAATAATGAGCACAAATGTAACGCCAAGGCAAACTCAAGCACACAATATAATCACGGAGTTTGGTCCATCCGACCTACGTCTCCTCTCCCTACTCCCGAGAAGAATCCACTATCACAACGGGTTATCAACGTTCACCCAAAATATTTACACCTCACAATCTCGATTTTCTAGCTCACCGAAAACTTTCATAACTCATACTCTTGCAATCACACTCTACAACCTCAAGTGTTGGTCTCTCATGTGTCACCTTCCTCAACTGCTCGGCTTTACTACCTCTCCCTAAGTTTTACTACCGACGCCACTTCTCTTAGTATTGACCACATCTCTCACCACATGCTCCTCTCGGTGTACTTGTGTATTACAAAATGATCTCACAATTAAGTACAAGTAAAATATTTTGTTCTCTAAAAATTAAAGGATGAGAACACAGTAAAGCCCAAACTCAAAGTTACACTCTCACAACCCCAATATACTATGTATGAATACTTAAGCTTAAGTGGGTATGTGTAATCAATGAGCAATAACAAAACTAAAATCAAACTTAATTTATTCTAGCAAATGTAAACTTGAAAATTCAAGAATGAAAAACTAGATATTAAGTTTAGAAAACTTCTCCAAAATCACAAAGATATGTAGAAGAGAGAATTAGGATGAATTCCTCAAACGTAATTGTAAGCCTCCTCTTCGTGAAAACTTCTTTACACAATCACAAACTTGAAACAAACTAAAACACTCTTTAAACCCTTGTAAAACTTGTTTAAAAACTTTCTTCATTAGTTCAAAAGTTAAAGGGTATATGGCGTATATATAGGACCAAGAAGCAAAGGCCAAAAAACCAAGAAAATATCATAAAACAGCAAAATTTGGAAAACTAGTCATTATGCCAACGGCTACTTGTTCGATCGACCGGATGACACTAGTATTGGACCCTAGAGGGGGAGTGATTAGGGTCATAAGGCTAAAAATAGTGCAATAAAAATTAAGACAAGTAACAAACCACAAAAGAACAACAGTAGAAAAAGAGATAGAGGAAGAAATCGTTATCCTTGTGACGCGCGATGTGTTAACGAGGTTCGGTCCGCTGACCTACGTCCCCGCTCCCCACTCTCGAGGAGAAATCCACTACACAACCCGGTAGAAGCCGGAACTTCTACTACACAACGATCTCCTCACGATCTCACAACTACACAGTTGATCTCCACTGGATCACACTCCCACACAATTGATCTTCACAAGATCAAACACTCAAACAGTAGCAATGATGTAAAAGCTCTCTCTTTACAAGTCCCTATGGCAAAGAGAAAGATTAAACTGAAGCTGGTATGTGAACTTGAGAAAAAACACAGAAAACAGGTTTTGAAAATTTTAGCTCTCTATAAAACTGAAACTCTAGTTTTTCAAAAACTTGGGGCATAGTGGAAGAAGGAGTGTATGAGTTTAAATAGGAGAAACCAGCTGTTTAAACCCATACCCTAATCCCCCAAAATCTGGAAACAATCGGCGCTGAGATTGTGTACAATCAGCGTAGAAAACAGTACAAAAGGTCGTTTGAAAATAAGCGGCGGTCGACCATAAAATATTCGCGGTCGACCGCGAGCCAGATCAGAAACTGAGAAAAAGTCCAGAGACTTCTGCGATCGACCGCGGCGGTCGATTGTGGGAAATCTCGAGCTCACGGTCGACCGCGACGGTCGACCGTGAAAGTCTTTGCGGCGGTCGACCGTGGCGGTCGACCGCAGACTGATACATTCAAAATACTTGTTTTTGACTCACTTAAAAAATCTGTAAAATATTCATTTGACTTCTAAAAATTGTGAAACTTTGTAAAATATTTTTAACAGTAAAAACAAATTGTTTGGAAAAGGAATTTTGCTAATAGGTCCTCATACTTGTGAAAAATAGTATTTTGTGAATAAACGCTCAAAAACTATAAGTATGAAACCGTGTGTGTGATATCCCAATAGCTTCAATTTAAATCTAAACTATTTGCCTAGATTTTAGTACTAGAGAGAAAATAAAAACTAGCTAATATCCTCACGTAGAATACAATTCTTTGAGTCTTAATATAGCTTGAGTTGGATGAAGCTTCTTATTGCATTTAGTGTTCTTGAATGAACGTTGCTTCATCGCTATGCCTCCTCCTCCTTTGGATATCATCGTTGTAGTGCATATTCCATCCAATCCTCCATAGATGGCACTAACAAGCTTGATATATGTATTTACTGTATTTTCACTCAACAAGCCATTAGTACCGATAATGGTGGTTGTAAAACATCATCAAAATAAAAGGGCAAACAATCTCCTCCTTTTTAATGATGACAACCAACCATTATATAAGAGCAAAATAAATATGGCTTATAGATAGAAGCTCTCCCTATCTATGAGCTCCCCCTTACTATGTACACAAATAAGGAGAGATTTCTCTCCCCCTCACCATCAAAATAGGGTAAAATAAATAAAAAAGCATGTGAAATGCAACTAAGCAAGCAAGCAAATAGAACTTTCACATAGTGCATAAGCCCAAACCATTTCTTATACGATAAAAATCATCTTCACCAAGAGGCTTGGTAAATATATCCGCTAATTGGGATTTTGTGTCAACAAACACAAGGGATACATCTTGTCTCTCTACATGGTCGTGTAAGAAATGATGGCGCACATCAATATGCTTGGTTCTAGAATGCAGAACCGAATTTTTTGAAATATTAATAGCACTAGTGTTATCACAAAAGATTTTTATATTTTGAAAAATCAAATCATAATCAACTAAGCTTTGTTTCATCCACAAAACTTAGGCACAACATAAACCGGCGGTAATATATTCCGCTTTCGTAGTGGACAATGTAACACAATTTTGTTTGTTGGAAGCCCAAGAAACAAGAGAATTTCCCAAGAATTAGCATGTTCCACTCGTACTCTTGCGATCTACCTTACATTCGGCAAAGTCGGCATCACAAAAACCATATAAATCAAAAAAGGTGTTTTTTGGATAAAATAAACCAAGATTAATAGTTCCATGTACATATTTAATAATTCTCTTAACGGCAATCAAATGAGATGCTTTAAGAGAAGCTTGAAAACGTGCACATGCACACACACTAAACATGATATCGGGTCTACCAGCGGTGAGATAAAGAAGACTACCTATCATACATCGGTATAGTTGTCTTCACCACTATCATCCGCATCAAGCTTGACACTTGTACTCATGGGAGTTTGTGCATGCTTAGAATTCTCCAAATTGAATTTCTTCACCAATTCTCTAGCATACTTGCTTTGAGAAATGAATATCCCATCCTTAGTTTGCTTGACTTGGGGCCCGAGAAAGAATGTGAGCTCTCCCATCATGCTCATCTCAAATTGATCTTGCATAACTTTAGAAAAATCCTTACAAAGAGATTCATTAGTAGCACCGAAAATGATATCATCAACATATATTTGCACTAGAATAAAATCATTTTTTTGTTTTCTCACAAAAAGAGTATTATCAATTTTTCCTTTAGAAATGTTATTTTCAAGAAGAAAACTAGAGAGGCGAGCATACCAAGCTCTAGGAGCTTGTTTTAACCCATATAAAGCTTTTTGAACCCAGTAAACATGATTTGGAAGAGCATAATCTATAAAACCGGGAGGTTGCTCAATATATACTTCCTCTTCTATAAAACCATTTAAAAATGCACTTTTAACATCCATTTGAAATAATTTAAAATCTTTAAAGCTAGCAAATGCCAAAAACATCCTAATAGATTCCAACCTTGCAACCGGTGCAAAGGTTTCGTCATAGTCTATGCCCTCCTCTTGATTATATCCTTGGGCAACCAAACGAGCTTTATTTCTAGTAACAATATCATGTTCATCAAGCTTGTTTCTAAAAACCCATTTAGTACCAATAACACTAGCATTGTTAGGTCTAGGAACTAATTTCCAAACATCATTTCTTCGAAAATTATTTAGTTCATCATGCATAGCTAAAACCCAAAATTCATCATTTAAAGCATCATTAACTTTCTTAGGTTCTAATTGAGATAGAAATGCAACATTACCACACTCACTCAAAGCCTTTGAGCGAGTAACAACCCCTTGTGAAGGACTCCCAATAATTTGCTCCTTTGGATGATTTGATGCGAATTTCCATGCTTTGGGGAGTTCTTCTTGAAAATAAGTGTTGGTGATTTCCACATCTTTTTGTGCTTCTATTGAGGGTGTATTTATAGGTTTCATAAGTTTAAATCCTCCCTCAACATCATCATCATCCCCCCTAGGCAAAATAACTTATGAACCAATATTAGTCTCATCGAAAGTAACGTTTATAGATTCTTCAACAATAAGAGTTCGTTTGTTGAAGAACCTATAAGCCTTACTTCGAGGTGCATAACCTAAGAAAATACCAACATTAATTTTTGAATCAAATTTATCATGGTGATATTTTGTACTTAAAATAAAACATTTACAACCAAATATACGAAAATAACCAATAAAAGGAGTTCTTCCATAAAATAGTTCATATGGAGTTTTCTTAAGCTTTGGTCTAATCAAAACACGATTTAAAACATGGCAAGCCGTATTGACGGCTTCTGCCCAAAAATATTTAGGCAAATCAAAAGAGTTTAACATAGTTCGTGCCATCTCTTGTATGGTTCGATTTTTTCGTTCAACAACACCATTTTGTTGTGGTGTTCTAGGAGCGAAAAACACATGAGTTATACCACGATGGGCACAAAAATCATAAAAAGAAATATTTTGAAACTCACCACCATGATCACTTCTAATTTTAACAACTTTCAAATCTTTTTCATTTTCAATTCTTTTAACATGATTTGAGAATTCATCAAAACATTCATCTTTGCTTGTAAGAAAAATTGTCCATGTAAAACGAGAGAAATCATCAATGATAACAAAAACATAGTGTTTGCCTCCAAGAGATATAACACGCATAGGGCTGTTCGCGGGGAAAACTATGGCTTTCTTCATTAATAAAATAATTGTCATCTTGAATTACAAAGATCCGGTCTTTTATAGATCCGGTTACCTTACAACTAAATCAAAGAAAGAAGAAAAAAGTTAAAAATTACACTTTTCCTCTTGTGTAACAAATCACGCAGCTCCTGTTTTACAAGGCGCTCGCTTGTTGTGTGGTGTTCTTCTGGCCATGCGGCCGGGGCTTGTTTGCCGTTGGACCATCCGCCGATCTTAAGATTCGGGTCGGATCTACCACCATTATGCGCGGGTATTATTCACGAGAGGGTAATAATTAGTCCGGGACAGGGATTAATTCCACAACGGGAATATCGCTCAAGATCTCTGAGTTCTAAGACCAAGCTTTAGATCTTGGAGTGTAGTCTCGTGTAGATCTCAGATCTGCTTCTTTCTTCCTCTCGAGATCCCTGCCTTTTTGAACGTGGATGGTCGACGAGTCGATCAGATCGAATGTGCTAGTTCTTCTGTCTTCAAAGCTCCGAGTTCCACTTCTTCAATCGCGGAGAAGTTTCGCTCTTGGAAACAGTTCGACCTCGTGAAACATGAATTATCTCTCCTATTTATAGTGCTCTCAGGACGTGCTGCAAAAAAGGGAAATGTCGGCCACCTCCTGGCCGACTGTTCGGCCACCTGCTGGGGTGGCCGGCAGCGTGCGAGCCACCACAGAGTGGCTGCGGCTCATGGCCCGACCACCCCAAGGTGGCTCGGCACCGAGCCACCCCGGATGGCTGGCTTGCGGCCTCGGCAGTTGTGGCGCCGAGCCACCCCGAAGGTGGCTCGGCCGCGAGCCACCGAGGTGGCCATACGGCCGACCGAGCCACCCCCGAGGA
>NC_033797.1:80685999-80712875 GCF_001876935.1 Asparagus officinalis | reverse complement strand
TGGTTTTGGCGTCTCCGCATTAAGTCTTTCAAAAACTGAAACTCTTTCGGGGACCGCCTTAATGCAATTTCATTCAGACAATACCGCCCGAATGAGATTGGAACAGGGACATTGAATTTCCCGTTCTCGGGGACTCCTCTTCCTGGTTTTATTCGTACCCCCAGCACGATAGTACAACTCGTCATTTTGACAGTCGGAGTAACCTATCGTGTGCGGGCACGCCTTCTCAGGTATAACACTATCATTATCAGATGATAATGTTTCCATCTGAGGTTGACTTGCCTTCTTTGGGCTTTCAAAGGTTACCCGCCTCAAAACATGCCTTTTTGGGCGTGAATTTTCGGCGTGCTCTTGGACTTCAATGCGCAAATTGGTGCGCGCAGCTGCCTTGAGCTCTTTGTCATGCTGGAGGTGATGGCGACCCCCAGTATGTTGAGTCGTTCTGGGCTTCTTCATCGGGCCCAAACGCTCGTGAATTGGAGCTTTGCCTCTCACGTCAGGAACTGGACCGAGGCGCTCCAAAATTGATTTCTTCTTGCGGGATGACTCTGCATGATCTCCCGGAGAAGTTATTGGGATTGACGGCGACTTTGGTTGACTCGCCGGAGTTTGACCTTCCTTAGAAGGCTGCACTGGTTGCTTTTTGGCCTGAGTCGCCACTTCAGACTTAGGCTTCCAGACTTGGCGTGTTGGTGGTGGCTTCTTCTCCACCTCCTTTTGCAGCTTTCTACGGGCTTCCTGAGCTTGAGCCCGTGCCTGCGCTGACATCGCGCGGCGCTTGCGAATGCGCTCCTCGAGCGTCGAACGGTTTTGACATCGCGCGGCGCTTGCGAATACGCTCCTCGAGCGTCGAACGGTTCCGTTTGACGCGGACCCATTCTTTCTTTGGCAGCTTGGAAGAGTCGCCGTTCATTGGTGGTTGAGGCTGTTTGCCTCTTCTGTTCTTCAACTCCGCGTGGTAGCGGAATCCGTCCGTAGACTCCATCGCCTTAGCGAATTGCCGCGCGAGGCGTTGACGACGCCTCTGGCGGGCTCTCTTTGAGAGAGTCACAACGCCCTGAACAGTAGAGGCGTTGGCGGGAGTTGGGTTGACCTGATTGGAGGTCGGTGGAACTTCATTTGACGCAACTTCGGCGTCAGTTGGGTTGAGAGCTTCGTGGGCTTCCCGAGCAGCTTCAAACCAACGAGCTTTTCTCCCGGAGGAGAACTTCTTGGACTTGCGGGGGGAGATAGAGCCGGACGAGGACACGTACTCCTCGAACTTGGCTTGGTCGAACTCGTACTCGACCTCCTCCACGACCGGGATTGCAATCCGCGGCTGCGACGCATCGATCTCGTTGGCGAGATCGTCGGCTCCCACTGTGGTCGCCAGATTGTTCGCGTGGAAAACTGTTTTCTTTTTCATTGAGATAATTGTCATCTTGGATTACAAAGATCCGGTCTTTTATAGATCCGGTTACAACTAAATCAAAGAAAATAAAGAAAAAATTACAACTTTCCTTCTGTGAACAAATCACGAGCTCCTGTTTTGCGGTCGCTCGCTTTGGTGGGTTCTTTGCCTGCGCCGGGGTTAATCCGTGGACCACCGCGCGATCTAGATCCGGTCGGATCTACACGATTATGCGGGTATTATTCCACGAAGGGAATAATAGCCGGGAGGGATTAATCCACCAAGGGAATAATCGCTCGGATCTCGAGATCTAAGACCAAGCTTAGATCTGGAGTATGATCTCGTGTAGCTCTCAGATCTGTTCTTTCTTCCTCTCGAGATCCTGCCTTTTCTGACGTGGATGGTCGCCGAGGATCAGATCTGTACGTCCAAGTCTTCAAGTCTTCAAAACTCTGAGTTTGCTCTTCAATCCGGCAGAGTTTCGGCTCTTGAAAGTTCGACCCCCGAAAATGAACATCTCTAGGCCTATTTATAGGCTCTCAGGACAGTGCCCGCAAAAAGAGAAATGTCGGCCACCGTCGGCCACTGTCGGCCACCTCTGGGTGGCCGACACTGTGCCGAGCCACCTATGGGTGTGGGTTTTCCGAGTTTTTGAGTTGTGTCCGTTTTCCGGTTTTGTCCGTGATTCGGTTGATTGAGACTCTGATTGGTTGATCTGATTTGGCAGTAAGTCGGATTCCTGATTTGGCAGTAAATCCGCTTCTGAGTTCGAGTCCGAAACTGATCTTGATTCGATCGTGATTCGTCCGAGTCTGTTCTCGGTTGGATGACTCGTTGATTCCTTAACACTTGGCTTGATTCCGAACGCGTATGGATGCATTCCGTCGCTTCCGTGTGATTCGTCGATCTCGTCGCCTCGTTGGTTCGTCGGTTTGTGCCGAGCTATGCTAGGGGACCTATAAGCAATTTTATATGCCTACAAGGTCGGGGTCAATTCTAAGAGGAGTGGATTGGTAGTAATGCCTAGAGTGGTCGTAAATCCAAACACTTGAGAAATATAACACGGGTAGGCCAACACTTAGAGGAGTATCTTGTGATTTTTAACACGTGTATATTATCTTGTTTACCCCATTTTGATGTTGACAAAGGGGGAGAGAAATCTCTCAATTTGTGCATATAGATAGGAGGAGAGTCTTATAAATAGGGGGAGCAACTATCTATAAGCTAAAATTTTATTTTATTCATGCTCTTGAATAATGGTAGATTGTTATCATAAAAAAGGGAGAGATTGTTAGTTCGCTTGTTTTGATGATGATTTATAAACACCATTATTGGTGCTAATTGCTTGTTGAGCTATATTGTGTAGATTACAATTTATCAAGCAAGTTAGTGCTAACGTTGGAGAATTGGATAGAACAAAGAGTTATAATGATGATATCCATGGAGTTGGAGGCAGTGTGTTGAAGCAAAACTTTCAAGAGCACAATACAATAGAGAAGCTTCATCAAAATATAAGCAAAATCAAGAACAAGGAATTGTATTCATATATGTGAGATATTTTCATCTTTTTCTTTCTCTCTAGTGCTTGATGTAGACAAGTTATTGAGTTGATAATATTTGAAGCTCATTGGGTTCACACACACACTTTCACAACAATATTGTTTTTGACTATTTTTGAAAAATGATGAGTTTTTACAATTGGAAATGATTTTTTAAAAATTTCCTTTCTAACATGTTTATATTCATGTTTATAAACATTTCCCAAAGTTTTATAATTTTTAGAATATATTTGATATTTTATTTTGAATTTACAAAGTCAGATTTTTACCTAATATCAAATTCCTGTATGTAAATATTTTCGGCCGACCGGGCCATACCTGTCGGTTGACCGACCAGAGAAGCTGTTTTCATGACCCTGCAGACAGTCACCTTCACTCGACTGATTTACATTGCACGGTTGACCGATGACTAAGGGTCGGTCGACCGGAACAACATTGTTAGTCGATCGAACCAGTTCTAGATTGCGAAGCCTGCAACGGTCAAATAGTGGGTCGACCGGACATGATCCATCGGTCAACCATATCTACTGTAATGGCTAGTTTTTGTACCAGCTAAACTTTCAGGATATTGGTATTTGTTTGGGATTTGGGTTATTGTTTAGGGTTCCTATATATACCTAATTTATCTTTTCACTTCCACATAAAAATCTTAAGTTTGGTTTTCTAAGTGTTCATAAGCTCAAACTTTTAATTCTTAATCATCAATTGTGTTTAAGCCTTTGTTTTTCTCTCATCCACACTCCATAACTCTTGAGCTTTACTTGTTCTTCACTTGATCCTTGTCATAGGATTGTTGTGAGAGATTTTCTTCTTCCATTGTGATTGTGTGGTGAGATTGATCTCGAGGACATCACTTGTGTGGATTGTAGGATCTCAAGAGGAGATCGTTGTGAGAAAGATTTGGCTTCCAAACCGGGTGTGATAGTGAAGTTACCATTGGGAGAGGTTGTCGGGGGTGTAGGTTGGAGAACCAAACCTCGTGAACATATCGCGTGTCGCTATTAGCTAACTATTCTCTAAACTCTTCCTCTATTTTTTGCCTTTGCATTTTATTTGGTTGGTGTATTGCAATGATAAATTTTAATTGCATATTTATTGTCACATTACTTTATTCACCCCCTCTAGGATAATTTCAACCCTTATGCGGTAGACAATTCCTCTATTTAAAGTAGGTGCATAGGGGCAATTGCGTGACTTTGTCTAAGTCCAAACAGGCTGCTATGTTGGCAGATACTTTATAGGTTTTGGCTACAGATGGGATGAGTCACCTATGTGTTTAATGTGATGATAACAAGGAAAGCATAGTGCTGACAGAGTCCGATGAGTATAAAGACTTTTGGGGCTAGGGTAATAATGATTCCGATCATGGATTTAATGTGATGGTAATTGACTGTCGGCGGGAGACTTGAGGACGAACCATCTCTCATCTCAGTCTTGCGAGAGGGTCAATAAATGACGCCTCTTTAGTCGGCCATCTCTAACTCAAAAGTTCTTGACCTGGTCTCGTTGAATGAAGAGGCGTAGAGTCGATCCTAATAGGGAGATTCGAGTAAGGATAGCTTTCGACTCGACCCCTCTTAAGAAGAGTCGAATGTAGACATTGCTCGATTAGTCTCACATTTGATCTAGAATTTTGTTAGTTATAGGACACGTATCAGCTCCTATGAGAGGATTAACACTTAGACATTTCTATGGTATAACACTAGCCCTTTCACTCGAACTTGGATGGCCGAGTCTAAGTGAAATTGAACAGTCGCCTATTGGGATTTTTAGGTGCATTTAAGATGGGTTACTAATAGATTACTATTGATGTGACATTCTGATGATAGGGGGTTGTGCATCAGTATTGCCTCATTTCACGAGTGTGGATTGCGAAATGGTTGGAGGGGGTGCTTCGGTCCTTGCACGGTTGCTTTGAATTCTAGAGTCAATCTCAACTGTTCATCAATAACCAAGTCAGCTACTATGATCTTGCTATGTGTCTGCCTCCGTGCCTATGCATATTCTTGCTCTTCCAAAGGGCTCACTTTACCTATCTTTAAAACCCTAGGAGATTCTATGTCAGGTGATTTCCAATTATCTTCTCCATTCTCCGATGATTTTCTCTCCAATGGCTTCCACTACTGCCACCGTCGCTACTCGTAATAAGGCTAATATCAGCCTTCTACAAAAATTCCACTCCAAGATGCACTCAATGGAGGTATAGGCCTACTACGACTACTTCGATTTTCCCCGATTGCTTACATTGTCATTGCCGGAGAGGAATCAGGCGGTGTACGATCATGGTAGTGTCGTTGCTCCGATGTATATGAAACACTTGGAGTATGGCCTTCACCTCCCACTTCATCCATTTTTCCGACACACATTTGAGGCTTTGGAAGTCACGTTGTATCATATTAAACCAAAATCCATTGCCACGCTGGTAGGGTTCATAGTGATCTTCTACCAAGTGGGAGTTGAACCGACACTCAGGATTATCGACCATCTTTTAAGTATCAAGGTTTGGAAGAGCCAGGGCCATTACTTTTTTCAAAACTTGGGTGACTTTAAAGTCATTTTGAACCTTACCGAGTCGAACAAGGGCTGCAAAGAAAGGTTCATCTAGGTTTACGATGTTGACCTGATGCTCGGCTTGGACCGAGATCAAGAAGGATGCTTTGAGGCTGGGCTTGTCTTGGCTGAGAAAAAGCATATGCTTGAGAAGATTTGGCCTTACGCTAGTTCCCATAGGACCAAGAACCTAATCAACCCCTCAGTCTTGTAGGTGGTCGGTATCTTTGGAACCCTACAGACTAAAGGAGACAAGGCTCGGGTAGCAATATTAGCATTGCTGTTGGCAGAACCTGATGTAGCTCAGGTGGGGACCCTAGTCAGGACTAGAAGTGCCTATAATCTAACTTGACCCCAGAGGAGGCCGAGGAGGTTGTAGAGAAGGCGGTCAAAGTAGCGGTTCGGTTGGTTAGGGCAAGTTATTCTATCGCCAAGGCCTAGAGGTCTGAGAAGAAGAGGAGGTGACTAAGGAAGGTGGGTAGCTGAGGCCTCTCTGGAAGCACTGAACTAGTAAAGGACAGGGAGGGGGCATAGCAGAGGTGGCCACCCCTTCTCCCATCAAAGAAGTTGAGGAAGGAATTTTTTTTACCTATCCCTCCTAGAGGCCCCTCGGGCCGGGTCTATCAAGGTCATTGTGGTCAAAGAGGAGTCCCCCGCATGAGCTTAGGGGGATGAAGTCGTAGCAAAACAAGCTTGTGGGGTTCTAAGATCAAACCAAGGAGGACACGCGATCACTCTACTTGTTGAGTTGGCCCATCGACAGGGCAAGGAGCTAGCTATTGAAGAGCCAGTAGCGGAGGAGGTGCCCCCTACTTAAGGATCCGGATAGCTCTTCACCCTCCGTATTGATGAGCTTGATCCAGACATGTGGGGGGAGTTGAAGTTAATGATAATAGGGCCCTTCAAGGTCGGCCCTTAATGCGACAAGGATCATTGGTTCATCCCCAAGAGATATCTTGTAGCTAAGAGGTCTATCTTAGAGTTCAAGATAGCTCAAGGCAAGGTCTTGGAGCAATTCTATTTGCCCTGAGACAATGACATACTCTCGGCCATGCCAAACTATGGCCTTCACTAGGCTCTCAAAGGCTATTTGCTACAAGGAGCCCTAGTTAGCAGGAGCTATTTTCTCAATTCAAGCATGTGCAAGGCCTCCATTCTAAGCTCCACAAGGAGCTAGAGGCCAAGAGTGCATCTTGGGAGGTGAGTGAGAATAATGCTACTATCAAGGAGGCTGAGCTGGTGGCCTGGAGTAGGAGTGAGGGCAAGTGGCGTAAGGAGCTAGATATTCCAGACAACATGGTCAAGGGTCTGAAGGGGGCAATCAGCAAGAAGTCATCAGAAATCGGCAAACTCCAGGAAAACCTCGATCATTTTGAACATGGGCTTCATGAAGGTACTTGAAGGAGGAGGCCGAGGTTGAGAGGAAGAAGAGTGTAAACACTTTTTGAATGGGCATGGGTGGTTTTTCAAAACACTGAAGCCTTGTAGGACTGGCTGAAGGAAGAGGTGGTTGCACATAAGAGTTTAAGGAAGGAGACAACCTGAGCAGCACTAGAGGCCGAGAGATAACGAGTCGTCCCTCACCGAAATATAGGTGCTGCAGAGTCACCTCAGCCACTTAGAGTCCGAGGCCTACCGAGTTGATTTCTTTGAAAACTACTGCAACGACACTCTCGGGAAGGTGGAAATGGCCCTGTCGTGCATGGCTTCAACTACCTCATGATGTAGATTCGTCCTGAGCTCAAGACTGATCCTAGAAAATTCCATTATCCCTCCCAAGTCTCTAGTTTCCTAGACGCCCTGCAAGAGATAGAGACAAGGGGAGAGGGGCTGGGCCTGGATGTCAACAATGGAGACGAAAAGGGTGAGGAGTTGGCCCAAGGAAAAGATGAGGGCTTAGCCTAAGATACTTGGGTTAGCCATCCTAATGAGGAGGGAGATGAAGAGGTTAGGTCCGAGCCTCAGTCTCCTCCTCCGTCAACTTCTACTACTGCTGCCCCTCTATGCTCAGCTTCTGTTACCAGTCCCAGTGCCATTCAAGCTCTAAGTTCTTTGCCTCCTCCGAGTTAAGCTCCTTGAGAGCTCACGTATCTTCTTTTTTTTCTTTTTTTGTGTAATATCTTTGCGATGTAAATATCCCTTGTACTGTAAATATGTTGATATATGAATAAAAAAGATGTGCTTTTGTCAATTTGATCTGTGTACCTTTCTTGATTATGCTTATGTGTTTATTTCATTTGAATTTGGCTTAAAATCTTGAGGGCATTTTATGTAGACGACAATGTTTGAGACTCATAACTGAGATGAGTCGGCCCGTTGCCTTGGTTTTACTCTGAAAGGATACCATGGCCTTATGAAGTTGTA
Source organism: Asparagus officinalis (assembly GCF_001876935.1). NCBI lineage: Eukaryota > Viridiplantae > Streptophyta > Magnoliopsida > Asparagales > Asparagaceae > Asparagus > Asparagus officinalis. Next base: position 80,705,012 of record NC_033797.1, on the reverse strand, counting down.
GTCGACTGAGACAATGACATGTGTTGGTTTTATTCTGAAAGAATACCAAGGTATTTCCAATTGTAGTCATCCAAGTCAATGACATGCCTTGATATCAGTCTGAAAGGATACTAAGGTCTTTCGAGTTGTAGTCGACTGAGTCGATGACATGCCTTGATTTTATTTCGAAAGGATACTAAGGTCTTTTGAGTTGTTTTCGATCGAGTCAATAATGTGCCTTGGTTTTATTCTGAAAGTATACTAATGTCTTTCACGTTGTAGTTGATGACGTGCCTTGGTTTTATTCCAAAAGGATACCAAGGTCTTTCGATTTGTAGTCGACTGAGTCGATGACGTGTCTTGGTTTTATTCCAAAAGGATATCAGGGTCTTTCTTTCGTACCTTAGGTGACTCCGAGGTTTTGTAGGTACCACAAAAACATAGCACAATAAGATTAACATAAAATATTTATATCACACGAGAACCTTATAGTTACAATTAATGGAAATATTTTTTGAGATGCCCTATATTCTAAGAGTGCTGTAAGATTCTTCTATCAGGACTTTGTAGCCAATAAGTGTTAAGATATACTTCCTCAACAACCGTGTACAGTCCTTCATAGTTGGTTACCAATTTACCACGCCTAGTGTCGCTGTTGAAAATTGCTCTTCGAAGGACAAGATTACCAACACTGAATCTCCAAGGCTGGACCTTGCTGTTGCAGTGTCGGGCAATGCGCTACTAATTAATAACTTGTGATCTGGGTGAGTTTTCTCGAACTTAATCAATAAAGTCAAGTCTGACTCATAGTCTAGTTGAGTTTGACTCTTCGCCAAAGTATTATAGTCGGATGGTTGGCATACCAACTTCTACCAAGATTACCGCTTCAGCTCTATATGTTAACTTTAATGGGGTTTCCCCTGTGGAGTGTTTGTGGGTGGTTCAGTATGATCATAGAATTTCAAGTAGTTCTTCAACCTAGTTTCCAATTGTTTTATCCACCTACTTTAGAGTTTGAAATATATATGCACTTCTTTGCAGATCTGCTAGTCCATTGCACTTTAGGTGCGCAATTGAAGTGAATTTGAGCTGTATTCTCCATTCATCATAGAAACTATGGAAGGCTGTGTTATCAAATTAAGTGTCTTAACTGCTAGGGTGGCTTGGAATCTTCCTAAGAGGGCTTCATACTCAGCCTGATTACTTGAGGCTAAAACTCAGAACCATATGTGTATTTATGTGTTGACCCATCTGGGCCACATAGAACTGTTAGGTCTCTTGTTTTGATGATGATTTACAAACCCTATTATTGGTGCTAATTGCTTGCCAAGTGATATTGTGCATGATATATATTTTATCAAGTAATATAGTGTCATGATTGGAGGTTGGATGGTTTTTGCGCCACAACGATAATATCCGTGGAGGTGGAGGCAAGTTGATGAAGAATAGCTTACAAGTATAATATATACTAGAGGAGCTTCATCAACAATTTTAGCAAATATCAAGGCTCAAGACGTGTATATCATTTGTGAGCAATATTTGTATTTTTTATTTCTCTCTAGTTCATAATGTAGGTAAGAATTAAAGTAGATAACATTTGGAGCATTTAGGGTTCATACACACACATCTCTAAACATCGTATTTTGACCGTTTTGTAAAATGTTTTCATAATTAGAAAATGATATTTAGGATTCTTTTTCTAACATGTTTGTTTTCATCAAAATAATCATTTTTCCAAATTTCATATTTTTTGGAATTTAATTTCTATTTTTAAAAGCCTTTTGAAATTCATTTTTACTATTTATAACTAGGCTAGGCATGGTTATTAGTCGACTGACACTGTTCATCAGTCGACTAATGACATGCTCTGGAATCACAAAATGTTTCTGCTCGGTCGACCGACTCCCATTAATCGACTAAAGCAGCTCATTAATCGACTGATGGGTTCATTAGTCGATCGATGATGTTTTAGTGGCAGCCAACCGTCAGCTCACCAGTCGACTGAACAGTACATCAGTCGACTGACGACGACTGTAATGGCTAGCTATAGATTTCCTAACTTCGCGGGATTTTTTGATTTTATCTGGTTTTAGGCTATTGTTTTGGGGTTCCTATATATATCTCTTAGCCCTCTTCACTCCAGCATCTAAGCAAGCAAAAGAAATACAAGAGTTTCACTTGTATTTTGTTCTTGAGCTCAAACTATTTTCTAACTCTCTCTCTCTCTCTCTTATTTATTGCCTTATTGTCATATTGTGTCTTATGTTGTATTGAATTTCATTAATTGTACATTTAATATTTGATTATCCTATTCACCCCCTCTAGAGTAATTTTATTTGGTATCAGAGCTTGGTCTCTATAATTATTGAGGTTTAATCATCTTAGAGGAATGATCCAAATGGAATCTAACATGAATGTGCATGCTCTTGAAGGTCAATTAACTACTAGACCTCCTTTGTTTACATGCATTAATTTTTCATATTGGAAAGCTAGAATGCGTATATATTTAAGATGCATTGATCTTGACATCCTAGACATTATTGAGAAAAAATATGTTGAAAAATCTAGTAGTGACATGACCAAGAATGAGAGGTATTTGGCTACACTTAATATTAAAGCCATGAATACTTTGATTTGTGGACTCACTCCTAGTGAGTATAATAGAGTCTTCACTTGTGCAACCACAATTGAAATTTTGAAGAAACTATGTATTACTCATGAGGGAACTCTTTGTAGGCGTATAAAACTGCTTATAGGTCCCTTAGCACAGCTCGGCACAAACCAACGAACCATCAGGCGACATATCTAAACACGAGCGTCAGTCCATAACGCCGAAGCCAAGTGACACGCAATGAAGCAGATTAACGAGGCGACGAGGCTAACGAACCGCACGCAAACAATGGAATACATCCACTCGCATGCAGAATCAAGCTAACAGTTCGGTGAGTCAACGAGTCATCCAACCTTAGAACGGATTTGAACTCAAACACCAAGGCGGATTTACTGCCATATCGGGATTCAGACTGCCAAATCAGAGTCCAGATCAACAACGAAGCGCAGAACCGGAAAACGGACACAACAACGAAGCGCGGAACCGGAAAATGGACACCTGGAGGACTCGGCCAAAACCGAGCCCCCTCTAGGTGGCTCTCTAGGTGGCTCGGTGGCCGAGCCACCTAGAGGTGGCTAGGTGGCCGAGCCACCTCTGGGTGGCCGGCCAGATCTGTGCCAAGGCACAGATCTGAGTGCCTATAAATAGAGGGGCATGGCTCATTTGTGAGGGGTTGGAACTTTTAGAGGCGAAGCTCTGCTGGATTGAAGGCTCAAAATTTAAAAAGATTAAAGCTTTGGAACTTTGAGGACTTGGAGATATCAGATCTGGTTCTTGGCGATCATCCACACCAAATAAGGCAGGAGTTCGAGAGAGATCAGATCTGAGATCTACGCAGTTTCCCTCCGGATCAAAGCTTGGCCTTTGATCCCGAGAACTAAAGGCTATTATTTCCTTGGAGAAATAGTACCCTCAGCTGTTATTTCCTTTGTGAAATAACACCCGTCATACTGCGTAGATCTGACCGGATCTAGATGGTGCGGTGGTCCACAGATAAACCCCGGCGCAGGCAAAGAACCCACACAAGCGAGTGACCACAAAATAGGAGCTCGCGATTCGTTCGATAAAAAAGGAAAGTTGTAATTTTTTTATTTCTTTTTTGATCTCGTTGTAACCGGATCTTATAAAAAGACCGGATCTTTGTAACTGATAAACTGTTAACAAAGTAATCGATGGAATCAATGAAGAAAGCTACGATTTTTCCCGCGAACAGTAAGTCAACTTGCCCGGATTGTTTTGATGCGTCGCAGCCGCGGATCTCAATCCCGGTCGAGGAGGAGGTCGAGTATGAATTCGACCAACAAAAGTTCGAGGAGTATCTGTCATCCTCGTCCGGATCCACCTCCCCCAGTAAGTCCAAGAAGTTCTCCTCCAGGAGAAAAATCCGTTGGTATGAAGAAGTTGAGAATACCAACGAAGATCTCACCCCGATTGACGCCAAAGCTGCGTCGGGTGAGGCTCCACCAACCTCCAACCAGGTTAAGCCTGTTCCCGCCAATTCCTCCGTTACTCTTTCCAAGAGAGCCCGTCAGAGGCGACGCCAACGTTTGGCCAAAGAACTCGCGAAGGCGATGGAATCCACGGATGGAATCCGCTATAACGCGGATCTGAAGAACAGGAGAGGCAAACAGCTTCAACAACCAATGAATGGCAGCTCCTCCAAGACGCCAACGAACGAATGGATCCGTGTCACACGGAATCGTTCGACACTTGAGGAGCGCATTCGCAAGCGCCGCGCACTGTCAGCGCAGGCACGGGCTCAAGTCCAGGAAGCCCGTAGAAGACTACAGAAGGAAGCCGCCAAGTATGGAAGCCGAAGTCTGAAGCGGCGATTCAGGCTAATGCACAATCATTGCAGCCTTCGAAGCAAGTTCAACCTCCGGCGAACCAACCGAAATCGCCGGCAATTCCAATAGCTATTCTGGGAGATCCCGCGGAATCATCCCGAAGAAGGAAGTCCGTTTTGGAGCGCCTCGGTCCAATTCCCGATGAGAGAGGCAAAGCTCCAGTCCAAGAACGTTTGGGCTCAATGAAGAAGCCCCGAACGACTCAACATGCTGGGGGTCGCCGTCACCTCCAACATGACAAGGAGTTCAAGCCAGCTACGCGCACTAATTTGCGCATCGAAGTCCAGGAGCCCGCTGAGAACTCACGCCCAAAAAGGCATGTCTCAAGGCGCGTGACTCTTGAAAGCCCAAAGAAGGTAGTTCGCCCTCAGAAGGAAACGTTGTCGTCTGATGATGACGACGTTATACCTGAGAAGTCGTACCAACACACGATAGGTTATCCCGACCTTCAAACCGACGAGTTGTACTATCGTGTTGGTGGTACAAAGAAAATCAGGAAGAGGAGTCCTCGAGGACTAGAAACTCAGTGCCCCTGTTCCAAACTCATTCGGGCAGTATTGTCTGAGTGCAACTGCATCAAGACGGTCCCCGAAAGAGTTTTGGTCTTCGAAAGGCTCAGTACCGAAACGCCAAAGCCAAGGACTAGGCGTTTCCGACAAAGAAGAACGGTAGTTGAAGATGGAGAATGTTTGAGGGTCACCACTAATATGACCAGCAAAGGGACGTCAACACAGGATAATCCCGAGTCGATTCCGGAAGTACCCCGGCGGATGACCCGTCTGCAATCCGGAGCCATCATACGAGGAACTTATGGTAGGGTTCGGACAAGATTATCGTCAGAAGATGAAGAATCGGATTCATGCTCTGCTGTCGCATCAGACAATACAGTATCCAGCGAGGGACAACCCCGCGAGTTATTTATGATAAGCGCGGAACAAGTGGCCAAGATGCTCGAAGAAGCCATGGCTAAACAACAGGAGAGCTTCAAGTTTGAAATGCAAATGGCCATGCAGACTATGAGAGAAATGCATGACCAGCAAATCCGAGCGCTGACAAATCAGCAAGGCGAACCAAGTCGTCGTAACCAGATTGATTTCGAAGATGAGGAAGCTTACAATGCCAATAATCCTCCCGTCAATGCAAGGGGTGGTAACGAGAATGCTGATGAAGACTTAGGTGAAAACCTGAAGATTAAAAATCTCGAGAGCAAAATCAATACGTTGATTTCCGCTCAAGAGATGAAGAAGACGGGCATTCCTTGTCCATACCCACGAGAATGGGAATCAATCCTCTATCCGGCGAAGTTCAGTCTAATTAGCTTCACGCCATTTGATGGGAAGGGTTCACCCACGCAGCATTTGATTTACTTCAAATTGCACCTGGGTGTTATCTCTGGTAATGAGCCTCTGATGGTACGGTCCTTCGTTGGCACTCTTCGTGGAGCCACCTTTGATTGGTATCGCCGCCTCAAGCCAGGAAGCGTGAATAGCTGGGACGACATGGAAACTAAGTTCCTCGCTAATTTCTTCGACGACGACATCGAGATATCCATCGGAACGTTGCTCGATGAGAAACAAAAAGATGGGGAATTGGTCGACACCTTCGTCAAAAGGTTCCGGAACAAGACGATGAACTGTCGGGACCCGATCACTGAGGAGTTAATTCTCTAGACTTGCCACAACAACCTCGCATTGGACGTGTTGGAGGCAATGGGAACGGCACCGTCTAACACTTGGAAAGACTTGAAGGTGCCCGGTGAACAAGCCGAACGCTTCCTCCGAAGGAAGAAGGCCGAGAGGAACCGACCGACGGCTAATCCTCCGAACTCGAACTTTGCCTCTCGTGGTAAAGGCAAATCACCTGCAACAGCTGTTGACGCTAACCAGACGTCGCAAAAGCAACTCCGAAAACAGCAAAAGACTTCGGGTCCGAGACTCCTTCAAAGACGAAGATGTTCTAGCCATCTTCGAATCCCTCCTCGAAAGTAACAAGATCAAGCTACCACCTATCACAAATCAGGAGGAAGCTGACAACACTACGGACCCAAAGTACTGTGCATACCACAGGAGGGTCGTTCATCCCACCAAGGATTGCTTTACTCTCAAGAATAGCATTCAGACCTTGGTCGAAGCCGGCGTCATAACGCTAAAATAAGCCAAATGAGAATGGCCAGACTCCAAAGAGTATACGAGTATAAACTGTTTCTCAATCCTCCAACAGGTGCATGAGGTTAAACTGCTCCCTGCATCCTCCGACCGGTATAAGAGGTTAAACTGCTTCCTAATACTCTAATAGGTATATGAGTCTAAACTATTTTCTTTCTTCTACGGGAAGTTCCTGGAGAGTGCCATGCGTGGTATTCTTAAGGATAACCCGATCATGCAGCCGATACAACGATAAACCCAGTTTCGCAAGAAAAGCTGGGGGTGGATATTTCATGTAACGGGAAATTCCCGAAAGAATGTTACATGTAATTTTCTTAGGGATAACCCGATCATTAAAAAAAATAAAAAAAAGAAAGAAAAGAAAAAAAGTGATAAACACTAAACCCCACTGTGATTTCCGAACACTCTTTTGCTGAGATGAGATTCGATCACTTCGTTGGATCAATCTTCCCTCACAAAACTCCCGTTGGTGTTTAATGACTCACAGTCTTCCACCCTAAAATCCCTCACTGATCAAATTAATTGACAGTGGGTCCACTAAAATTCCTTTCGGTTAAATACATTCAAACTTTCGATGTATCTGTGCACTCAACACTCCCACTGTTAGAGTCCGGATATAATACTTGGAATTTTGATATTAATCCTTGACGAATTGTCAAACCCCTTCGTGTTAAGTCCTTATAACTTAACACCAGGAATTCCTTCTGAGTAATTTGTACAAGTCGACACTCCCATTGTGATTTGTACTCCCACACCCACTTGGTCAAACCTTCCTACAGTTAGGGCCAAAACCAAAATCCCCTCTCGATTCCTCCAATAAACGAGAGGTCCAGTTTCAAATCGAGTGATCAAACCTTCCTACAGTTAGGGTTATCTCAAACTCCTGCTTGGTCAAACCTTCCTACAGTTAGGACCAAAACCATAATTCACTCTCGATAAACGAGAAATTCGTCTTTAGTTCGGTAATCAAACCTTCCGACAGTTAGGGTTATCTGAATCTTTTCGATTCTCGGAGTGGAGATCCCACTCTTAGTTTTACCTTTCCGGATTCTGGGGGTGGAGATCCCACCTCGAGTCTCCTTTCCAGCTGAAGATAGAATATAAAATTCTTCTTCTTTAGTGTCGGGAGATAGAATATAAAATTCTTCCTCTCCCATTTCGGGTTTGTCTTTGCCCCAAGAGAAGACACCACCTTTTTTCAAACTCCTAAAATCCATGCCTTACACGCATGGGGAATTTCATCCTGAATCCTAAGAAAGGATATGCCGACGCCTAACACGCGTTGCCGGTTTAAGTCTTTCACCGATTGAAGAAGACACTAGAATTCCAGTCTAGGAAGTTTATCCTGAATCCTAAGCAGGGATAAGTCTGCGCCTAACACGCGCTGTCGGTTTAGTCTTTTTCTGTTGAAAAAGACACCAGAGTTCGATTCTGGGGTATTCTATCCTAAAACCTAAGCAGGGATAAGTCTGCGCTTAACCCGTGCTGCCGGTTAGTTCTTAACCGTTGAAAAGAACACTCGTCCGCATATTTAACATTGTGGCAGGTTGTTATTAATAACACTAAAATCCATGCCTTACACGCATGGGGAATTTCATCCTGAATCCTAAGAAAGGATATGCCGACGCCTAACACGCGTCGCAGGTTTAGTCTTTTACCGATTGAAAAAGACACCAGAATACCAGTTTGGGGTATTTTATCCCCCATGCCTTACACGCATGGGGAATTTCATCCTGAATCCTAAGAAAGGATATGCCGACGCCTAACACGCGTCGCCGGTTTAGTCTTTCTCCGTAGAAAAAGACACCAGAGTTCGATTCTGGGGTATTCTATCCCGAAGCCTAAGTAGTCATAGCGCAAAGTCTCAGAGAATTCACTCTCTTAGCACAACGTTACATGCGGAACGGATTTAAACAATCCACATGCTAGCCCGACTCAAACGGTAGTCGGTAAAGGCTAATCAAACCCGTTAAAGGCTGGGGGTTAGCCAAAAATCCTAAAGTCAACGCCTAACACGCGTTGCCGGGTAGTCTATTCTCGTGAGAAAGACGAAGTCTACGTATTCAATATCGTAGCACTAAGAGGAGATGGCCATGCAGACTATGAGAGAGATGCATGAGCAACAAATCCAGGCGTTCAGGAACCAACAAGGTGAACCAAGTCACCGTAATCAGGTTGTTCAGGAAGAAGAGCACACGGATAGGGATGGAGCTCACAATGCCAATAACCCTCCCGTCAATGCAGGGGGTGGTAACGAGGATGCCAACGAGGATACAAGTGAAGACTTGAAGATCAAAGATCTCGAGAGCAAAATCAACACATTGATCTCCGCTCAAGAGACGAAGAAAACAGGCATTCCCTGTCCATACCCACGAGAATGGGAATCGATCCCCTATCCGGCGAAGTTCAGTTTAATCAACTTCACGCCGTTCGATGGGAAGGGTTCCCCCACTCAGCATTTGATTTATTTCAAATCGCACTTGGGTATTATCTCCGGCAATGAGCCTCTGATGGTGCGGTCATTCGTTGGCACTCTTCGCGGAGCCGCCTTCGATTGGTACCGCCGCCTCAAGCCAGGAAACGTGAACAGCTGGGATGACATGGAGACCAAGTTCCTGGCCAACTTCTTCGACGACGACACCGAGATATCTATCGGATCATTGCTCGATGAGAAGCAGAAGGACGGGGAGTTAGTCGACACCTTCGTCAAAAGGTTCCGGAACAAGGCGATGAATTGCCGGGACCCGATCACAGAGGAATTCATCCTCCAAACTTGCCACAACAACCTTGCGTTGGACGTGTTGGAAGCAATGGGAACAGCACCGTCTGACACTTGGAAGGATCTGAAGGTCCGAGGGGAGCAGGCTGAGCGATTCCTTAGAAGGAAGAAGGCCGAGAGGAACCAACCGACGGTTAATCCGCTGGACTCAAATTTCGCCTCTCGTGGTAAGGGCAAAACACCTGCAGCTACTGGTGGTGCTAATCAAGCGTCACAACAGCAATCCCGAAGGCAGCAAAAGACTTCGGGTCCGAGACTCCAAAGAGAGTATTCCTTCAAGGACGAAGACGTTCCAGCCATCTTCGAATCCCTCCTTGAAGGTAACAAGATCAAGCTACCGCCTATCACAAATCAGGAGGAAGCTGACAACACTACGGACCCAAAGTACTGTGCATACCACAGGAGGGTCGTTCATCCCACCAAGGATTGCTTTGCTCTCAAGAATAGCATTCAGACCTTGGTTGAAGCTGGCGTCATAACGCTGAGGTAAGCCAATTGAGAATGGCAGACTCCGATAAGTATAAGAGTATAAACTGCTTCTCAAAACTCCAAAGAGTATACGAGTATAAACTGTTTCTCAATCCTCCGACCGGTATAAGAGGTTAAACTACTCCCTGATACTCCAATAGGTATATGAGTCTAAACTGTTTCCCCACTTTTGACGGGAAGTTCCTGGAGAATATTAAGCTAATATTCTTAAGGATAACCCGGTTAGTTAACTGATAATAATGTCCGAACCAGTTCCGCAGAGGAAACTGGGGGTGGACGATTTATGTAATGGGAAGTTCCCAAAACCACAGCAATGTAATGAATAAGAACTCCCATTCTCACCATGTCTATGCACTCAACACTCTCTCTGTTAGAGTCTGGACGTAAAGTACCCACTTGGTCAAACCTTCTTACAGTTAGGACCACAGTCAAAATCCCCTCTCGATTCCCCCAATGAACGAGAGGTCCACAAATTGAGCGATCAAACCTTCCTACAGTTAGGATTGTCTCAAAACACCCACTTGGTCAAACCTTCTTACAGTTAGGACCACAGTCAAAATCCCCTCTCGATTCCCCCAATGAACGAGAGGTCCACAAATTGAGCGATCAAACCTTCCTACAGTTAGGATTGTCTCAAAACACCCACTTGGTCAAACCTTCTTACAGTTAGGACCACAGTCAAAACCTCCTCTCGATTCCCCCAATGAACGAGAGGTCCACAAATTGAGCGATCAAACCTTCCTACAGTTAGGATTGTCTCAAAACACCCACTTGGTCAAACCTTCTTACAGTTAGGACCACAGTCAAAATCCCCTCTCGATTCTCCCAATGAACGAGAGGTCCACAAATCAAGCGATCAAACCTTCCTACAGTTAGGATCGTCTTAAACCTTCCATTCGGTCAAACCTTTCTACAGTTAGGACCAAAACCAAAATCCCCTCTCGATTCCTCCAATAAACGAGAGGTCCAGTTTCAAATCGAGTGATCAAACCTTCCTACAGTTAGGGTTATCTCAAACTCCTGCTTGGTCAAACCTTCCTACAGTTAGGACCAAAACCATAATTCACTCTCGATAAACGAGAAATTCACCTTTAGTTCGGTAATCAAACCTTCTGACAGTTAGGATCATTGAATCTTTTCGATTCTCGGAGTGGAGATCCCACTCTTAGTTTTACCTTTCCGGATTCTGGGGGTGGAGATCCCACCTCGAGTCTCCTTTCCAGCTGAAGATAGAATATAAAATTCTTCTTCTTTAGTGTCGGGAGATAGAATATAAAATTCTTCCTCTCCCATTTCGGGTTTGTCTTTGCCCTAAAAGAAGACCGGGAAATAGAATATAAAATTCTTCCTTTCCCGCACCGACCTTTTCCAAATTTGTACACTAGAATTCCAGTCTAGGAAGTTTATCCTGAATCCTAAGCAGGGATAAGTCTGCGCCTAACACGCGCTGTCGGTTTAGTCTTTTTCTGTTGAAAAAGACACCAGAGTTCGATTCTGGGGTATTCTATCCTAAAACCTAAGCAGGGATAAGTCTGCGCTTAACCCGTGCTGCCGGTTAGTTCTTAACCGTTGAAAAGAACACTCGTCCGCATATTTAACATTGTGGCAGGTTGTTATTAATAACACTAAAATCCATGCCTTACACGCATGGGGAATTTCATCCTGAATCCTAAGAAAGGATATGCCGACGCCTAACACGCGTCGCCGGTTTAGTCTTTTTCCGTAGAAAAAGACACCAGAGTTCGATTCTGGGGTATTTTATCCCGAAACCTAAGTAGGGATAAGTCAACACCTAACACGTGTCGCCAGGTAGCCTATTCTAGTAACAATGGCGAAGTCTATGTATTCGACGTCATAGCGCAAAGTCTCAGAGAATTCACTCTCTTAGCACAACGTTACATGCGGAACGGATTTAAACAATCCACATGCTAGCCCGACTCAAACGGTAGTCGGTAAAGGCTAATCAAACCCGTTAAAGGCTGGGGGTTAGCCAAAAATCCTAAAGTCAACGCCTAACACGCGTTGCCGGGTAGTCTATTCTCGTGAGAAAGACGAAGTCTACGTATTCAATATCGTAGCACTAAGAGCGTTAACTCTCTTAGCACAACGTCACATGTGGAACGGACATGGACAATCCACATGCTAGCCCGACTCAAACGGTAGTCGGTAAAGGCTCATCAAACCCGTTGATGGCTGAGGGTTTGCCAAAAATCCTATAAATGCGAGAGTCACTGACGCATTAGCTTCATTAGTTGGTCTCGTGATTTGAGCATCCAACGACTTCGGGATAAGATCTGTATCCGCACACGAATCAACTTTTTAAACTGTGTAGACCTAAGGTTAACGCGTGGCAATGAAAGTCAACGTACGACGTTCGAAACCCTAAGGTCAACGATGGTCAACGCGTAACCCTAGGTCAACGCCAGTCAACGTGTTGCGATTAAAAGATCAACGTACAACGTTCGAAACCCTAAGGTCAACGCCGGTCAACGCGTAACCCTAGGTCAACGCTAGTCAACGCGTTACGATCAAAAAGTCAACGTACGACGTTCAAAACCCTAAGATCAACGCCAGTCAACGCGTAACCCTAGGTCAACGCCGATCAAATGCGTTGCAATCAATACTCCGAAAAGTATACGAGTATAAACTGCTTCTTAATACTCCGAAAAGTATACGAGTATAAACTGCTTCTTAATACTCCAATAAGGTATACGAGTATAAACTATTTCCTATTTTTGGTTGAGAAGTTTCTAGAGAATATTTTTCTAAAAATATTCTTAAGGATAACACTACGCCGGACAACGCGTCGCAAAATAAAGACTCAACGCCAACAATCGATGGTCAGTTCTATGTTGAACCAGCAAACACGAGCTAAAGATCAGAAAATCAGGAATCGACTTCAAGTTTAAAATTCCGACAACGGTCAGACAATAAATGCAGCACCGGAGCCCTTACAGACATTCGACAAAGCACCGAATAGCCTGAAGGATTGAAGGAATCAAGAACAGAAGCCATTCCAAAGTCCCTCTATACCGACTGAAGGTTGGGACAATCATATCCAAAGTATTCCAGACTCTTCTATAAAAGAACGAGGCTGAAATACTTTCGAGGGGGTATCTGTAGGCAAATAAAACTGCTTATAGGTCCCTTAGCACAGCTCGGCATAAACCGACGAACCATCGGGCGACATATCCAAACACGAGCGTCAGTCCACAACGCCGAAGCCAAGTGACACGTAACGAAGCGGATTAACGAGGCGATGAGGCTAACGAACCGCACGCAAACAATGGAATACATCCACTCGCATGCGGAATCAAGCTAACAGTTCGGTGAGTCAATTGTTAGACCCTAGAGGGGGGTGATTAGGGTCTTATGCTAATCTAATCCGATATATGCCAATAAAAAACTAATTAACAAGTTATCCTAGCAAGTATGAAATATAACAACTATATAAGCTAGGATAAGCAATTTGAACGATGAGATATATCCTATATGATGAATATATATATATGCAAGGATATATATACTAACACAAGGGGTAAACAATCTAAACAAGATAGTGGATGATATAGATAATGAGCTAATGACAATGGCGATATAAGATATGAACATAAATATGAAAGAACGCCAAAGCACACTCAAACAAGCAATATGATCACGGAGTTCGGACCTTCCGTCCTACGTCTTGTCCTCCTCCTCAAGTGCTCGGTTACAACCTCTCCCTAGGCACGTCAACCGACGCCACTCCTCTTGGATTCGACCCTGTCTCTCACCACACACTTCTCTCGGTGTACAAGTGTATTACAAGTGAATCCTCACAATTAAGCACAATATAAATCAATTGATTGTTCTCTAAACTAGGTGAGAACTCAATTAAGCTTACTCTCAATGTCACAAACCCACAACCCTAAATTATACTATGAATGTAAATATTATAAGCTTAATAGGTTGTTTGTGAACAAATAGAGAAAACAATATAAACTCAATATAAAATCTAGCTTATGAAATTAAGAACAAAACTTATAAAATGCTAGAATTGAGTTTAAGGAAACTTCTCTATAGATGACAAGAGAGAGGGAGAAGAGTGATTGCTCAAACACCAAATGATGATCTCCACTTGCTCTTGTGAAATTGTCTTCACAAACCAAAACACTCAAATGCTTAAAAGCTTCTTAAACCAAACTTAAAAAAACACTAAACAAGTTTAAACCCTTGTTTAAAAACTTCTTTAAAAACTTCTTAGCTACTAGAGAAGAGATCAGCTTGTTTAAAAACTTCTTTTAAAAACTTCTTAGCTACTTGAAAGAGAGCAGCAATAGGGTATATATACCCTCTAAAGATCTTAGCAAAAACCCCCAAAACAAATGACAAAACAGCCCCCAGAGAAACGGCTCAGAAATAGCCGTTAGTAGCCAACGGTTATATTGTCGGTCGACCGAAAATTCCGTCGGTCGACCGATGAGAGCAAAAACACGAAGAAAACATTCTGAACATATGAACTCAGGTTCGGTCGACCGGTGCGGTCGACCGAATACTGATACTTCTGAAAAACAGTTTTGAAAGCTGTACATCTGATTTTGAAACACTGTTTAAAAATATCAAATAAATTCTAAAAAATGTAAAACTTTGGGGAATGATTGTAGACATGATAATAAACATGCTACAATGACTGGTTTCGAAAAAGGACTTCCCAAATGAAAAATATCATCATTTTTACAAACTAGTCCAAAACATGAAAATATGAGATACTTAAAATTTTGATTGTTTTGACATAACCAACCCTTTGAAACTTTGTGAAATGTTTTATAGACTTAGTAAAACAATGTACATAAACTGATATTGAAGTCTATAAACTAAGATAGCGAATATTTTCATAAAATTGGCATATTCTATGCAATGTTTTCAAAAAGCATAATAAAAATATGAAATATAGAATTTCATATATATAACCAATAAAACCAAGCATAATGTATGTATATATATAACTATATATATATGCATAGAAACGCAAACTTATATATATATATATATATATATATATATATATATATATATCATATATATATATATATATATATATATATATAATATAATATATACTATTATATATTATATATATATATATATAATATATATAGTATTATATATATATGACTAATATATATATATACGAGAACAATAAATGTGTGGTTGTATAGGATAATTGAGCTAGAAGTATATAACACACATAATATACAATCCTAAACTAATTTACCCAAGCTTGATTGGTCTTCAATATGCTTGACTTGGTAATCTTTGCGGATGAAGCTTGAACTTGATCTTTTAACTTTGAATTGCAAGGCTTCACCGACATTCCGCCAACCTCCTTTGGATATGATCGTTGAAGCTCTATTCCATCCATCCTCCAACGACGTTGTTTGTCTATAAAACATAGGAATGCACAAACACTAGACAAACAACATTAGTAATAAATTGTTTGTTAAACATCATCAAAACAAGAAGGCCAACAATCTCCCCCTTTTTGATGATGACAAACAATTTACAAAACGAAGTATATGCATGAAGGAAATGAACATATACAAGATAATACACAAAAGAATATACATATACTCACAATATTTCTCCCCCTTTGACAACATCAAAAAGGGGACAAAAGAATTAAGAGAGCGAAAGCTCCCCCTATCAATAAGCATAGGTGAGTATAAAACATAAAAGGATATAGGGATTGCTCCCCCTATCAAAATGCCATATAGAAAATGTGCAATAAATAAAGATTATGGCAAGCATGTGAGCAAGCATAAATGAAAAGATATGCTAAACACCACTCACAAGCAAACAAGATACAATGAGGACACATAATGATATGACATTATAAAGATAGTGTCTCATTATAAAAACCATGTATAATAATAGATTTATGAAATCAAAAGAAGAGGAACATGAGAATCATGCAAAAAGTTTTCAAATGAAAACCAATCAACCAAAAGAAATCATAACTCAAAGTTTATATTCAAAAACAATGTTTGATCAATAAAGAAAAATTTTCTTTACAGAACTTGATCAAACCACTCATAGAATACATTATAAACCACGAATAGATGATCCATAAGCACAAACACATAAATATCATCATATAAGTGAAGTATAATGAATTCAAAGCAACCGATCAAAACAAAATTTTTAAGAGAGGCAACAATTATATCAAGCTCTTGAGCTTGTTCCAACCCATATAATCATTTTAGCATCCAATAAACTTGATTTGGGAATAAACACCCAATGAACCCGGAGGGTTATATAAGTACAAACCTCTCATCAAAACAAAACAAATAAGGAAGAATAAGAATACTACAATTCTTGGTTTAAAGTTTAAATTTGTTTTGGTACCCAAGAACTCTTGGTACCAAAAGATTTAGGGACATGACCCCTATCATTTAAGTTCAAAGCCTTAGGGTTATGAACCCTCTTAGGCATATATGGTGCACTAACATGGTCAAAACAATATTCATTCAAATGACCCTTCCGATTGCAATTTGTGCAATGAAAGAGATCCATTTGTTTTTGTGGACCATTAGCTCGTGCACAGGAATCATTTGCAAATAAAGACTTTCTTTTAAAATTATTTTGCAAATGAGAAACATTCTTAAACAATGGTTTATTTGGAACATATTGCAATTTAGAAGCATTTTGTATATCAAAACAAAATTTAGCAAGATTTCCAAACTTACCACAAACATCACATTTAAAAACATGTGGTCTATTGGAAGCATTTGTCAAATGAGATTTTCTTTTCAAATCAAAGCAATATTTGGCCAAATGACCAAAACGACCACAATAATCACACTTGAACACACTAGCATGCTTATGATGAACTTTGTGAGAATGAGCATGTGAATGTGTAAGTGTACAAGATGAAGAAGCTATATGAGATGCACAAGGAACATTAGGATTCTTATGTTTGTGTGCATCATAACAAAACTTAGCTAAATGACCTTGACGGCCGCAAATAGAACACTTATAAGTTTTGCTATACATGTGTGCATAATGAGTAGATGATTTTGATTTAGTCTTGGCACACATGTCCATAAGCTTCTTATGGTTATTAATGCATATTTTCAAAGTTGAATCTAAGGATGAAAACATTGTTCAACTCATCATTAGGCATATTAGCATTAACTTTAGAAGTAGAACATAAATAATTATTTATAAAGGAAGCAGTATTATTTTGTATGTTCTTTACTTCTAACATGGCATTATCTCTTTCATGAGTTAAACTAGCAACGTTTGAAGTTAAAGAAACATGATCCAATTTTAATTTTTTATTGTTTTCTTTAAGGATTATATTTTCATTAGAAATAGTTTCAAACTTAGATGCTAACAACTCATGATCGGATTTCAAAATTTTATGCTTGCTTTGTAAATTAATGAAATCATTTTGCAATTTGTTGAAGGCATGTAATAATTTTTCACTAGCACAAGCAAGTCCATCATTAGGTAAATCATTAATGGTTTCGAACTTGCAAACCTCACTAGGGCAATCGCCTAGTGGCCGTGTGCATGATGAAGCTCCAATGTTACTTGATGAAGAATCCGCCGGAATCCTTTGGATCTCCTCCAAGTTACAATGATGTGCTTCTATGAATGTCCACAATATCCTTTGGATCTCCTCCAAGTTACAATGATGTGCTTCTATGAATGTCCACAATTTGTAAGCACTATCAAAGGAAACAAGCTTGTTAGAAATAGAAGAATCAAGTGCATTATGCATATATTCTAACACAATCTTGTTCATGGTAAACAATCTTTTGTCATTTTTACTCCACTTGGATTTCTCCGTAGTGGGTACAATATAAGCATTATCAATAATTCCCCATAGATCAATATTTTTAGAGTGCACAAAAAGTTTAAATCTAGAAGCTATAAGCATTATCAATAATTCCCCATAGATCAATATTTTTAGAGTGCACAAAAAGTTTAAATCTAGAAGCACATTGTGCATAGGAAAAGTTAATGAATTTAGGAGCAACATTGGATTCATAGCCTAACAAAGGTGCACAATTCATGTTCATGATAAATATAGTGTGTGCAAGCAAGACAAATGCAATGGCAAAACAAGATTGAGCACAAAAAGATAACAAAAAAAAAAAAAAAAAAAAAAAGATCTTTAAACTCAAGGCGTTAGACCTTAATCAAAGAGCACGGCAAGCTCTGATACCAATTGTTAGACGCGGGCTAGAGGGGGTGATTAGGGTCTTTGCTAATCTAATCCGATTATATGCCAATAAGAAAACAATTAACAAAAGTTATGCCTAGCAAGTATGAAATATAACAACTATATAAGCTAGGATTAAGCAATTTGAACGATGAGAATATATCCTATATGATGAATATATACCTATATATGGCAAGGATATATAAACCTAACACAAAGAGGTTAAACAATCTAACAAGATAGTGGATTGATATAGAATAATGAGCTAATGACAATGGGATATAAGATATGAACATAAAATATGAAAGAACGCTCAAAGTCACACTCAAACAAGCATATGATGCACGCGAGTTCGGACCTTCGTCTACGTCTCCAAGCTCCCACTCCGGGGAGAAATCCACTATACAACGCGGGTTTTCTACGGCTCAGCCGAATAACGTTTTACGACCTCACAGTGTCCGTTTTCAACGCTTCACCGCCATCAACGTAGTCACACTCACGCGCTCATAAAATGTCGGTTTTACGTCATCTAATACGATCACCCCGTACCACTCCTCACACTCGTTTTCTAAGGTTCACCGAAAACTTCAGCAACACACTCGTTTTCTAGCTCAGCCGAAAACGCTTAAACAAAAGAAGACAGAACAACGGAGCTCACAAAGATAAATCAACAAATTTTGTTCTCTACAATAGATGAGAAGCACAATGTAGCTCACTTGCAATTTGTTACAACTCCGCACAACCCAAATATACTATGAATGTCTAAATACAATAAGGCTCAATAGGTTGTGTGTGAACAAAAGAGAGAAAAACAATATAAAACTCAATATAAATCTAGCTTATGAAATTAAGAACAAAACTAAAAATGCTAGAATTGAGTTTAAAGGAACTTCTGCTATAGATGACAAGAGAGAGGGAGAAAGATGATTGCTCA
>NC_033797.1:80652344-80684999 GCF_001876935.1 Asparagus officinalis | reverse complement strand
AGAGGAGCCGGACTTTGAGATGAGGACGAGGAGGTCTTCGGGGAAGAGGGCGCCTATGTCACCGTGGAGAGCGTCGACGGGGGGAGGAAGGAGGAGCGGGAGAGGCCGAGGGAGGCGAGGGTTTGGGAGAGCCGGACTTGCTGACGCCGGTGAAGAAGACGGCGGAGGGGGAGGCGGAGAGGACGGACTGGGCCTGGCCAAGGACCTACTGCTGTGATTTGAAGAGCAGGGAGAGCTCGTCCGGCTCGATTTGGGCTGGGGCTGGAGAGGCCGAGGTGGAAGGCGGAGGGGGGGATGAGGTGGCGGCGTGTAGATGAGAGAGAGAGAGATTTGGGGGTTTGTAGAGAGAGAGAGAGGGTTTGGCCAGTTTGGGGGTTTGTAGAGAGAGAGAGAGGGGAGAAAATAGAGACGGGGAAATGAAAAAATAGGCGGGGAAATGAAAAAAAAGAGGGGGAGGTGCTAATTTTTTTAGGCAACCTAGACGGAATTTCCGTCTAGGTTTCATCAATCTAGACGGAAATTCCGTCTAGATTGAGTGTTTATTTAAAAAAAAATAAAAATCCGTCTAGTTTGTCAATCTAGACGGAAATTTCCGTCTAGATTGACTCAAACTAGACGGAACAAACTAGACGGAATGTTTTCCGTCTAGTTTGCTCCAAACTAGACGGAAAAAAATTCCGTCTAGTTTGTTCCGTCTAGTTTGTCCATTTTTCTACTAGTGAGTACCAATATTCTGATATGTGATCGTTATCATTTGAGGAAGTGTTACAAATATCTTGTTATCTTGTTTTATGAAACAACGTCTTTTGATATACCACGAGTCTTATACTTTCGCTTATTTTGATGTTGTTATATGATTACGAGTATATTACATGTTACATTGTGTATATCTTGTATTGTTTTTTTGAACTGAAAAATAGGGTGAGGTACCCTGCTCATATACAGAGGAGCCGGACTTTGAGATGAGGACGAGGAGGTCTTCGGGGAAGAGGGCACCTATGTCACCGTGGAGAGCGTCGACGGGGGGAGGAAGGAGGAGCGGGAGAGGCCGAGGGAGGCGAGGGTTTGGGAGAGCCGGACTTGCTGACGCCGGTGAAGAAGACGGCGGAGGGGGAGGCGGAGAGGACGGACTGGGCCTGGCCAAGGACCTACTGCTGTGATTTGAAGAGCAGGGAGAGCTCGTCCGGCTCGATTTGGGCTGGGGCTGGAGAGGCCGAGGTGGAAGGCGGAGGGGGGGATGAGGTGGCGGCGTGTAGATGAGAGAGAGAGAGATTTGGGGGTTTGTAGAGAGAGAGAGAGGGTTTGGCCAGTTTGGGGGTTTTTAGACGGTGAGGGGAGAAAATAGAGACGGGGAAATGAAAAAATAGGCGGGGAAATGAAAAAAAAGAGGGGGAGGTGCTAATTTTTTTAGGCAACCTAGACGGAATTTCCGTCTAGGTTGCATCAATCTAGACGGAAATTCCGTCTAGATTGAGTGTTTATTTTAAAAAATAAAAATCCGTCTAGTTTGTCAATCTAGACGGAAATTTCCGTCTAGATTGACTCAAACTAGACGGAACAAACTAGACGGAATGTTTTCCGTCTAGTTTGCTCCAAACTAGACGGAAAAAAATTCCGTCTAGTTTGTTCCGTCTAGTTTGTCCATTTTTCTACTAGTGATATATATATATATATATATATATATATATATATATAACAAAAAGTTATCCAGCAAAACTTTTTTAGCCACTCATATGCCTTAGGAATGCCTTTGGCATGATATAACAATATTTGTTTATATATAAATAAATGAGTGACTAGGCAAGCTTTGGTAAGTGATGGCACTAACCTAAATATGATAGGAGTTTGACTCTCTCTCTCTCCCCTCTCTCTCTCTCTCTTCTCTCTATATATATATAATAATACGTATATATATAATATATAATATGAGAAATGATGGTAGAAACTTCGGGTAGCCAAGTCGCTCATATTAGAACTGTAGTGAGGTGGTCCAAACGCCACCGCTACATTCACCGCCTCGAAGAGAGAGCCTCACCAATTTTTAAAAATTAGGCTCCATCTTCGAGACGTGATGTAGGGGGTGATTTGTCGCACCTCCTTAGTAACGCAAGTTTAATGTAAGAACTTTGGTAACCAAGATTTCATCTCATATTTCTATATATATATATATATCATATATATATTATATATTATATATATCATATATATCATATATTATCATATATATATATATATATATATCTATATATATATATATACGCGAGAGAGAGAGAGATTTAATGGGTATCATATGTACATATGAGAGGATTCGCTCAGATACAATGATGTGACACAATCTCCACGCAAGTGATTAAAGTAGAGAGAGAATGGCATCATGAAGTACACTTGGTGCTCGAGTATGTATTTGCCAGCATCATTGTAATGACGAGAATCCTCTCAGTGATGACAGGTAATGATACCCATTAATCTCATATCTATTATACTATATATATATATATATGTATATATTATATAGTATTATATATATAGATATATATATATATATGTAGCATATATATAAGCCTCCTCCAACTTTGTGGCTTACCTCTTACCAAGTTGCTTTTTTCCTATTCTATTGGGGGCGATTACATCCTTGCGCAATTATTGTATTGTAATGATACGTCCTTTTATACATCGTTAAGGTGGAAATATAGTATATATATATATATAATAATATATATATATATATATATATAAGAGAGAGAGAGAGAGAGAGAGAGAGAGAGAGAGAGAGCGAACTGATGATAAACTTAAGTGGACCATCCACCAAAGTTTCTATCCATTGATGATACCTAGAGATCCGTGCATCATATGAAGAGACTTTTCATCAATGGATAGAAACTTTGATGGATGGTCCACTTAAGTTGACATAAGTTTTTTTTCTCTCTCTCTCTCTCTCTCTCTCTCTCTCTCTATATATATATATATATATATATATATATATAGACACACACACACACATTCACATTCTCTCTCCTAAGTTATTATATATAATTCTTTTCCTTCGTGTAGCCTTCAAATATCAAAGAATACACATAACTATACTCTAATGAGAACCTCTGGGTTCTGCGATAAACTGACTGACCACACTCATAGGAAAGGCAATATCAACTATCAAGTAATTCAATTTACTAACCAATAAGTGATAGCATCCTAGGTCAATAAATGATTTGCCGCCAAACCTGGAAATAACTATACATTGGGATCCATAGGAGAAATAATAGGCTTCCAATCAACGGTGTAGGCCCATTTTTTAGTTAAAAAATGTCTTAAAAGTTGTTTTTTTAAATAGGATCATTCTACGGAGATTACCTTTTATTTTCAATTTATATATAAACCACTTTTAAAAGTTTGTTTTTTTTATTGTCATCAACCATCTGAGACTCACTTTTCAGTTAAATTTTTTCTGGTAATGAGCCCACCCAACCTCAATTAATGATATTTAATTGTATTTAATGACTAATTATTAGAGAAAAATTGTAAAATGTTGACTAAAAATAAGTATAGATGATTAATTGCAACAAAAGCCTATTTAAAAATAGTTTATGTAATTTGGCAATAAAAAATGGTTGAGAATGACCCTATTTTAATGCCCCTTTTAGTATTGATCTTGGAAATTGAGATGGATGGCTAAAGCCAAGCACACGAAAAATGTTATGTAATTGACCGTCCACTGTTCGTTTAGGTATCTAGAATATCTTAGGTGACAAGCACTTTATGCTTCCACTTGCATTAATGTTGATGGTCTCCATACATCATAACCTTTTGAGTTTCGAATTCAATACTCCATGTTTTTAAGTTAAGAGTTATGTTCCTTAGACTATAGTATTGTCACTAGGCAATACTAGGCCAATCCTAAAAGCACACAGTCTAATTCTAGAACCGTAGCCTGATTTAGCTCGGAGTCCAGCCGGGCCAAAACCTAGCTGGGGCCTATATATGGCTTCGTGAGCCGGGCTTTATCCAGGCCAGAGTATTTATTCCAAAACTAATTTCGGGCAGACCTGGCCTGGGACGGGCATTAACTAGGTCTGAAGACTCTCGTGTTAGGCATGGTAGCCCGCCCCCGCCTGGTCGCTTATAATCGGCCCGCTCGTTTATTGCCGACAACTGCTATAAACAGGCAAAAAAATAGGCTGAGTGGCCCGGCCAGTGCCCAACAGACCCCAAACCAGCCAAAAATAACTGATTTGTAGTCTAATGACCAAAATACCCCAAACACGGTTATAAACCATAACATTTGATGGTATATTGGACATTTGACTAAGGGGTTTCCTCAAAAAATAAAGGGTTTTTTCATTTGGTTTCTCATCCAAAAATCATCCCCTTCTCTCTAACACTCTCTATTACCTTCAAATACTGCCTTCTGACTCTCTAATTCTCTCAATTCCAAATGGTTTCCTCCTTCGCTTTCGATCTTTTTAATAATGAAAATGCAATACGAAGTCCAATTCCCTAATTGAGTCCTCCTACTAAATCAAGCCAGAACACCAATCTGAAGATCTAACACATCCAACTTCTAAAAGGTCAAGATTGGAAATGTGGTCTTTCTTTGAGAAGATTGCAACTGAAGATAAATAATGGTAGTATTATTGGCTAAAAGGTAAAATGTCCGGTATGCAGAAATATTTATGAAGCTAAACATCAGCAATGGACTAAATACCTCAGATGTCATATGCAAACCCACAATAGATGGCAAGGACCATCCTAACCTAACGTTAACCAATCTCTTCTCTCCAAATCATCTTTCTCAGGTAGCCTTAGCGCATGGCATTACGAGGCAATCAGAGCCAGATAATGTATCATCAGATTTGTTATGCTTAAAAATATTTTTTTTAAAATGGTAGAAGATGATGAATTTGAAGATATAATTAAAGAGGGTATGTATCATTCTTTTCAAAAATTTTCTCACCAAACTTGTCAAAATAAAATAAAATAATATTATATATAGGAAAAAGTTCTTATTGTCAATGTTTAAATTTGACTTTCTCTAACTTTTGATATTTGGGCATTTATAGAACAAACTGACTATTTATGTATCACATCACACTTGATTAATGACACTTGAAAAATATTTAAAGAGTTGTGTCTTTTATTTTATTTGGAGAATCACATGCATGTGTAACATATTACAAATTTATTAATAAAAAACTTTTAAATTTAGAAAATTCTAAAAATATTTACTCTTTCACTTCATAATGTAAGCAATAATAATATAGCTATAGAGCACATCAAAACATCTTTATTACTACCATGCAATTTTTCATATTAGATGCTTGTGTCATATTTTGAATTTAGTTTTCCAGAGTGCATTTAATGAGATCAAACCAATGATAGAAAATGTTAGGGTTGTAGTTTATTTTCATAATAGTTCTCAGAATAAGGTTAAGAGTGGAAACAACTTTGCAAAAGAAGTATGAAAGCTTGAAAAATCTCACAAGATGTTGATCATAAGTGGAATTCCACCTATCTAATGTTAAATGTAATAGTAAAGTTTAGAGAAATTATAAATAAATTTATTAGTTTGTATACTTCTAGCTTTTCATCTAGTTTTATACACAAGTTTTTTTTTCCTTAAGGTTTGGAATTACATAAAAAAGTTCTTTTCTTTTTTGGAAAAGATTTTACATTAATAGTTTGTGAATGGATTGTTGGAAAAAAAACAAAAATAAAAACAGATCCAAAATAACACAGAACTAACCACACAGGAATGCAAGTAAATAGCAAATGTTAATAAAATTATTTAAAGCATATTTTAGGTATGAGATACATTACAGAAGCACTGAATCGCCCTCTAAACAGAGGATTGACTTGAAGAGATTATGCCCCACCTACGGTAGCGTTGTGTCTGCATAATACTTTCAAGGATGAGATGACTACAGTCCAAAGAAGCGCTCTCTTCTATTGAACACCTTGACTACTACTTCAGTTTGCCAGAAACATTGATACTTAACAGTCTATAGATTGTCAAAGAAGAAGACGAGGAAAATTATTTTTTGCTGACTGTATTATCCAAATGAATAGAGGAGGCTCTTTTATAAGGTTCATGAGAGATGATTTCTGGTTATTGCAATGTTTGTAATGCCTGCAATAAATATTATTCAATCATTGTAACGCACGAAGTTTTCACCTGGTTTAAAGAGAGCACATACAAAATGTTTAAAAATCTTTAAAGGGACTACAAGCAAAAGGAGCACGCGCCCTTGCATGTAGTGGACCCACGTGCCCCGACCCGCGTGCTTGTGCCCCGACTCGTGCGGCCTTGCCCACGCGCCCATGCTCACGTGCCCATGCCCGCTCCCACGTGCATGTGCACTCGTGCCCGCTCGCTTGCTTGCACGCTCACTTATAAACTAACACAAGTGTACAATACTAACATCTTTGTTATACCATATATAACATGTATGTTAATTTGAACTAACTAAAACACATTCAATTAGTCAATGTAGGACTAAAACTCACGTACTACTTATTAAACACATTTTAATTTTTACCTATGGACGATTGTATAAATGGTATCTTTCCATAAAACCCTCTAATGTTCATTTATATCAACAATCTCCCCAGTTCCATAGCTGAAAGTAAGGAAGAGTGTACATATCATGCTTTTGGAGAAGGTATCTTCCGATTTGAACCTTCCCTGTAGTTATCCAATTTTATTACCATAGGAACGAAGTAAAACTAAGTCCTGAACTTGAACCTTTGATGTGGTGATATTCATTGGTAACAATACGATATAGGCTATAGTAGCAATTGTTTGCGTCGAAAGTCATTTTCATTGCGGAATCCATTACAACTGTTTATTAGATTCAAAAAAGAAGGAGCCTTTTATAATACTTTTCTTACACAAATGAAAATAAACAAAGACTTCCTAGAAACACACGCAGAGAACGTTTATCGGTCACTGTTTGTGTTTGATCTTTGCCTGTACCGGGGATGCATTAGTCCGTGGACGACCGAGTCACAAATCTAGATTGATCCGAAGAAGGCTTGGAGTCAATGTTTCATTTTAGAAACAAGGATGGAAGTGAATATCTCAACAACGTGAGATAAAACACTCTTCTCAAGAACAAAACAAGGTTTGATCTCAAGAAAAATACTGAAGGCTTTCAGGATGTGAAGAACTCTCTCTCTTTGGATCACAAAGCTCACCATAATGCCAATTTTCTGTTGCTAATTAGCTCTCTTTCGTGCACAAGGGGTGTAAGGGAAGTATATATATAGCCCCTCGGAACCGTTTCTGAAGATAAGAAGTCAAAACAAACCTTATCCGTCAACTCCTATTTCCGAGACAGTGTCCACTATCTCGGAAGAAGGGGTTGTTCCAGGCAGTTTTGTAACCGACTTTAATCTAATAAATACCATGATTTCTGGGGATTTTAAGTGTCCCTTTAGTTTGTAATGGCCTCCTTATGTTTATGGATGATCCCAAGTAGTTATGAAGCTATGTGGGTCACACGAAGTCCAAGAAAACCGTCAAAAGGATGTTACACTGCCTCACCATTTTCGAGACACCAACAGTGTTTCGTATTTCCCAGACACTAGCAGTGTCTCGCATTTCTAAGATAGTTGACACTATCTCGGAAACTATAGTCCCTTTGAGTTGTCATTTTTTATGTTTTCCTTGGTTCCTTTTGCTTCAGCTAGCCCTCAGATGATCTTCCCTTACTTAGACAATGACATTCTTCACCCTCTCTTTGTCTTAAGCTGTGTTCGGGAACCTATAGGTAATTTTTGATGCCTACAGATATCCCCTCCAAAGTTTTTAGCCTCCTCAGCATTTTATCGAGGATTCTGGAATTCTTTGGATAAGATAGGCTCTGTTTTCAATCCCTTCGGTATTTTGTCTAGGAAATTGCATGAAAAGGACCTATGAATGGTTTCAATTCTTAGATTTCTTTGGCTTTTAGCTTACTCAGTATTTTGTCGAGTATTCTAAAATCCTTCTGATGTTATGTTTATCGCTTCACCATCGTTGAAATCTGGAATTGGATCTGATATATTGATGTCTGAACTAGCTCGTGTTGTTGAGTTGACGTTGAACTAATTATCTTCGTAGGGAGTTTGCATCTAGATTGCGATTAGACTCCCTGGAATAATTCTTTGACCTAAAAAATATCTTAAGCCTGATTTTGGCGAAATTGTTGACGCGTTGACCGGCGTTAACCTCCGTTGCGGCGTACGAACACAGTTTATACTCATACTTTAACTGGAGTCTTCTTAAGACGTTAGAATATGGAGAATCAGTTTATACTCGTATACTTATTAGAGTTTCGGGAATTAGTTTAACCATATATATTTGTCGGAGATTCAAAGAGATGCAGTTTATACTCATATACTCATCGGAGTGTTGAAATGTATTGGAAATGAGTCAAGGGTGTACCAAAATACACTTTGGAAGTGCATCCATATAACCCTTCACGCGAGACAGCTTTAATTGTTTCGCATGAGCGAGACAGTTTATGCGAGACAATGTCGACTGTCTCGCACGAAGGCGAACAGTTGGGTTCCAGCTCTTTAAAATCGGGACATGCGGTGTTTTTAGTCACTTTTGCCTACGTTCCTGAGTTTGAAAACCTTCCCCAAACTCTATAAAAGAGTTCTAAATCTCTCCCATCTCCTTTCTCTCTTCAATTTCGTCGGATTTGGGTTCAAGAGGGCTAGGTTTTCTCTGTTCTTCTTGAGAATTCAGCTCTTTGCTTCGGTTCTTCTTCACCAAGACCTCTTCTTTCTTTGATGCCAGGTAAAACCGCACCCCAAGCTTTGAATTGAGGGTTTGTTTCATGAGTTTTATTTTGAATTGCTCCTCAAAACCCTAACTTTTTGTAGGATTTTGGCCATTGTTCTCAGGTTCGAGCCTTTACTTCACTTCACCGCGCCTTGATATTTTTCGATTCTTGATAAGAACCGAATCTGAGGGTGCTTGCCTACAAGTTTTTTTCAACTTTTGTTTGGAAATCTTATCCAAAACCCTAACTTTTTCTTGTAGGTTTTCAGTCAAAATCCTATTTTTATCATGTCCCCGAAGAGAGCGTACATCCTTAGGAGTCGATCAGCCTCTCATGCACTTGAGAGAGAGGATCACGTAGCTTCATCATATGGAGGTGAGTTCCCTTGACTTTATTCCATTCAAAAGTTGGATTTTGCATGTATATCCTCGTTTGCTCTCCTTCGGGAGGCATTTGGGAAGAGTCGATACCCTCATTTGTTGGGATTGACGCTTAAAATATGTGTTTTACTTGGTCAAAACACATCTCAAGGTGAAAGGGGTGATTTTACGCTGTTTCGCACTTTGTAAGGCATGGTATATTATCATGTTACTTACACGATAATTTACGTTGTTTCTCGTGCGCGAAACAACTGAAATCGTCTCGCCAATCACAAGGTAGTAACTCTATCTCGTGGATTAATAGGATGAGTTCCACTCCTTGTTTCGCCTTAGAAATATTCTTTTAACTATGTCCTGATATAAAAAAAATTTCCTTTGCAATCAATTTCCCATCCATGGCCTTCTCTGACAGAGAAGTGTTTGGTCAAAGTGGCATCGCCTATGCTTCCTTTGATGAGAGTCCTTTGATTAGAGAGGCTCCTCAATTTAGTGTGGATTGCCAGAAGGACATCCCTGATCTTGTGCAGCAAGGGGATCATCGTATTCTACATTAGTTGATTACCGACGTACCATTGACCAAGTATCAGGAGTCGACTGAATATTTGAGGAAGCCCCAATATCTGTTTGACGACTCTGTCGAGGATCGTGAAAAACTCTCGTGCGGCTCGGAGTAGTGGTTGACTGAGCATGGCGGAGTATTTTAATTCTTGCCTCCTATTCCTCGATATCATTCCCTTATACAACTTAGGAACTTGGCGGTGAAATGCGAAATCTCCTGGCGGTTGACGGAAGATCATGAATGCATTCATTGCAGATTCATCGGTAGGGTTGCCAAGACTCTAGGTTCGAGTGATAGGAATTCTATCCGCAGGCTTCATCCAGGGGTGTTGGGCCAGGACTGTCTGCCGCAGAACGAGCTAATGGTAAGAGATAATACTATGAAGAATCACCTAGCTTGATTGGGAAGGGAGCTGCCAGTCAGGAAGTATAGGTGCTTTAACTGGGTTCATTCATCTGCTGATAAATGATGGACAAGGATGACTAGTTGTGTGCTTAGTAGTTGGGGAAATGAGTTAGCAAGTAACGGATTGTACATCCCCATCTGATTTAGCATATATGGTCTCCCGATCAGTGTAGATCACTTCTTTTCTTTATTTGAGATATACAATCTGGACACAAATACTTTTTTGACCAAGAATGGAGAATAAGGTCTTCCTCTCCACGAAATAATAAAAGTGTCCGGGTTATCGATGGGGGACATACTTATCAGGAATATTTTCCAACCAGCAATCAGTTGAACCGGATAAAAGAGACGGCCTCCATTTTTCACAACATCTTATGGGAGTTAACCTGCCATTATCAGATAGCCATGGCAGATGTTGATATAAAGGCTAAGAAGAAATCCCCGCAAGTTAGCTTGAAGTAGTTCGCGAATTATCTTTTAAACATCTTGAGGATCACTCAGGAAATGAAGTCTGTGAATTGCCTCATTTGACCCCCATCAGAGATCAACAAGCTTTTGTTGAAGACAAATGCCCAATCATACACTACCAGCTCAGTTGAAGGAAAATTTCCAAAGCGTACAAAGTTCGAGTCCTTTTTGTGGTGTGCTCAAAAGAAAATTACACCAAAAACTCTTCTAGCAGGGTACTTAGCCATTTGGCTAAAGAAATGTGTACTACCCCATCAACCCTATGTGCCTTACCTATCGAAGTCTTGTACCCTGTTGTTCAACTAGCAATCGGACGTAAACTTTCCCTGCTCCCAGCTATGATTGCCGATATCCACAGCAGGCTTCGTCACCTAGCCACCATATTTACACAAGAAGGAAATAAGCCTTCAAGTGAAATTCCTACCACTAAAGTAGAGCTGCCATATACTTATCTAATGGCGTGGCTTGTCCTTCATTGGCTAATTTTGATGACAGCACTTGAGGCTGCTGATCCGGGTGTCCCCCTATTGCAGATCTCAGAGGAATGTAAATGGATGACCAGGCAGTAGCATGAGGTATCAAGGTAGTTCTGGGTTCATAAGTGTTGGAAAATTTTCAAATGTTTCCCACAATTCTCCGAAAATTATAATGAGATGCTTGTAGATGAGGAAGAGCCAAGGAGAATTAGAACCGTCTTAGATGTAGAATGTTTTCGCTGGTTAATGAACATCCGCCCCGGCTACCTCATCTTCCGAGTGAAGAATATTTGTAGCATCGAGCCTTATCTTCCCTGTAGATTCGCTCATTAGTTTGGATATGACCAACTGTAGGTTGGGAACCCAAATAGAAGACTGAAGACTTGTCGTGGTCTTATTGATGGTGCATGGGCTTAGTTTTGGAGTACAAATGCCCAATTGAGCCTTCCAGTCCCTAAGCCTCATCTACAGATGACATTCTTATATTGCAAATGGCTTATCGCTACCAATGCGTCCACGAAAAAGAAGAAAATCTCGGAGCTAGAGGCGACAACAACATCCAGACTTGCCACCGAAATGGTTTGAGAAGCTATTCTTTCTGGGAAAGGGAAGGAACCTACTAAATCCTCTAGCAAAGGGAAACAAGTCACTAATTCTGATGAAAGCGAGGAGGAATTCTTCGAAGATGTAGCGTGGACATCCGAGGAAGAAGGTTGGGTTGAAGGTGGAAGTGGCGATGAGGAAGGTGCATCGGGTCCTCGATCTTCTTTCTTTCCAAGGGAACGCGCGAGCTCACCCATTGCTCATAGGACTCATTGTGCTGACCTGCCTAAATCACTGGAAGCTCTGAAAAAAATGAAGGAGATGGTTGTGCTGACATCTCCTAACCGGATGACAGTTGAAGTCCTTAGTGGAGATGAAGAGGAAGAAGTTACAATGCCCCTCACACTTAGAAAGAGGTCTCGACCTTTAACTCAGGCTCAAATTCAAGCTCAAGTTTCTCCAAAAGCCGAGTTGCGCACAAAATATCACCAAGAAAGATCCAATATTTTGGGAGAATTCCGTTCGCCAAAAAAGACTAAGATGGTCGTGCATCAACGACGTACCCCTTTGCCTGTAATGGAAGAGGAGCCGGTCCACAATATTCCTATTGAGGAAGGAGGTAATATTTCATTTTCACCTTTCTTCCACTACGTTGTTTTTAGATTTGTTGAACTCATTTCACAATATTCCACTGTGAAATTCTATATGGACCCTCTTCTCTCGGACTTATGCAGACCGAGGAGCCAAGTTTCATTCAGTAAATGCATAAGGCAATAGCTGATGAGCCTATCGGCGTTGGACCTGCTAGAGAGATTAGAGTTCAATTCGAGCCCCCTACCACAGTCGCTCCAACGGCTTCCAACACAGGTACAGATATTTTCCCTTTCGGTGGGCAATTCTGAGAGATGAGTGAATCGGATTGTGTACCTCCTCTAATGGTTTCTACACTTTATCTTCTTTTAGAGAAATTAAAGAAAGCGAGTACCAGTGCCGGAGCTGCAGAACCTGTCGTAACCGCTGAAGGTAAAGTTGGCTTCCACTTGGTGTGGGTTCCTACACACACACACACACACACACACACACACACACACACACACACACACACACACACACACACACACACACACACACATTTATGCTCACGATTTGGTTGGTTCTATAGATGTTGTGATGAAGGAGCCAGCTAAAGAGGAAGTCACTCATGAAGCTGAGATCAGGTATTTGATGAGCACACCCTCGATATGAACCTTTCTGAAGATGACCATAAGTTGATCTCCGACTTATTATCGGGGAAAGCTTCTGGTGAGGCTGTAGGACCAACTGCTGAAGCTGGTTCATCTGCAGGTATGAATTTTATTCCGTAGCCATGGCTATTCATTTGGTTCGTTAATTTTGGATGACCATACGGGAATTTTGACTATAAGACCAATTATTGATGTCGATACAACTATTGTTTCAAGGGCTTCAGAATGGTCTAAGGACTTAGGCCCTTCAAATTTAGTTATCCCCGAAGTTGGATTAATGCCATTAGACAAGAGTGCCAAGGTGAAGGATCTTTTGCTGGAATTAGTATGTTTCCTCTCACCACTACTTTTGAATCCTAAGTATCAGATCCCTTCTCGACAAATCTTTGAGTGCTTACTTCTCCTATTCTTATTGCAACACCTTCCCCATCTTTATACGAACCCATCAAGGTATTGATGTCGGATGATGATCCGGATAAGACCGTGATCTGCTCAGAACTTCATAGCTTCATCTCTTTCCTAAACATCATGATCGACCGAATCCTTCATAAGTGGTCATCCTTTGACAACTCCAGGAGGTCCCTTGATCGGCATGTATTGGGATTAGAGAACAAGGATTTTTAGATCTAGCCGACTTCATTATGGCAGACTTGGTTCGCTTAGAGCAAGAACTTTAGAAGTTGAAGGAGCTTGAGTTCAGCGGTGCTGTCACTTATATATCTACTCGAATGGAATCAAGATTGAAAGGGTGGCACGATACACAAATGTCAGCCGAACTCGAACTTCGAAAGCTACAGAGTTGTGTGACACAGAAGATCAAATCAAGTCTAATTTTCTTCAAGCTTTAGAATGACGTCACGCCAAAGTAGCATGCTTAGGAACTCGAACAGGCCAAGGATGTTCAGGCTATTTTGGAAATTGATTTGGTTAGGGTGGAGCGTGCTCAAAAAGATAGCTCGAACAGTTGGGACCTCAACGCCAGAAGCTTACTGAGATAGAACAAGAGATTGCCAAGGCCCGGACTACCACTGAAGAATCTCTGAAAGCCAGTCTAAAGGTGGAGTTTGAACAAGCTTACACAGAAGAATTTTCCAAACTGAAAGAACAAATTCGTAGTCATAAGATGTCTTTAGACTAATAGCATCTCTCCTGTATTTTTTTTAAATTCCCCTTATGAACAAAATGAACTTTTTGATCATTTAAACCTTATTACGATTACTTATTCTGTTTGGAATAAATAAACATAATGTTTATAGGATTTTTGGCAAACCCTCAGCCTACAACAGTTTTGATGAGCTTTTACCGACTACCGTTTGAGTCGGGCTAGCATGTAGATTGTCTAGGTCCGTTCTACATATAACGTTGTGCTAAACGAATGAACTCTCTTAGATTTTATGCTACAATATTGAATATGTAGGCCACATGTATTAGATGTAGGCTTATCTCTAATAAGGGATCAATTTAACATCCCCCATGCATAAAAGACATGGATTCAGAGATTATTAATTTAATAATAATCACCGGCTATGATACTGAACACGTAGGCTTTTATCATTTTCACGGTAAAAGACTAACCGGTAACGCGTGTTAGGCGTAGACTTATCTCTAATTAGAGATCAAGATAAAATCCCCCATGCGTGTGAGGCATGGATTTTGGGTGTAAAAAGATTGTGTCTTCTCTTGGGACAAAGACGAACCCGGTGTCAGAGAGGAAGCATTTTATATTCTATCTCCTTCTTGTCTTCTCTTGGGGCGAAGACGAACCAGGTGCCGGAGAGGAAAAATTTTATGTTCTATCTCATGCTAAAAAATAAATTCAAAGTGGGATCTCCACTTTAAGAATCCTAAAAGGTGAAACTAAGAGTGGGATCTCCACTTCGAGAATCGAAAAGATCCGGATAACCCTAACTTTTATAGGATTGGTTACTCAATTTGAAGATGAATTTCTCGTTTATCGAGATAAAATTCTATCTTTGGTCCTAACTGTAGAAAGGTTTGACTGAAGAGGAATGGATGAAAGCCTTTCATTTATCGAAAGAGAATTTCGGTTTTGACCCTAACTGGATGAAGGTTTGACCAAGTGGGAGTTTGAGGCGACCCTAACTATATGAAGGTTTGATCGCATGATTTGAAAGTGGACCTCTCGTTCGTGGAATGAATCAATAGGGGATTTTGGCTTTGATCCTAACTGTAGAAAGGTTTAACAAAAAATAGTGGGAGCGAAGGTACAATGTGACTCCCCAGGTTTCACGTGAGGCTGCAGTCCAAGACGAAACCTAGATTGTCAAACCTGCCAAGTACCAAACATCATTCTACGACATGTTTCACCATCACAGTCACTATCTCTCTAGTGAAAATAACAAATAGGTGAAAGTACCGATAGACAAATAAAAGAAATAGAATAAGCCAAGCATACACAGAAGCAATAAGAGAATACTCATCAATGAGCCAAACTGAAATAGAATAGAAATATCTCTGAGTCTGAAATAAACCTCAAATACATTGAGTCAAATAAAATATCACTACGGCTCTCAGCCTCTACAAAATGTAATACAAATCTAAAGTCTGAACATAATCAACTAACTGTGGAGTTTTGAATAACTACTAAAATAGTAAATAGCTAGATGAAATCTATGAAGAAGTCCCATCAGCCTATGACTCTCCGTGCGTTGGACTCGCTACCTGAAAGGGGGGAAAACAACGAGCGTCAAAGGGTTATAGCGAGAACATCTCCACCTCTCCCTAGGGGAAGGGTAGGAGTGTATAGAAAATATAGAGAGTACATAAATATAGAATCATTCATATACATCTAACTGGAGATTAGTATTTAGGAATCCACAACACGAGAGTTAGTACGTCGAGCGAAATAATCCAAATAAGGAAACCCTCACAACACGAGAGTTAGTACGTCGAGCGAAATAATCCAAATAAGGAAACCCTCATGTATATACCATGTCTTAAATTGTGACTCCCTAAATACTAATTTCAAACTCTATGAATGATAAAAACAAACAAAAAGATAATACTCGAAACCTCAAACCTGTAGAACAAATATCTCATCCTGATCTACACTCGGGTAGACTGATTTGACATAAAAGGAACTCATCCAAACAAAAGCCAACCACATACCATGTCGTGTAAGCCACGGTCTCAGAGAAAGCACCCTACTTACGGTTATTCAAAATGGAAGCAAAATTATACTTTATATTACTTACAAATGTGCATCTCTTATATATATTAGCGATACTCTTGTAATACTCTTACTTAATCGCTCCACGGCAATAGGTTTTATCTCCCTATCCCAAAAACATAATATGACGATACTTTTATAATACTCTTACTCAATCGCCCTGTGGAAATATGTTTCATCTCCATATCCTGGAAATATAATATTTGTATACTTTTCATATTTAGTATGTTAACACAACATATTTTAATCATATGTGTACATATCTCAGTGTACGTGTACATATCTGTTGTTTAACGACATCTCAGATGTTAAACAACTTATAAACATCGTATCATAACAGTGTAAGGTCGAGAGACTTGCTCGAAAACTCAACAATCGATTTTAAACATGTACAGGCCAAAAATACACTTGGCAGTCGACCACAATTACGTGGCGGTTGACCGTGATGGGTTCCAGGGCCTACGCAGGCCTCTATCCTACACGCGGTCGACCTAGAGCGCGGTCGACCGTGAGCCGAAATTCCTAATTCTCAATCTGGTTGTGTGTGTTGTGTTCAAGCCGTATTTAGGTGATTCAAACATGATTAAAACGATATGAATCTTGCATGAAAAACATGAAAACAGCAGATAAAAACTTCTGGGAGCAACACAATATATATAACATGATAAATCACAGGAAATTCATATTCGAAACCCTAAATCATGCACATGAACTTGAAACAAAGCACAAATCATTTTTCATCTGATTAAACAACATTTAAATCATGTTCAGATCTTAAATATCTTCTGTAAATTCGTTCTCAAACATTTTCACATGGAAAGACCTAGCTTTATACATATAATACAAAAGAATTGACTTTAATTCATAAACTAGTCAATTTGGCTTTAATAAACATGTTAAAAACCCTTTAAAAACATTTTAAAAACTAGGAGGGGGATTAGCAGAGATGAGCTCGCTTGAAACTTGTAGAAAAACGTTTATGATGCCAAGCCAAAGCAGATCTCTAATCCAAAAGCCAAAAATCACCTGAAAATCCACTTGAAAGCCTCCAATATTCTCCAAGAATCAAAATAGGATTTGTGAGGGTTTGGGGGCTGTTAGGGTTCTTAGAGAAACTGAGAAATTCATGAAAATTTGATATATAAACTAGAGAAAATGAATATGGGCTTTAGAAATCCGAAACCAACTCAAAACAGGAGAAAAACATTCTACTGGTCTCGCTGTCGACCGGACTGAGAATTTCCAGTTCTCATGATTTTGGCCGTTGTGCATGTTTCGACTCTTTCCTTCCTCACGAAAGAACTTGTTTATACTAAAAACACATGGTATACTACTCACATACTATTTAACTGTATTTAGCAAAATAAATATCCATATATCGTGATCAATCATATATATATTTATATCTTACAAATTTTCGGGGTTTTACATTCACCTCCCCCCCTTAAGAGAATTTCGTCCTCGAAATTCCGCAGTCGTATCTTAGGAATTAATAATATGAGAAAATCACTAAGAGGGGATAATCCAAACAAGGAAACCCTCTCGTACACATCTCGTACCATTAATCTCTAGATATGAATCATAAGCCACGTTTAAACTTAACAAATCCAGAATATGTGCTTCTTCACTTAACCCCTAATTAGATGGAATTAGTACGTCGGGTAAAAAATCCAAACAAGGAACCCCCCATATATATACCATATGTTACGAATAATTAAGAGATAAGTGTTGAATGACCCATTCTAGCGTTAAGTATAAACGTGTCTAAACAGCACATGTAATGAAATCAATCAACGCATATGAGCAAATTTAAAATATTAACATATTACTTGTTCAAATAGGTGTGGGTAGTCGCGACGTACATCCTCATCGCGCTCCCAAGAAATATCTTCGGCTCCTTGCCGGTTCCACTGTACTTTAACTAAAGGAATGGTCTTGTTTCTAAGCTTTTTATTCTCTCTAGCAAGAATACATACTGAAATCTCTACTATAGTCAAATCATTCTGGATCTCAATCTCTAGTGAATCAATAACTCTCTGCTGCTCTTCGTCACGCAAATGCTTCTTGAGCATCGAAATATGAAAGACATCGTGTATGCTCGACATCGATGCTTGAAGGTCTAATCTATAAGAAACAACTCCAATGCGCTCGATAACCCTGAAGGGACCAACATATCTCGGAGCAAGTTTCCCCCATCTACCGAATCGCTGAACGTCCTTCATCGGTTATACTTTCAGCATAACTAAGTCTCTGACCTAAAATTCTAAGGGTTGTCTCCGACGATCTGCATTATTATTTTGTCGATTCTGTGCAGCAAGAATGTGCTCCCGAATTATTGCTACCATTTTTGTGATCTGTCTAACTATCTCCGGGCCAAGTAATAGACTATCCTCTGGCTGTGCCCAACATATAGGTGATCTGCAAGGCCTCCTATACAAGGCGTCGTACGGCGCCATCCCGATGGTAGCTTGATAACTATTATTATATGCAAATTCAATCAATGGGATGTGATCCTCCCAACTACCCTGAAAATCTATAACACATGCTCTCAACATATCCTCCAATACCTGATTCACCCTCTCGGTCTGACCATCTGTCTGGGGGTGAAATACACTGCTAAATGATAACTGGCTATCAAAAATATCCTGAAAACTCTTCCAAAAATAGGATGTAAAGACTGAGCCTCGATCTGATACAATTGTCTTCGGAACTCCATACAATCTGACAATCTCTCGAATAAAAATCCTCGCATAGGTGTCCACCATATAAGTCATCCTCACAGGTAAGAAATGCGCCGACTTTGTCAATCTGTTTACTATTACTCAAATAGAATCATTTCTTTTCTTTGATCTAGGCAACCTTACTATGAAATCCATGGAAATATCTGCCCACTTCCACTCGGGATGGGTAAAGATTGTAGGGTTCCAACAGGTCTTTGATGTTCTGCCTTAACTTGCTGGCAGGTATAACACTTAGCCACATAATCTAAAATTTCTCTACGCAAACCACTCCACCAAAAAATGCCTCTTCAGATCCTTGTATATGTTCGTTGTGCCTGGGTGCACTGTATTTCTGCTGCGATGTGCCTCGTCAAAAGTTCCCTGTTCAGCTGTAGATTGTTTGGCATGCAATCCTGCCCTTCATCCGAAGGCCTCCATCTACTCGAATAGTCCAATCATCCTTGGGTTCTTTGGAGATCTCCCCCTTGCGGGTTTGAATCCATGAATCCTCTAATCTTCAGATCCTTGTATATGTTCGTTGTGCCTGGGTGCACTGTATTTCTGCTGCGATGTGCCTCGTCAAAAGTTCCCTGTTCAGCTGTAGATTGTTTGGCATGCAATCCTGCCCTTCATCCGAAGGCCTCCATCTACTCGAATAGTCCAATCATCCTTGGGTTCTTTGGAGATCTCCCCCTTGCGGGTTTGAATCCATGAATCCTCTAACTGAGCTCCTACTACCTTATCTCCCCAAGACGATTGTACTTATAAAGCTCCTAAGAAAACACTGCTCCCGTCAATCTTTGGCCTGAAATCATAATGACTGAGGGTATAAAGATCCCGATATGGTGAACACCTCAAAGCTACTAGCCCGTGACGACGCTTCCTGCTCAACGCGTCTGCTACCATGTTCGCCTTTCCCTGATGATACTGTATACAGAACTCATAATCCTTAATAAACTCTATCCATCGCCGTTGTCTCTGGTTAAGATCTTTCTGTGAGAAGAGATACTTCAAACTCTGGTGATCTGCGAATAATTTAAACTGTACTCCGTACAAATAGTGCCTCCATGCCTTCAGTGCAAAGACCATTATTGCTAGCTCTAAATCATGCGTAGGATAATTCTGCTCATGAGTCCTCAACTGTCTCGTAATATAGACTACAACTCTCTAGGTTTGAATTAATACACCTCCAAGACCTGATAAAGATGCATCCATGTAGATAACAAAAGCCTTATCACTGCTAGGAATAATCAATACTGGAGTTGAAGTCAACTTAGTCTTTAATGTCTCAAAGGCGTCTTGGCATTCTGTGGCCCAAATAAACCGTACACCCTTCTTAGTAAGGCGTGTAAGTGGCATCGCGATCTTTGAGAAGTCCTGAATAAATTTCCTGTAATAGCCTGCCTGCCCCAAGAAGCTACAAATCTCGGTAACTATTTTCGGTGGTTCCCAATCAATTATGACCTCTACTTTAGACGGATCTACTACGATGCCCTCTTCGTTGATGACATGGCCTAAAAATCTAACATCCGATAACCAGAATTTACACTTACTGAATTTGGCATACAACTTGTGATCCCGCAAAGTCTGTAATGCCAGACTCAAATGCTGCTCGTTCTCGGCCTTAGATCTCGAATAGATGAGAATGTCGTCGATGAAAACTATCACGAACTGGTCCAAGTATGGACGAAAAACCCGATTTATCAAATCCATGAATACTGTAGGTGCATTGGTCAGCCCAAATAGCATGACAAGAAATTTGAATAATCCATATCGAGTCAAGAAGACGGTCTTGGGAATATCCATCTTCCGAACCCGCAACTGATGATAACCGAAACGAAGATCTATCTTCGAAAAACACTGAGCCCCCTGCAACTAGTTGAACAAGTTATCGATTCTCGGTAATGGGTATCTGTTTCAGATAGTGACCTTGTTCAAATCGTGATAATCAATGCATAATCGCATACTCACGTCTTTCTTCTTCACGAAGAGGACCGATGTTCCCCACAGAGAATGACTCCGTCGAATGAATCCCTAAGACAATAACTCATCTAGTTGGATCTGTAGCTCCCCCGTCTCAGCAGGTGCCATACGGTAAGGATCTCGGGAAATCGACGGGGTGCTTGGCTGCAACTCTATGCAAAACTCAATCCCTCTCACTGGAGGTAATCCTGGTATGTCCTGAAAGACATCCTGATGCTCTGAG
This sequence comes from Asparagus officinalis, assembly GCF_001876935.1. Lineage (NCBI taxonomy): Eukaryota > Viridiplantae > Streptophyta > Magnoliopsida > Asparagales > Asparagaceae > Asparagus > Asparagus officinalis. The sequence continues at coordinate 80,664,040 of NC_033797.1, read as the reverse complement.
ACTACTCGCGTCTCACTCAAATCTGCGCCCCGATCCCGTAACATCACCTCCTCGACGTATGCCAAATATGACTCCGCAAACTGGTTGACTCTGGAGGTCGCTACCACTAACTCAGATCCGTCAAAAGCTCACAAACTGATTATCTTCACAAAACAGTCGATACTCACATGGTAGGAAGATAGCCAATTCATACTAAGGATAACATCGAACTCAGACATACGCAACATGATCAGGTCTATCACAAACTCGGAATCGTCCAAGCTGACGATACATCTCCTACAAACACTTTCTAAAATAGACGTCTCCCCCAAAGGAGTAGATACAGATAAAGGAAAATCTAATGGCTGCACCACAATCTGGAGACTAACCAAAAATTCATAGGAGATAAAAGAATGCGAAGTACCAGAGTCAAAAAGAATACGTGCTGGAAATGAATTCACAAGTAAAGTACCTTCCACCACTGTCCCGCTCGTGCCATGACCGCGAGGAACAATAGCATACACTCTACCAGTCGGCTGTGCTGCATCTCCTGGAACATATGGGACTATCTATCCCTACTGGATCTCCTGAATCGCTCGTACCTATCCCTCAATCCTTAGGACTACTAGAGGTACCTCAATCATCAACTGCTGATCCTGACCGTGACCCTGAGTGCGGTTCTGCTGCTGCAGTGGATTTCTGCCCTGCTGGCCTGCTGCGGGTGCGCTGCAGCACTCTGCTGCTCTGTGACCTAACTTGTTGTAATTAAAACAAGCTCCATAAAACCGGCACTGCTGTTGCACCCTCTGATCCTGCTGATTGCCCTTCTTTTGGGGACCCTGCTGATGTGGAACCTTATTCTGATGTTGGGGTCCTCCTGACCATGTAAAAGGTCTCTTACCCTTACTTTATCCCCAGACTGTCCTGACTTAGCATTTCCATCTTTACCCTTGATAAATATAGCTGTGTCTGTCTCCTGGGCTATGGCGGCATCTGCCACCTCTCGCATTGAACGGAATCTCCGAGATACTAGATATCGGCGTAAACCTGGACGAAGTTCCATCATGAACATCTAGGCCTGCCTCTCATGAACATCTGGGCCTACCTCTCCTTGGTGTGCCACATGCCAATGAATCGAAGTAGTGACATGAACTTACTCTCAAAATCTGTTACTGACATGTCCCCCTTGCTCCAATCGAGCCAGCTCTAACTCTTTTCTGGCTTTCGCTGTAGCCGAAACATACTACTCTTCAAAGAGATACACAAAAGTCTCCCATGAGGCCACCATCTGGGGTAAAACAAAGCTAATACCATCCTCCTGTATCACCCTTGAGGCTGAAACCTGCTAGCCTCTGTTTCTGCATAGTATCTACATTAAGCATGTCCAAAATGTTGCTCACATCCTCCTTCCACTTGTGCGCTGTAATGGAATCTGTAGAACCATGGAACTCTGGAGCCTTCAACTTCTTGTACCTCTCTACCAGGCGAAGTCAAGCCTCCCGTTCAGCCACTCCATCATCAACCAAAAGTGGCGGTGTGACTACCGGTGTCTCCTCTGGTATCTCCTCCTGAATGGGTGTTCCCTGCCGAACCTGATCTGCTAACTGCTCCTCTATAGCTGCTAGACAAGCTGCTAATGGTGCTATGAGATCCACTAAGTACTGTGAGCCTATTGTGGCTCGGGCTCTCTATCAACTTGCTCAGCTCTCTAAGCACGAGTACCTCGGCGTCCACTTCCTCTTCCTGACATCTATAATATAGAAGTAGAGCTTATTACGCAGTAAATAGAATCTCTAGCAGGAAAAGATATAACATATACCAATAAGTAAATCAGTAGAGCTTATTACGCAGTAAATAGAATCTCTAGCAGGAAAAGATATAACATATACCAATAAGTAAATCATATCATTCATTATTCATAGCATGCTTAATCACTCAAGCAAATAGTTCATCACAAAAAAAATATTTGTAATTTTTCGAGTATATACAATACGTCCTCACTCATTCTAGGAATTCTTAGCGGACTGTATACATGATTACTAGGAAACTCTATTCTAACTCCACAATATGACATATGAATGATCCTAAGGATATTGGAACCAAGAGCTCTGATACCAACTGTGACGCCCCAGGTTTCACGCGAGGCTACAATCCAAGGTGAAACACGGATTGTCAAACCTGCCAAGCACCAAACACTATGCTACGATATGTTTCACCATCACAGTCACTATTTCTCTAGTGAAAATAATAAATAGGTGAAAGTACCGACATGCAAATAAAAGAAATAGAATAAGCCAAGCATACACAGAAGCAATAAGAGAATACTCATCAATGAGCCTAACTGAAATAGAATAGAAATATCTCTGAGTCTGAAATAAACCTCAAAGACAATGAGTCAAAAAAAGTATCACTACAGCTCTCAGCTTCTACAAAATATAATACAAATCTAAAGTCTGAACATAATCAACTAACTGTGGAGTTCTGAATAACTACTAAAATAGTAAATAGCTAGATGGAATCTATGAAGAAGTTCCATCAGCCTGCGACTCTCCGTGCGTTGGACTCGCTACCTGAAATGGGGGAAAACAACGAGCGTCAAAACGCTATAGCAAGAACATCTCCACCTCTCCCCAGGGGAAGGGTAGGAGTGTATAGAAAATATAGAGAGTACATAAATATAGAATCATTCATATACATCTAACTGGAGATTAGTATTTAGGAACCCACAACACGAGAGTTAGTACGTCAAGCGAAATAATCCAAACAAGAAAACTCTCATGTATATACCATGTCTCAAATTGTGACTCCCTAAATACTAATTCCAAACTCTATGAATGATAAACAACAAACAAAAAGATAATACTCCAAACCTCAAACCTGTAGAACAAATATCTCATCCTGATCTACACTCGGGTAGACAGATTTGACATAAAAGGAACTCATCCAAACAAAAGCCAATCACATACCATGTCGTGTAAGCCACGGTCACAAAGAATGCACCCTACTTACGGTTATTCAATATGGAAGCAAAATTATACTTTATATTACTTACAAATGTGCATCTCTTATATATATTAGCGATACTCTTGTAATACGCTTACTCAATCGTTCTGCGGTAATAGGTTTCATCTCCATATCCTGAAAACATAATATGATGATACTTTTGTAATACTCTTACTCAATCGCCCTGCGGAAATAGGTTTTATCTACCTATCTCGAAAACATAATATTTGTATACTTTTCATAATTAGTATGTTAACATAACATATTTTAACCATATGTATACATATCTCGGTGTACGTGTCCATATCTGGTGTTTACTGACATCTTAGATGTTAAACAACTTAAAAACATCGTATCATAACAGTGCAAGGTTGACAGACTTGCACGAAAACTCAACAGTCGATTTTAAACATGCACAGGCCAAAAATACACTTGGCGATCGACCGCAATTACGTGTCGGTTGACCGTGACGGGTTCCAGGGCCTACGCATGCCTCTATCCTACACGCGGTCGACCACCGCTAAGGCGCGGTCGACCGTGAGCCGAATTTCTAGATTCTCAATCTGATTATGTGTGTTGTGTTCACGTCATGTTTAGGTGATTCAAACATGATTAAAATGATATGAATCTTGCATGGAAACATGAAAACAATAGATAAAAACTTCTGGGAGCAACACAATGTTTATAACGTGATAAATTACATGAAATTCATATTCGAAACCCTAAATCATGTTTCATCAGATTAAACAACATTTAAATCATGTTCAGATCTTAAATATCAGATTAAACAACATTTAAATCATGTTCAGATCTTAAATATCTTCTGTAAATTCGTTCTCAAACCTTTTCACATGAAAAGACCTAGTCTTTATACATATAATACAAAAGAATTGACTTTTTTATTTATAAACTAGTCAATTTGGCTCTAATAAACATGTTAAAAACCCTTTAAAAAGGTTTTAAAAACTAGGAGGGGGATTAGCAGAGATGAACTCGCCTGAAACTTGTAGAAAAATGTTTATGATGCCAAGCCAAAGCAGATCTCCAATCCAAAAGCCAAAAATCACTCGAAAATCCACTTGAAAACCTCCAATATTCTCCAAGAATCAAAATAGGGTTTGTGGGGGTTTGGTGGCTGTTAGGGTTCTTAGAGAAACTGAGAAATTCGTGAAAATTTGATATATAACTAGAGAAAACAAATATGGGCTTTAGAAATCTAAAACCAACTCAAAACAGGAGAAAAACTTTCTGCAGATCTCGCGGTCGACCGTGGCGGTCGACCGGACTGGGAATTTTCAGTTCTCATGATTTTGTCCGTTGTGTATGTTTTGACTCTTTCCTTCTTCACGAAAGAACTTGTTTATACTTTATAATTTTTGGGGTTTTACATTCATCCCCCCTTAAGAGAATTTTGTCCTCGAAATTCCGCAGTCGTATCTTAGGAATTAATGATATGAGAAAAGCACTAAGAGGGGATAATCCTGATAAGGAAACCCTCCCGTACACATCTCGTACCATTAATCCCTAGATATGAATCATAAACCATGTTTAAACTTAACAAATCTAGAATATGTGTATCCTCACTTAACCCCTAATTAGACGGAATTAGTATGTCGGGTGAAAAATCCAAACAAGAAACCTCTCATATATATACCATATGTTCTAAATAATTAAGAGCTAAATGTTGAATGACCCATTCTAGCGTTAAGTATAAACGTGTCTAAACAACACATGCAATCACATCAATCAACACATATGAGCACATTTAAAATATCAACACATTATCTATTCAAACAGGCGTGGGTAGTCGTGACGTATATCCTCCTCGCGCTCCCAAGAAATATCTTCGGCTCCTTGCCGATTCCACTGTACTTTAACTAAAGGAATGATATTGTTTCTAAGCTTTTTATTCTTTCTAGCAAGAATGCATACTGGAATCTCTACCATAGTCAAATCATCCGGGATCTCAATCCCTAGTGAATCAATCACTCTCTGCTGCTCTTCATCACGCAAATGCTTCTTGAGCATCGAAATATGAAAGACATCGTGTATGCTCGACATCGATGCTGGAAGGTCTAATCTATAAGAAACAACTCCAATGCGCTCGATAACCCTGAAGGGACCAACATATCTCGGGGGAAGTTTCCCCTGTCTACCGAATTGCTGAACGCCCTTCATTGGTGATACTTTCAACATAACTAAGTCTCCGACCTGAAATTCTAAGGGTCGTCTACGATGATCGGCATAACTCTTTTACTGACTCTATGCAGCAAGAATGTGCTCCCGAATCAATGCCACCATTTTCGAGATCTGTCTAACTAGCTCCGGGCTAAGTAATAGACTATCCTCTAGCTGTGCCCAACATATAGGTGATCTGCAAGGCCTCCTGTACAAGTCTTCATACTTCGCCATCCCAATGGTAGCTTGATAACTATTATTATATGCAAATTTAATCAATGGGATGTGATCCTCCCAACTACCTTAAAAAGCTATAACACATGCTCTCAGCATATCCTCCAATACCTAATTCACCCTCTCGGTCTGACCATCTGTCTGGGGGTGAAATACACTGCTAAATGATAACTAGCTGCCAAAAGCATCTTGAAAACTCCTCCATAAATGGGATGTAATGACTGAGCCTCGATTTGATACAATCATCTCCGGAACTCCATACAATCTGACAATCTCTCGAATAAAAACCCTCGCATAGGTGTCCGTCATATAAGTCGTCCTCACAGGTAAGAAATACCTTGACTTTGTCAATCTGTCTACTATCACCCAAATAGAATCATTTCCTTTCTTTGATCTAGGCAACCCTACTATGAAATCCATGGAAATATCTGCCCACTTCCACTCGGAAATAGGTAAAGATTGTAGAGTTCCTGCAGGTCTCTAATGTTCAACCTTGCTAGCAGGTATAACACTTAGCCACATAATCTGAAATTTCTCTATGCATACCACTCCACCAAAAATGTCTCTTCAGATCCTTGTATATCTTCGTTGTGCCTTGGTGCACTGTATTTCTGCTGCGATGTTCCTCATCAAAAGTTCCATCTTCAGCTGTAGATTGTTCGGCATGACAATCCTGTCCTTCATCCGAAGGCCTCTATCTACTCTAATAGTCCAATCATCCTTGGGTTCTTTGGAGATCTCTCCCTTACGGGTTTGGATCCACAAATCCTCTAACCGAGCTCCGACTACTCTATCTCCCCAAGATGGTTGTACTGATAAAGCTCCTATGAAAACAATTCTCCCGCCAATCTCTAGCCTGAAATCATAATGACTGAGGGTATAAAGATCCCGATATAGTGAGCACCTCAAAGCTGTTAGCCCACGACGACGCTTTCTGCTCAACGCGTCTGCTACCACGTTCGCCTTTCCTGGATGTTACTGTATAGCGAACTCATAATCCTTAATAAACTCTATCCATCACCGTTGTCTCTGGTTAAGTTCTTTCTGTGAGAAGAGGTACTTCAAACTTTGGTGATCTGTGAATAATTCAAACTGTACTCCATACAAATAGTGCCTCTATGCCTTCAGTGCAAAGACCACTGCTGCTAGCTCTAAATTATGCGTGGGACAATTCTGCTCAAGAGTCCTCAACTATCTCAAAATATAGCCTACAACTCTTTGGGTTTGCATTAATACACCTCCAAGACTAGATAAAGATGCATCCATATAGACAACAAAAGTCTTATAACTGCTGGGAATAATCAATACTAGAGCTGAAGTCAACTTAGTCTTCAATGTCTCAAAGGCCTCTTGGTATTCTGTGGCCTAAATAAACTGTACGCCCTTCTTAGTAAGGTGTGTAAGTGGCTTCTCGATCTTCGAGAAGTCCTGAATAAATTTCTTGTAATAGCCTGCCAGACCCAAGAAGCTACGAATCTCGATAATTGTCTTTGGTGGTTCCCAATCAAGTACAGCCTCTACTTTAGACGGATTTACTACAATACCCTCCTGGCTGATGACATGGCCCAAAAATCTGACATCCGATAACCAGAATTCATACTTACTGAATTTGGCATACAACTTGTGATCCCGCAAAGTCTGTAATGCTAGACTCAAATGCTGCTCGTGCTGCCTCCGATCTCGAATAGATGAGAATGTCATCGATGAAAACTATCACGAACTGGTCCAAGTATGGACGAAAAACCCGATTCATCAAATCCATAAATACTGCGGGTGCATTGGTCAGCCCAAATGGCATGACAAGAAACTCGAATGATCCATATCGAGTCAAGAAGGCGGTCTTGGGAATATCCATCTCCCGAACCCACAACTGATGATAACCAGAACTAAGATCTATCTCCGAAAAACACTGAGCCCCTTACAACTGGTCGAACAAGTTATCGATCCTCGGTAATGGGTACCTGTTTCAGATAGTGACCTTGTTCAATTCACGATAATCAATACGTAATCGTATACTTCCGTCCTTCTTCTTCACAAAGAGGACCGGTGCTCCCCACGGAGAATGACTCCGTCGAATGAATCCCTAAAACAACAACTCATCTAGCTGAATCTGTAGCTCCCTCATCTTAGCAGGCGTCATATGGTAAGGAGCTCGGGAAATCGGTGCGGTGCCTGGCTGCAACTCTATGCAAAACTCGACCTCTCTCACCGGAGGTAATCCTGGTATGTCCGGAAAAACATCCTGAGGCTCTAAGACTACTCGCGTCTCACTCAAATCTGCGCCCTGATCCCGTAACATCATCTCCTCGACGTATGCCAAATATGACTCTGCAAACTGGTTGCCTCTGGAGGTCACTACCACTAACTCAGATCCATCCAAAGCTCACAAACTGACTGTCTTTGTAAAATAGTCGATACTCACATAGTAGGAAGATAGCCAATCCATACTAAGGATAACAATAAACTCAGACAAACGCAACACGATCAGGTCTATCACGAACTCAGAATCATCCAAGCTGACGATACATCTCCTACAAACACTCTCTAAAAAGAATGTCTCCCCTAAAGGAGTAGATACAAATAAAGGGAAATCTAATGGCTGCGCCACAAGCTCGAGACTAACCGAAAAATCGTAGGAGATAAAAGAATGCGCAGCGCCAGAGTCAAAAAGAATACGTGCTGGAAATGAATTCACAAGGAAAGTATCTTCCACCACCGTCCCGCTCGTGCCATGATCGCGAGGAACAACATCATATACTCTACCAGTCAGTTGTGCTGCATCACCTGGAACATATGGGACTATTTGTCCCTATTGGATCTCCTAAATCGCTCGTACCTATCCCTCAATCCTTGGGACTACTGGAGGTGCCTCAATCCTCAACTGCTGACCCTGACCATGACCCTGAGTGCGGTTCTGCTGCTACTGTGGATTCTAACCCTGCTTTTTTCGTCAAAAGTTGTCTTTTTCATTGCTGTCAAACCTGTTACACCGTTTATCGATTACATGTTCCACTTGATCTTTTTGTAAGATCTTCTTACAATGAGAAAAGTAAAGATTATAATTTTATGAAATAAAACGCAGCAGTAGTTTATCTCCTATTGCTTTGTGTAGGAACTTGTGTTGTGTGGACCGTTGCGGATCAGATCCGGTTGACAAGTGTGATTATGCTCTTGTTTCACGAAGGAAACAATTGCAGCAGTGACAATCACGACCAAGCGAGATTGTGGCTCTTCACGAGATCAAAACAAGGTTTGATCCGGAGGAAAGAGGGGGAGAGAATCTCAAATCTTTCGAAGGCTTTTTCTTTATAAAAAAGTTCGCCAAGATCTGCCAATTCCCCTCTGAAATTCGTGGTTTACTGTTCAATTGGATAGTACCTCACCCTCAGATTTTAGATCCTCTCCAATGAAGACCCTGGGCTTCTATTTATAGGCTTTTGTCGCTGTGTTTTCTGATAAGATTAAGTATTTTGACATCATCTGCAGTTGATAACCGCCCAGGCGCTCTTAAGGATAGCTTCAGAACAGTTGGGTAGGTCCTGGGATGAAAAAATTCTAATAAAACATCAAAATCCACGTTTTGGGAATTTGGGAGGCCCAAATAGTCGTTGTGACTCGAAGCTGTTGTAGGCATATAAAATTGCTTATAGGTCCCCTAGCATAGCTCGGCACAAACCGACGAACCAACAAGGCGACGAGATCGACGAATCGCACGCAAGCAACGGAATACATCCATTCGCGTGCGGGATCAAGCCAAGTGTTCGAAGAGTCAACGAGTCATCCAACCAAGAGCGGACTCGAACGAATCACGATCGAATCAAGATCAGTTTCGGACTCAGATTCAGAAGTGGATTTACTGCCTAATCAGGATCCGGACTTACTGCCAAATCTGGAATCAAGTCAACGAGTCGTTTCCAGGTCAATCAACCACACAACAGAAACACAACCGAATCAAGTCCAGATCAACAACGAAACACAGAACCGGACAACGGGCTCGGCCATGAGCCGAGCCACCCCAAGGTGGCTAGGCACAGTGTCGGCCACCCCGAGGTGGCCGACAGTGGCCCGAGGTGGCCGACAGTGGCCAGAGGTGGCCGACAATTCCCTTTTTGCAGCCACTGTCCTGAGAGCCTATAAATAGGCCTAGAGATGTTCATTTTCGGGGGTCGAACTTTCAAGAGCCGAAACTCTGCCGGATTGAAGAGTGAACTCGGAGCTTGAAGACCAGAAGACTTGCACCATTCAGATCTGATCCTCGGCGACCATCCACGTCAGAAAAGGCAGGATCTCGAGAGGAAGAAAGAACAGATCTGAGATCTACACGAGGCTACACTCCAGATCTAAGCTTGGTCTTAGATCTCGAGATCCGAGCGATTATTCCCTTGGTGGATTAATCCCTCCCGGCTATTATTCCCTTCGTGGAATAATACCCGCATACTCGTGTAGATCCGACCGGATCTAGATCGCGCGGTGGTCCACGGATTAACCCCGGCGCAGGCAAAGAACCCACCAAAGCGAGCGACCGCAAAACAGGAGCTCGTGATTTGTTCACAGAGGAGAGTTGTAATTTTTCTTTATTTTCTTTGATTTAGTTGTAACCGGATCTATAAAAGACCGGATCTTTGTAACCCAAGATGACAATCATATCAATGAAAAAGAAAACAGTTTTCCACGCGAACAATCTGGCGACCACAGTGGGAGCCGACGATCTCGCCAACGAGATCGATGCGTCGCAGCCGCGGATTGCAATCCCGGTCGTGGAGGAGGTCGAGTACGAGTTCGACCAAGCCAAGTTCGAGGAGTACGTGTCCTCGTCCGGCTCTATCTCCCCCCGCAAGTCCAAGAAGTTCTCCTCCGGGAGAAAAGCTCGTTGGTTTGAAGCTGCTCGGGAAGCCCACGAAGCTCTCAACCCAACTGACGCCGAAGTTGCGTCAAATGAAGTTCCACCGACCTCCAATCAGGTCAACCCAACTCCCGCCAACGCCTCCACTGTTCAGGGCGTTGTGACTCTCTCAAAGAGAGCCCGCCAGAGGCGTCGTCAACGCCTTGCGCGGCAATTCGCTAAGGCGATGGAGTCTACGGACGGATTCCGCTACCACGCGGAGTTGAAGAACAGAAGAGGCAAACAGCCTCAACCACCAATGAATGGCGACTCTTCCAAGCCGCCAAAGAAAGAATGGGTCCGCGTCAAACGGAACCGTTCGACACTCGAGGAGCGCATTCGCAAGCGCCGCGCGATGTCAGCGCAGGCACGGGCTCAAGCTCAGGAAGCCCGTAGAAAGCTGCAAAAGGAGGTGGAGAAGAAGCCACCACCAACACGACAAGTCTGGAAGCCTAAGTCTGAAGTGGCGACTCAGGCCAAAAAGCAACCAGTGCAGCCTTCTAAGGAAGGTCAAACTCCGGCGAGTCAACCAAAGTCGCCGTTAATCCCAATAACTTCTCCGGGAGAGCATGCAGAATCATCCCGCAAGAAGAAATCAATTATGGAGCGCCTCGGTCCAATTCCTGACGGCAGCCTTCTAAGGAAGGTCAAACTCCGGCGAGTCAACCAAAGTCGCCGTCAATCCCAATAACTTCTCCGGGAGATCATGCAGAGTCATCCCGCAAGAAGAAACCAATTTTGGAGCGCCTCGGTCCAATTCCTGACGTGAGAGGCAAAGCTCCAATTCACGAGCGTTTGGGCCCGATGAAGAAGCCCAGAACGACTCAACATACTGGGGGTCGCCATCACCTCCAGCATGACAAAGACCTCAAGGCAGCTGCGCGCACCAATTTGCGCATTGAAGTCCAAGATCACGCCGAAAATTCACGCCCAAAAAGGCATGTTTTGAGGCGGGTAACCTTTGAAAGCCCAAAGAAGGCAAGTCAACCTCAGATGGAAACATTATCATCTGATAATGATTGTGTTGTACCTGAGAAGGCGTGCCCGCACACGATAGGTTACTCTGACTGTCAAAATGACGAGTTGTACTATCGTGCTGGGGGTACGAATAGAACCAGGAAGAGGAGTCCCCGAGAACGGGAAATTCAATGTCCCTGTTCCAAACTCATTCGGGCGGTATTGTCGGAATGCAATTGCATTAAGGCGGTCCCCGAAAGAGTTTCAGTTTTTGAAAGACTTAATGCGGAAACGCCAAAACCAAGGCCTAGGCGCTTCCAACCAAGAAGAAGGGTGATTGAAGATGGAGAATTTCCGAGGGTCACCACCAACATGACAAGCAAAGGGACATCGACACGAGAAGATTTCGAGTCGATTCTGAGAGCTTCCCGACCTAGAACCCGTCTGCAGTCCGGAACCATAG